>NC_088841.1:1896457-2496457 GCF_904066995.2 Poecilia reticulata
GAAATGTCTAAATAATTCTCATGTGCTTCTTCAGTGTTGGAGGGACAGATGCAAATAAAGAGATGTCAAATGGTGAAAAGCGTGTTTCCATCCTCTGCATTTGTATCCTTATTCATTTTGAGTTTATTCCGGTCAATATTCAACCACTTAAATATTTAACTCCAATTACGACAGCAGTTCATTTTAATGCATTGACATTCAACGGAATTTGTAATCGAAAGCAAAGTGCACACATTCAGTGCAGGGTGAAAACCTGCAGTGTGTGTGCGCGTGTGTGTGTGCGTGTGCGCGTGTGTGCGCGTGTGCGTGTGTGTGTGTGGGGCTCCTAACACATGTAAAGGGTTAGTGTGCACAGCGTGTGTGCAGCCTGTGCCATCACACACTCCAGGAACAATGTTTTTGTAATGTGTATGAGGTGACCCTCTCAGACCTTCTGCAGGGTCGGATGAAGAACTTTACATCTAATAGACTTGTTGGAAGCTTCCATCAGGACGCATCTGGCAAATGCAAGGATTTATATGTATCGGCTTCCTTATGACCTCCATCAAATGACGCACGTCGCTCTAACAACGCTTCTGTGCATAGAAACACTCTGCCCCGTGCGCTGAGGCATGCTGAGCTAAACTGCTTTTCCAAAGCTGATGGCGGCGGCGCGGGGAGCGGGCGATGAGTGTGTTTTAAGGCGAGGGAGCCAATCTAGTGACGGCAGCGCTCCATTACACGGTCAGTGAGGTGAGGTGGTGGCGTGATGGAAATAGCAGCCTCTTTTCTGTAGGTCACAGAGGACGGTGGTAACACAGCAGCTCTGCTCACTTTCTCTCAGGGTGTGTGTGTGTGGGTGGGAGGGGGAGTTTACACAAAGACATCCTCTGATTCGTCTCATTTCCTCTGTGCTCATCTGAAAGTGTCCTGTTGGTTTACAGGAGCGATGATGAGCAGCAGATACATTTTTAACATGAGGATGAAGGTGAGGTGTTCATGTGGCCGGAGCAGGAGAAGAAAAGGGGCGAGCGAGGGCAAGATACTCTGATGCTGAGTGAGAGTGGCAACCGGCAGCTCATAAGCTATGCAAATATGTAAATTTGCAAATAAGCAGGCGCACTGTGGGACTGTTAATTAAAGACAACATGGACTCAAACTGGTGGAGCTGATCGCCAAACAGACCGATGTGAACTCACACACAACCCAGGAGAAAACAAGGTCACACATGTCAACACACTGCAGGCATCATCCAATCACTGCAATGACATCATCCATCCATCCATCCATCCATCCATCCATCCATCCATCCATCCATCCATCCATCCATCCATCCATCCATCCATCCATCCATCCATCCATCCATCCATCCATCCATCCATCCATCCATCCATCCATCCATCCATCCATCCATCATTGCACAATTTGACACATTTAATGGCCTCTAAATGTTAATGTAAAACTCCTTAATCCTTTTTAAAAGCCCTCTGATTCCCTGCAGAAGTGATGTAGGGACCCAAACAAGTCTGGTTCATCCTTGTGTAGAGTTTAGGTCAGTAGCCAGATCCCGATCTGGGTCAAAATGATTTGCTTGTCGGTTGGGTTGGGCTCTGGCATCTGTGGAACGTTTAGTACTTCCAGAGCAGAAGAAACCCAACAGGAATGCTCATATAAGGTTGTGTTAGTGTCTAAAGAGAGGAGTTGGCAGCTTATCTGATATAAATTTGTTCTAAAATTATTACTGATTGCACTTTATAAATGAGGTAACTTTATGTTATTAAAGGTAAAGTTTAAACAGTAATGATTTCTTGGTTAATGTCAAGTTTTCATAACAAAGACATTTTGAATAATGTCAACTTTGTATTAAAAATGTCATAATTTACCGAATGACACTTTATGACAACAGTCATAAATATTCATGAAGACTTATTCATGTTCATGACAGGTGTTTATGACAGTCTTATTCACACCCTTCAAATGAAGTGTTACCATCATCACTTCAAAAGATGCATTAAAAGCCAGAATCCTATTTGTAAATTCACACACAAAATTTACAATTAGTTGTAAAGGGGCTTTTCCAGAGCTGATGGCGGCGGCGAGGGGAGCCGAGCCGCCGCCATCAGCCACCTAGACATGTTCTGTAGACATGTCTAGTTGTCTGATGAAACTAAAATTACTAAGCTTAGTCATAAAAAACATTTTCATATTGGGAAAAAAGTAAGGGAAGGTTGTCAAAACTAACATAATTCCAAACTGTAAAGTAAGGGGGTGGCAGCATCATGCTGTGTAAATGTTTTGCTGTAGAAGTGACTGATGACCTTCATGAACAGAACAGCATTTTGTGACAAAGTTGCACAAAGCTGTACCGCTGTAACTAATAGAAAAATTACTGTTCATCCTGAGGAGCCCAGCACGGCTAAAAAAATTGCATAACTAAATAAATGTACACAAAAATGTCAAAATTTGCACAGGAATATATATGTAGAAACCTAAATAACCAATTCAGAGAGTTTATCAGCAACTTTGGGGGTTAGTTGCACTTTACATCTGATAAAAAATAAGATGTAAAGTGCATATTTTTTGATATGCACTTTCTTTTTTAAATGTAAATAAAATTATGATTAAAAAGGAAATAATATTAATTAAATGTATAAATGTTCCTTATTTAAATTTAAAAAGCATGAAGAAATTAATTTCAATCTAAATTAGGTATGGGTATTAATCATCTTGTGGTCATCAGATACCTGATGTATATCTGTCCAGATAATAGACAGATCCCTCCAGATCGGAATGGCATCCAGGTTCCATCAGAACTCCAAACCCAACAGCAACTTTAAGAATAATGGCAGACTGAGCAATATGGCTTCCACGTCCTCCATTGGTGTCAGTCAGATCAAACTACTTCTCAGACATTGACCGCTCATCTTTATGACGATCCCACCCACTACAGCTAGGAAAACCACCTGAACTGTACAGAGTACAGCTAAATTAGTCACTTGTCTTTTTTTAATAGTGATCACATCTCACTGCCATAAGTGACGGTTGGAACTGAGCAGCAGACCAAGAGCGTTGTTTTATTTTCCTCACATGTACAAAACAGAGCAGCATCACTGCAGAGGAGGCTTCAGTCTATCGACCCATCGCCCCCTCTGTCCCACTATCATACATGAGTGACTGAGATGCTTCACTTCATTGGTGTAAAGTTTGAGAATAAACATAATTGTTTTCTGATCCCTTTCAAAAGGAGGTTCAGTTTTAGCAGGCAGCATGACTGTGACACCTCCAGGTCAGAAGCAGAACCAGATTCTCTCTTACTGTCCTTTTCTGAACTGTTGTCATTCAGTAATGACTGAACATTTTTTTTCCTGCTCACAAGAGGCAGCGACTGAACCTCAGTCCTCTGATAATTGTGTAGGAGTGCTGCAGACACCCCCTCAAGGTAATCAGCAGGTACTTCTGGCAGCTCACCCTCCTTTAGCTGTGTGGACAGACAAAGTCAAAAAATCTATTAAATCAACTCTGAAAAGTTTAATGTCATCTTGAAAAGGGCTTCCTCTCTTCCCTGAGTGAGGATGTCTCAAAGTCCGGCCTGCATTCCCGGCATGAATTCTCAGATCTGTTTCATCAAGTTTGAAACGTTCATTACAAATGATTTTTAGGTGAATTATGTCTGTAAATCTCTGATGTTTCACTGTTAGAAAATCTACCACAAATTAAACTGTCACAACTTGATTATAAATTCTAGGGTTTCCAATTTCTCCAAGAGGAGAAATTGTGCCCTTTGCACGTCCAGATAATAGATAGACCTCCATCCAGGGGTGAAAGTAAGGAGGTACGGCAGGGTACTGCGTACCCCTAAAAGATTTAGCGGGGGCACGCAGTACCTGCAAGAGAGGGGAGGTGAAAAGAGCGGCAAACGACATTTTAACCACATGACCTTCAATTCCAACTGCAGCCTCAGACTCAAGTGAAGGGTCGCTGTAGGGGGAATGGAGACCCAAAGGCAACAGGCTTTCTGAGAGACGCAGGGTCTCTTCAGAGTGAGCTATTAACCTCCCTGCACGAGAGTTTGTTGACCGTCTGTCCATGTTGGAGAATAAGATGCCTGCTACCAGGTCTGACATGAATAAAGAGGGTTTGGAGCTGAAAGAATACAGAGAAACAATCTCAACTGTCCTACAAACACAGAATAGTATGGTTAAGAATATGGAAGAAAGTCTTCCATAGTTCTACAGGAGTTCTACACATTCAAAACGTAGTGAAACACCACACTGCAGCAGATGATAATCTAAAGCAGGGGTGTTCTGTCCACCGATCTTAGGAAGGTTTTGAGTCAATCTGTTGGAAACCTGGTAAAAACTAGACTTTGCTTCGTCCAAAGCTCCTGGGCCCTCAGCTGTTGAGGAATGATTGCTTCCTGGAGGCGTGGCGTGTGTTGAGGTTTGTCAAAGTTAAAGTACGATCAGGGATGTGAGAAGCTTGACTGAGAAGGTTTGAATGGTTTGGGTTGAAAGAACAGCAGCAAGCACCCAGAATATGTGAAAACCACAGGAAGCTGGTTGGAGAACTAAAAATTGGTTGTCAAACAAGGAGGTTAAGGATGATAATACTGTTCACACCCTAATTGAACCTTCTCATGTGGAACGTTGACAGTACTGCTATTTCATTCTGCTTTTATTAAAGATTAGCTACAGGTGTGACTTAGGCTCTATTTAATATGCTAAGTAACTTCTTTAAAAAAAAAAAAACTTTTCTTGCTGTTCGTAGGTCCCTTATCCATTACTTCTGACAGAGATTATATTTAATTACTGTGTGTGTCAGTCAGAGTGATTCCCCACAGCTGCATCGTCCTCTCAGCCTCAGCAGGAGCCGGACGCCCTCCTGCGCCGGAAAGTTCCCACAGACCCGTAGGATTTATGCGGCTCTTCAAAACCCATTTGAGGTTAATGGAGGCTAAAAGTTGAAGGAGTTTACTTTGAGCTTCCTTTTCCAGACAATGAAACATGAGTCATGCTCCACACTGAGGGCGAAGCTGTTATCTGTCACACGGGGCTTTGTTGTCTACCTGAAGGGAGCCGCTCATGTTGGTTTGGGAACAAATGAACATCTGTTTTTAGCTTCTTCTTCTGCCTATCACTCATGTGTTTCCATTAAAAATATCCACACTGAGCAAAAAACACAAAGCAATATTAAATGCTGAACACAACACACACATTCATTTAAACACAAAGGAGAAACAGCACTAACAGCAGCAAAGCTGGCAGTTTAAGCAAAACTCCTTCAGTTGTGTTTTCATCATTCTGTCTACTTTACTTGAGTCTGGACTAGAAAAAACATGTTATGCTAAAAACACAAATTCAGACGTGTTGACTGTCATAACTAGAGATGAAGCGATTGATCAAACTAATCATTATGAATCGATTATTGAAAAAAATTTTTAATGTAATTTAATAATCAACTGATTGTTACCTGGAGGACACAGACTCACATAGGACCATTTGTTGAAAGGACGCACTCAGAGCAGTAATTACGCTAAAACTGTACAAAAAAATATGTATTTTTCCATAAAGAAAAATGAAAAATCTTTATTTGGATAAATATTTTCTACCCAAAACATACATACAGGTGTGACTTCCTGTCACATCTGCACAGCTAAGGGAAGGTCAAGCTTCAGAATTGGTAAAAGCCAAAATATTCTGTTAAGCATCTTTGGTTATCCAGATACAAATTAATTAGTTAAGAAATAATCACCAGATCAGCTCTCACTGTATTGAAAAGTCAAGCAGAAAAGATGCAGCTTGTCACATGTTGGTGTCAGCAGGATTTATTTAGCTGCAGATGAATCCTTTGCCACAAATGATCAAGTTTTTACTAACAATGCATTTTAGTCAATGTATTATTTTCTTATTAAGAGAGGAATTGAAACTTTAGTTTATTTGTATTTTTTGAAAGTTTTTCTAATATTGTATAAACAAAACTGAAGCGGTAAAATAAACAATTTGCTGAATGTGCCAGTGTTTTTATCTGATTAATCAATTACTAAAATGATTGTTTGTTTCAGCCTTAGTCCCAACTTTACACTAGCGTTATGTTCAGCCATAGTTTGTTCATTGTGAAACATGTGCTCAGATCAGAGACGTCTGTTTCCAACAGGATTGTATTTGAGTGCTAAGTAGCTACTGTAACTCTTATCAGAGCTGTTTAATATGTTGCACATGGTTCAATAAACATTACAGTACCAGTAAGTCAACTGTGAGATTTTAATGTCCAAAACTCGTCAGCATACTAAAACATGGCTGACATTCTTTTCCACACTGTAGCTCTGTAGTTCTGGTGTCCTGTGTGAGGTCTGTGGAGCTTTGTGTGTGAGTGGAGGGGCCCTGAGGAACACCTGTCACCTGTCCTGGTTCTCCACACAAGCTCTGCTACATTTAACTTCATTCTTATTTTATTCATTTATTTATTCAGTTAAAACAACTTGAATAAATAAACCCAATTGAAAGGGACTTATATAATATATATATATATATATATATATATATATATATATATATATATATATATATATATATATATATATATATTTTTTTTTTTTTTAATTTCTATTAGAAGACAGGATTTATTATTATTATGTGACATAAAATAGGCATTATTCATTAAAATAAAGCACAGAAATTTGGACATATTAAAAGCCCCATCACTCAGCTTAAAGTGGCTATTGAATGTGATGGACCCCCTTGCTGTGTAAGATTATAGTTTACTTTTGCTGAATTTGACTTTAATATTCTGGGAGTCATATTTAATATATGTAATAATAGGAAAATCAAATGTGGAGTCTTTTAGGAACTGCTTTCAGGCAGAACAGCATGTCAGATTGTTACTAAAACCATCAGAGGCTTGGCTGGTCTTTAGTTATGGTTGGATCTTATATGATGTCTGCTTGTGATAGTTTTTGTTTCTTTTACAGCATCCAAACAAAGCCTGGTGTTACTCCTCTCAAGTTTAATCAAGGCTGAACGCAGTTCTTGGTTTCAACCATTTATTGTGGACATGTCTTTATAAAGCTCCTAAAAAATCCTGTCAGAACTGGAAATAAGGTAACACAAACCTAAATTAGTTCACAAAAAATAGAGGATTAAAATACATAATAAGTACAAAAGAAAAAAAACTTTACCTCAATAGCTGCATCGACTCCAGAGGAATAAAGGTGACAAACCTCCCACAACCAGCTTCTTCAGGTAAATGCACCAATGCACCATGTGGCTCTAAGTGTGCAACAATATCACTTGTGGAATGAAATATAAGTTCCCCCTCACATCTGAATGCACCCTTAACCACACAAATGAACACCAACACAAATTCACTCAAAGTTACCACACATTAAAGTTTCCACTTAATGTTTCATATTAAATAACATGTATCTACAGACACCTTGAAACGAATAACAAACACAATGCACCAGCTGTACCACAGCTGCCGTGATGGCAGCTACCTGGCCTCTGCTCTAAGCCTCAGACAGAGAACCTTCTAGAACACTTCATTCACTTTGCTCTAACCAGCAGATGTTTACAGAGCAGTCAGTGTGTTTCCTACATGACTCTCTGCTTTCAAGTTTATTTCTTAGCTTGTTGAAGTCAATTACATTTTATTAAATATGCAACTAAAGTAGCTATCAAGTAATTAATGGGACAATGTAAGCCTGGAAACCCTTTTATCAAAAAATGTATATGAAACAGAAAGAAGAAAGTTTAATATTTGAGTTGCATGAGCTATTATCTGAAATGGAGAATGTTAAAAATGATTTTGGTGGAAAATATTGGAGTGGGAGGCCAATGGGCAGATTGGTGTGGTGTCAGTAGTGATGGGAATGCTGTACTGGTCTGTCATGGTGAAGACAGAGCTGAGGCATACCCTCGTCTATTGTCATGAGCTCTGAGTCAGGACCAAAAGAACAAAATCACAGATACAAGCGACCAAAAAAATTAGCTTCCTCCATAGGGTGTGTGGCAGTGTTGTAGTACTCGAAATCGGTCACTTACAAAAGAAGCTCAAAGAAGGTAAGCTCTGTTAGCAAAGCTAGCTGTGCAGAGACACATAAGCATTTGTGATGAAAAAAAGTCACTCACTGCGCTGAATTATTGTGCGGAGGTGTTGACTGACTTGTTTAAATATGGGACAACGCTGTGACCAAATGTCTGCAATATAGTGACGTGACATTCAGGAACAGTCCAATTTTTCTGAACGGCTCTTTACTTAAAAGATAGGACTTGAGTGTCATTGAGAGCTGCAGTAGAAGCGCATGATGCAGCGATTGGATGATGCAGATGAGGATTAAGTTAGTCTTCCAGTTTGAATTTCACACCTATGCTCCATGTAACCCGCCTGTGTTTAACCTTCTCCTTGTGTTGTTAGTGTTAGCTCTCATGTCCGAGATTAGATCTCAAAGTTCCAAATGCATTCATTAATTACAATTACATATTTAAATCAATAAATACTTAAATCAAGATGTACTCTGAAACTTGGCTGAGACACAGTCAGTGTCCATATTTAGAAATACAATTCTTCTCAATTCCCCACAAATGCCAAAATGACTGGAAATTACTTTATGATCAAGTTATTTTCTGTGTTTCATGGCAGATTCAATTATGCTTTTAATTTATTACCATGTATTTACAAAATGATGTGCAAAACTGTTAAAAACGTACCCAGCCTAAGTGTACTCAGAAAGCGAATGTATTAAGTGCTTAACCTTCTCTGTGAGAGCGAGCCCTTTGCTGCAGGGGAGGTAATACATATTTATTCAGAAGACATTAGAAGATCACAGAGTTTGACTCGGACTCCCACACATGCTGCTTTCACATGCTGATGAAGATCCCACAACTTTAAAAGCCTGTCCTGAGTTATTAGAGCCATGAAACAGCGATTGATCTGGAGCAACTAATTGCAGATGGAAAACACATCTTTACAAGCATTTCGTGTTTCTAATTACTGACTTGAAATCTAAACACCAGAGAGCAAAATCCTGGAAATCTACAAAGGAAAAGAGAGCATTAAGGGAATGATTTCAGCCAGACAGACAGACAGAGGCTGAACCATGAGACCTGCAGGCAGAATGAACACCTCAGGCTGAGCTAGTTGTCCGTCATTCTGACTGAAATTATCATAATCTAGTTTTACCCAATTTTAACTTTTTTCAATAACATTTTTGAAATTACTGTGACATATTGAAATGTATTTAATTTTCATTCCGTTTAATGAATGTTGAGTCTGAACAAGCTGAACAGAGAATCCACAAGGTGCCACCTCACATCAACATGCAACTTTGTTCTGCACAATGACAAAAACCAGTAACTACAGTTAAACAACGAACTGTGCCCTTAAATTCTGAATGATTGACCTGCAGTGAACACACAGCCTCTCATCTCCCTCCTGGTCTGCATGGACCTGAACTGAGCCCCACTAGTCAGACGTCTTTGCTGCAGAGGCTTTTGCCATGAGGTTTGGGACTTTTGCTTCAGAGAGACGACTTTTATAGAGGATTGGATGTTGATCTGGAGGCTGAATCCACACTCTGCCACTGGAATTATAAGCTACATTTGAACCAAAGTTTGGAAATCAGGGAACATTTCTACAAGTGATGTGATCAAAAGTCGACTCTCTGAATGAGGGGTTTCCTTCTGCACCAGCTGCAGAAGGAGCTGCAGACAGACGTTACAGTCTTCTGTCTGTAACTCTTCAACACGTTGTCAGCTGAGGGGGCAGATCTCTCACACTTTGTAAGTCACCAGCAATACTGTGATGAAATTATGTCATTAAAATTTCAACAAAGCAAACAGGGAATAGAAAACATGAATAAAATGTTTTCAGCTAAATAATCTGTACAATCTAAACAGAAGGTATTCAGAAAGTGACAGAAAGACACATTTCACTCCATTGCTGAATTGCTTCAATTTAGCAACATTTCAGCTGTTGTGTGCCTACTGAAAACAACTTAAGTCTTCCACAGATATCAGTTTGTCTGTTTGCTAGAAATCCGAAAATGAAAGTAGCAAAGAACTTTCTATTCATTGTGACCGTCAAACTAAACAGAGTGAGCCTCTCTCACATGAATACACAGCTGAACGATGGAGGCCTGTTTGCTTAGCAGGATGTGAGACGATGGACTCCACATGACTCCAAATAAATCCTTATATACTTCATGTACATGAACAGCAGAAAATCTGGTCCTCTTTTTAAATCCTTCCCACTGAATTTGGAAGTACTGGTTCCTCACTGTAACTGTTTCTCTGTCAGTTTTTGTCTACAAAAATAAATACTGCATTTAAAAAAAACTGCAACTGAAGAGAAATAAGCTCTTCTTCTTTAAAAGCTTTGAGGCTTCCAGATGCTCTCCCTTTCTACCCTAAACTCATTCAGCCTAGTCACACAAAGAAAAACAACCAACAGTGTCCTCAGTTGAAGGGCACCTTGGCTGCCATCACTGAGAGGTGTTGTGCTCCTTTAGCTGCTGCTTCTCGTGCCTCTTCCAACCTCTGAAGAGTCATAAATCAAATGTGCAAATTTGACCTGAGAGGCTGGGACATTTTGCTACAATTAAGCTCTTCGACTTTTGATTCCGCTGATTAGTTCCTCCCAAGATATGTTTAAAATCAGTGGGAAAGACTCAGTCTGGGTTAAGGGAATGAGTGCCGGTGTGATGATGCCTGATTGGCCGCTGAGTGCAGCTCACCTGCACAGGGCGTCGGAGCGGCAGGTGCGTCGGAGTTCCAGGCAGGTGGGTTTATGCCTCTCCTGGTGGGAGCAGGAGGGGATGATGGTGCGGCGGCGGCGCTCAGCACACGCCTGGTCCAGGCAGGAGCAGAACAGCAGAGGGTAGCTCAGCTCCCATGAGACCCGCTCGAAGAACTGCCGCAGGGCCTGAGACCGGGAGGAAATTCATTCAGCCTTCAATTAAACAGAGAGTTCTTATTTACAATAACAACCTGACAGGGAAGGGAAACACAACTGATGCTAATTACAACACACACACGCACGCACCCCCCCCTCCCCACACACACACACACACATGCATGGGCTTGTAAAATACTCATGGCCCTGGAACTTTTAGCCTACTTGCAAAATGGAAAACTGACCCACTTAAAACATGACAGTGGCAACACTAAAATGTAGGAGGCTGTCAGCAGGAAAATGAAACACTGTAGCAAATGATGTCAAAATAAATGTTATTACTATAACGCATTTAAAAATAACAAAGATAGCGTGTTACATGATGGATGGATATTTTTTACATATTTTGTTTAAACTATTACTATGTCATGACAGTATAGTATGAGGCAGATAAGCTGTAAAGCCGTTGAGCTCCTCAGCCTCTCCCTGTGGTCATACTGCCGTCTACAGAAATACACCGCTCTGTCAGAAACAACCCCAGAGTCAGGAGGAGGGTCTTTGTGCTGTCAATCAACCTTTGTGTCTACTATGCTACAGTTTGTTCCTCACAATAAACCCATGATTGCTATGGCTAGTTAGCATGGCCACTGATGACAGCAGATCAACAGAGGTTTCTCCGTTATTAGCACATTGAGCTACACCAGTGTGATTGACAGCACTAAGACCATCTTTCTCTGCACTGCTTAGAAACAACGTACAAAAAAGGTGTAAGTGATATTAGCAAAGCAAGCTAGGTAACATTAGCAATCTGCCCCTGTACCAAAATTCACTACCCTCATTTTTCAGATCAATTTGAGAGGCACTTTTGATCATGTTTTACATTTTATTGTGTGGGACTCTGACACTCTCAATTTTGTCTCAGTCTTCATAGACTCTGGTCTTACCCTGAAGAAAGGAAAATATAATTACCAATGTATTACACAATTAATGGGAGCTAGGATGTAATTAATGAGTCTTTTTAAGTTTAAGTTGTTTTATTAACTTTTCCATATGAAGGTCAAAAATCAAGAAAGAAACACAATACTGAAAAAAATACTGAGAAAATCTTTTAGGGGATGTAAGTGTCATGGTTTGGTGGGTGGAAGTGAGGATAGAACGCTGAGACCCAGGTTATGGTGAAGATGATGATGTTTAATAATATAGATGCTCGGAACAGTCCAAAACAAGCAGGCAGCATGGCAGAGCGGAAAACACAGAGGCTCAGCACCGGTAGCAACTGACTCAAAGACTGAGACGATGAGCTAAGGCCGGCACAGGACTTCACAGTTCAACTGTGCCGGCAGACTACACACTGATAACGAGGAGGATCCAACGAGGACACAGACAACAGGTGAGACTAAATACACTGGGAGGGTAATTACAGGAACGAGACACAGCTGGGATCAGTCAACGGGGAGGACAGGACAGAGACTCACAGGGAAACAGGACTAAACACAGAAAATCTCAAAATAAACACACAGAAACACGGATCATGACAGTAAGAGAGTCTTATTCAGCTAGTGATGTTTTACAAAGACTTTGGTACAGATATATTCCAAAATATTAGAACCAATATGGTTCTGCGAGGTAATCTCAGGAGGCTGAATAAAAAAGCACATTTTAGGTTTTAATAAAACGTTAAGCATTTATTTAGTGTAAGGGAGAATATTTCCCTAAGTTGCCGATTTATTTAAAGTTTGTTTTTTGTCTAAACAAGGACGGTCCCTCTATTTCCTCCAACACACAGTTTCCCAAGGGAAGACCGAGCTCACACAACAAAGCATGTTTCATATAACACAACGACGTGAAAACACAATCACAGTGAAAGCATGGTGAGGTAACCTCTTGCTCTGCTCCCATCGGAGAGTTACCCATTTTTATTATCACATAAAATGACTTGGTCTCTTTTCTGAGAAAAGCACCATTTTCTTTACACACATACTTTCCATGTGTATAAAGAGAGTGTGGGTTGAATAAGTTGTTGACACTTCTACCCAGTGGCATCAGATAAATAACCTTGTACTGAATGTAAGCTGCACTGAGTGTCAAAAATCCCATTCACCTACTGACTGTCATAATGACAACGGACCCAAATGCAGGGAGGCAGAGGTGGCAAGTAGTTTAATACATTTACAAAAACACACAGAACACAGGGAGCCAGAGTAGAACCAAAAATGTAAATCCAAGGAAAAACAAGGCAAGATAGTGATGGAGAAGTAAATAACTTTAGTTTTGGCATATAATTAAACAAAGATACAATTTGAGTTACAAAGTATTTAAAACATGTATTTAGAATTATAGTCTGTCTGTAGTTTTAGCAATGGCAGCGAAGGACGTGAACAAAGGTGTTCAGTCTGTGTTCAGTCACGCTTCAATATAAGATATTGATTAACATCAACAGCCTCATTCGGATCGACACTCCTCTCTTCTCAGTGGAGATCTCCGGTAAGCTTCTTAGCATCAAACTGGCACATTACACATGTGCCAGTTCGATGAAGTTTTACATTTTTAAATTTAAAATTCTCAGAGTCCACGCCTCCAGGAAGCAATCGTTTGTCAGCAGTCGAGAGCCCAGACCCTCTGGATGAAGCCAAGTGTAGAACAAGGGGCTGGTTTTTACCAGGCTACTTTGAGACCAATGCAGTACTGGACCTGAAGTTCCAGTACTGCTCCAGGCTAGTACTGGAACTTCAGTACCAGACACTAGAGTAGTGGTGGCTAACTCAAACTGCATTGTGCACCAGCTTCAGAGTCTAGCATTAAACATGTCTGTGCCTACCTTCTGACACCTCTTCCTGCTGCATGGCTCCTGGTTGGCTGCAGGGGCCTGTGGGGGCGTGCCCTTGTTGCAGATAATGTTGTAGGCTGATCGCAGGCGTCTGCAGGTTTCGTTCAGGTAACAGGCTTTAGCTGCATCCACACAGGGGTTACAGGGTTTCCCTGCCTCAGAGCAGGGCCTCGTCTTCAACAAGGATGAGTCTGAACAAAGAGTACGCAGATGAAAGACAATTTAGGCAGATGTACTGACACAGACACACATTTCTGGGCTGTCTGACAGAGTTAATGGAGGATTGAACATTTTTAGAACTGTGTTTTGGCTGACGTTAAATTGTCATTACTGGCTGCATGAACAGGGGTATTTTGTGTAAATTATCATCAGGTTCATGTCATCAGTCTAATTTATGCCTCCTCTTCCCCTTTTTCCACAGTCCTGCTGCCAGTGACCTGGAAATTATTCCCAGCAAAATATTGTGAAGGATGTCTTTATTTCTGAAATCCACAGAGAGGAGAGAATTAGTGGAGTAAAACAAAAGCCTGATTACATTCAGCTTTTAAGGGCTGTTTGAACAGATCATCAGTAAACAGGAAAAACATTCAAATGAATATGAAACATTGTGTTTTATTTAAGTTTGGGAGAATGTACCCCAGGGTTCTGTTATGCAATGACTAAATATTTGTTCACTTCTTTTAATCGAGATAAAACATGACCAGTTGACAGGAGATGACTGAAATGTTGGTGTGTTTAGATTTTTGCATGAACTTTTCACACTGCTGATTTTGTTGCTTTTTCAGTATGTACTGTGCTGTCCAATACAAATTTTTCTTTTCTCCAAAAGGGAGACTAAAAAAATGAGACTTTGACATTCATAAACAATAGCATGTCGCTGTCGCCTCTTTAGAACTTGCCATTTTAATTGATTCCATATGTGTTCCTTTATTGTTATTTGTTCTTTGGATTCATGTTTTTTGTTTCCTTGTTGCAGTTGGTTTCAGGCCTTTTGCATTTCTTTACCTCCCTTCCTCTGCTCTTTTGGTTCTATCTATCCTTACCTTCACCTGCCTCCCTGTGCAGCTGTTATTCTTCTCTGGCTCCCAGGTTATTCTCCACTCCATCAAGCTAGACAGTTTCCTTTCTTCATTGTTTTTGGGTTTTTCCATGGAATCACTTCCTGCAGCCAACCAGTTCCTGTTCCGTTCTCACTGTTTGGTCTTGCTTGTTCTCTGCTGCATGTTTCATCGTTTATTTTCTATAAAAATGTGTTCTGCTCTGCTAGTTTCCTGCACTTGAATCCACCTTAAAACCAAACATGACCACATTATGTAAATATCTGATTTCAACTGTATTTGTGTTCAACTAAATAAAAACACATGCATTACCACCACTTATCTTTTTTCTTTTCATTCATTAAAAAAGGGTTGTGCATACACATTAATGAACGTACTGTGCCTTTCATTCTTTGCTTTACTTACTCTAAAGTTTCTATATTTATACCTAATGTCTGTTTGCTGTGAGTTTTGGAAAATAAAGTCAAATTTAAGGATTTGCTCACACAGTTTTGGCCAGTAGAAATGATTCTGATTGTGAAATTAGGAAATACCAATTTACACAATTTAGATGCATAACAGACATCTTTTGAAACAATTCCAGGCAAACATGATTGGAACAAAATATGCATTTCTACTTTTCCCTTTCCAAAGTCAGTTCTGCAACACAATTCCTTTTTTTTCTCCTGTCAAAGTTACCCTCAGCAGTGAAACGTTGCAAACAGCATCGCTCTTTTATCCTGTTGCCCTGGCTGTAATCTACATAAGAACACATCTAAGAGCAGGCAAAACTACTCATTTAGAGAAGGGCGGTAGAACAGGAAGGTTTGTGATTTTAGATGCGTACTTTTCATAGGTGTCAGGCAGACTGTGACTAATGAAAATTCCACAGAAATGGCCGGGATGTCTGAGTGATATTTACAGATTGTTATTCAGTTTAAAATAAAAAAGTTCTAAACATTTTTTTAAGTTGATCTCATGTCTGAACCACTGAAATAAAACCTAAATACACAAATAAGTGAAATCATTTTATTTCAGGAAGTGCTTTAATGTTGCAACATAAAAGCTCAATCTTTGTATTATTATATGTTAATAGCTTCATTTAAGGTTTGAAATTCCTCTTACATTTCTAACATTTTGTTTCACTTTCATCAGTTAGTGACTATTCTTTTTTTATCATATGAAACTTTTTGTTACTAATGTGTGGCTTGCCATTTTATTTTCTTTAAATTTTCAGTAATGACAAAATAAACACATCGCCATATTTCCGCCTTTTAATTCAAAACATCACATGCAGTAAAAAATTATGGGTAACATACTTCGTCCGCCTATATAGGGTCTTATCAGAAGTGAGAAAAAAGGGCATCAAAAGGGCGGGGCTAAAGATGAAAGCAGAGACACACTACACACTCAAACCCTTGAGCATAAACATGTACATGATTTATTTAATGATTGAAAATATTTAAAGGTGAGAAGAGCAAAGATAAAAGGAGGAAATCTGTTAAAGGGCAAATATCTCCTGCAGCCTCATCAATCTGCTTCACATGTTGAAACATGAAGGAAGCCTATAGGTTGGTGTAAATAATATACTGTAATTCTTAAAGCAACAGTGACACAACTGGAAAAGTTAATAAGTGTTTTAAGATGGCAGACATCCACTTTGGTCTTGGTCTACCTTGGATTAGCTGTTGTCTTAATTCCCTCAGGAAAACTTGCCTCTGTCCAATCAGAACAAAGACAATGATGGAATTCTGCATTGCAGGTTAGACATTAATTGCACACAACTACCATAGAGAGCCCCATGTAAAAATATAAACAGTGCCTCCAGGTTTTAGTTTGGAGATTACTAAGAGGTGAAGGCAGGTGGTAATGTAGTCAGGCCTACAAAGCTCACACTGTTAAAGTAAATAACAGGTTATGTCTCTGACTCTAACATCACTCGGTCCATCTCTCATAAAAATATTGCCATTTGCCACATGACTGTACTGAGAGGAATTAATTTTACTATTTATTTTTTTGTGAGGGAAAAAATAATTATTTTCAGATGCACATAATGAAGTGAGTCTCATCTGCCATGTAATGAGATGTATCCACTGGGTTAGATGCTATTTTAAAAGGTCACCCTTCTATAATTGAAACCAATTAAATATTACTTTGCAATTACCCAACAGGCTGTTATTGTTTTACTGTGTGCTATTCTAAACTGCATCAAGTTCTGGTCAGGATATACATTGACCTTATGAATGTAATCTAACTCTGGGCTTTTCTTTGAATTGCACTGTTTGCAGTGTGGGATGAATAATAAACATAAAACATAAGAACTCAGCACAAGACGTTTGAATTTATTATGGGCCTTTTGTCAGAAACTAGACATAAAACATAAAACAAATGTTGTTAGAAGTCTCATAAGTACAAAGTAACTTGCATGTGGTCAAGTTGCATCACGAGGACATGATTAGCCAAAGTACCATCTACTCAGTGTGGTTAATTCCCCATAATTCTGTGTGCAGTTAACCATAGAATTGCGCAACTTGTAATTATGAAAATAAATCTGCTTAATATAAACATGGTAATATAAAAAAAAAACTCGTTTTTTGGTAAAAAGTTTTTGGATGATGTGGTTTTTTATTCGGATCTAAACACTTTTTTCACATCACACAAGTCATGTGATCAACCGCCGGATGTTACCACTGGTGAAAACGCCAAAGAAAACGACAGGAAGTAGTAGGAGGTTAGTGGTTGATTTTTGTTTCTTTCGGACAATGTGTTCAGAATTACTTGGAACTGAGTCTCAAGACCTGCTGTGTGAATGTAGCTTAAATCTCAGCCAGCTTCATCATTTCAAAAGCTCCTTTGAAATTAAATAATGTATCTTCAACACCCAATTGTGAAGTCATTTTGCAACTGATTTGAGGGAGAGTTGAACAGAGGAAGTGCTCCTCTTTATTCATTATTCAGTCTACTTTATGCATCTGTAAGTTGTAGCCAGGGGTGAAAGTAGTTTAAAATTCTTGGGGGTGCTATGACAAAAAAAAAAATAAAAAATATATATATATATATATAGCTTCTTTGTGTGCTTTGGAGTTTCTGTGCTGATTAATTTTTTTGCAAAGTGATAAAAGCTGGAAGCTCTTGAATTGCTACAAAATAAAGCTGTATTTCCTCCTTCAGCCCACTGGCTGCAACGTTGACACCTTGAGATGAGACCTAAATCCTGAACATCATGGCATGGATGCATCCCAGTTTTCCATGTCTGGCATATAACCATTCATTTTAGCTTTTAAACTGGTTATATTGATCCTGTGTGCAGACAGAGGGATAATCAGTAGCCTACCATCATGACTTGTTTGTTCTGAAGATCCTGCAGCTTCCACTTCTCTTCCTAACATGGCGCCTCCTCACCCTGACTCTCATATTGATAGGAGGAGCCACAGAGCTCTGTTAGGTTAAAGCTGGGATATTTTTCCTCCAACAGGTTCCAGAGGAATCACCTCAAACCAGATGTTGGACTGGATTTTATTTGTCATTTGTGAATGTTAGAGCCTCATTTTCAACAGTAGAGGTTATAATTTTGGAGAAAGTCTCATCAACATCAATATTTCCACAATAAGAGACAAAAAAAATTGTTTGATAGAGGAAAAGCCTCTCAGATTCTGAGCCCGACAGCACCAAACAATTTTTTTATATTAGACAATTAATTTCACATAATTATCGCGGTAGAAGCCATTTGTTAAATACTTAATGAAACACATTTACCGTGTTTGATGTTTGTTGTAAATGACCTATACTCACAGACTAACTTGATAATTTGTCCAAGTTTGTCTTTTATTGAACGTTCAGAAACTACAGCGGCTGTGATGCGCCAAGACAAAGGTAAACAAAGATAAAACAACCTGAACAGGTGATCAACTCAAAACCACTCGTACCTGTTGCCATGGCAACTTCCTGCGCCCCACAAGCCGACCAGAGATTACGCTAAAAACATAACATTCAGTCCGTTACAATATTAGGTTTTCAGGCTTGATATTTATTTTTGCGATCATTAATAAGCTCCCTGAACACAGCGGTGGTTGATTAGTTAATTTTAAACTCCTGTTCTGCTCGTTTGGAAATGGAACCGAAACGCACAGAATTGCGCAACACCTTGTTGACACAATAATTACTGAGATCATTAATTTGAGCACATTTTGTTAATTTTTGTTGTTGTTGTTCTTTAATAAAGTTACAAACGTTTTAAGCCAGTCAGAGGAGGACGTGCTGGTCTCAGCGTCCTGGCGGCGTTCAGTTTGTCACCTAATGCCGAGATCGACTCAAAACCTTCCGCGATCGACGTGTTGCCCCCCTGCTCTAGCAAAGCACGAACAGTTCAGAAACAATATGAAATGGGAAAAAAGTTATGTATTAACTGATTAAGTCGTGTTTTAGATCATTCTTGAAAAACTAATCAGTCACGGCTGAGTAGTGGGTGAACTCACGGCTGCACAGTGAACCCATTGATTTTTTACAGCAGACAGTCGCTCCTCTCTCTTGCAGGTACTGCGTGCCCCCGCTAAATCTTTTACGGGTACGCAGTACCTGCCGTACCCCCTTACTTTCACCCCTGGTTGTAGCACAACCTGCCCCATGGAATGATGTCGGCCGCTTGATGAACACCTTTGTCAATGTAGCTAAACACCTCAGTCTTAGTTTTTATCTGGCCATGAAACTTCTCTCCAGAAGTTAATAAGTTGTTCTGGACCACAAATCTCTGTTTAGTTTATATAATACAGTCACTGCACACTGAGAACAGTTAAATCCATTAAATGTACTGAAATTATTGGGCCTTGTAAAATTCAAAACTGTACAATTTATGTTCAAAGTAAGAAACCAGAACTTTTCACATTGTGCAAAAAATGTGACACATATTTGGGGGGTTTATACTTTCAGAAGTGAATAAAACAAACAAAAACAACTATGTATTAGCACAACCAAAAAGAGTTAGATCGGTCTATGGAATGGACTAAATGATGAGCTCAAACAAAGTATAAATGTAAGCCATCTTAAAAAAAAATCTTATTGGGAAATATGTTGTATAGGGTGGTTGTCTCAAAGACCAAAAATGCTATTGTTGATATTAAAAATATATAAGTAATTGTGCATTTAAGGATGAGAAGCGAAGAGTTTATCTGCTGTGTGGAGACTTAAATGTTTGTATGTTGATGAGTATGAGAGGAGATTACTAACAATAATCATAGAATTGTAAATCTCACCTGCTCCTTTTTCGAACAAATTATGTAAAATTGCATCCCAAGAGCTGATTGTCTTATGTTTTTCTGTTTTTACATTTCATTGTCTCTTCGAAATAAATAAATAAAGATGGCCAGAAAAAAACAGCCCAGTAGAAAGTCAGTTGAGCTCAAGGTTGTTTTCTGCTGCATAACTTCTACTGTTGCCATAAAAATAATGTCCCTGCTTCTCTGGGTAAAGTGAGGATGAGTTCAGGTGAAGAAGAAACTGTTTTCCTTACACTGATTACAGAAGGTAACCACGGGTGAAATTGTTGCTTCATTTCATCTTAGAGTAATGTGAGAAGTAAATTGCTTGGAACTTTATTTATTTTTAGTCCAGAATTTAAAACAGGAATTTTTGCATAAAAAATGTGACTTGACGTGTTTGAAGCAAAACTGTCATAAACTTCTCTCATAAATGTACATTTGGGAGGCAAACAAATTCTTGATGACTGAAATATATAATAACTCATCAGACAGCCTGTCAGATTTGACTTCAAATGCACCAAAAGGAAAGATGAGGCCTGACAGAGAGACAGGTCACCGTTCTAACCCATCACACCTGACTGCTTTATACCACAAACAATAAGATCACTGTGAAAAGTCAAAATAATACAAATCTACTGCAACAGAACACAGCACTTATTACAAACAGGGATTTTATAAAAAATAGAACACAAATAAGTAACATAGCAACACCCCTGAGTCCTCTTCATTTCTGTGCTTCAGGTGAAAAGCCGACAGTGAGACTGCAGCCATGAATCCTCATTCAAATTCATCTTTAAATAATAGAAAATCAACACAGTTAATGTGTGTTTGATGCATCTTACACATTCACACAGAGAAAAATTCCCTGGAGCTTGTTAGGCCGATCACACACTCTCAGACGCACACATACATGCACACGCACACACACACTGCCTGTTTGTGTCTTCTGAATGTAGGGATTTACTCAGTGAGAAGAAATGTAGAGCTTGGTATAGCATTTTATCACAGTCGACTGTAGTGAAACGTTATACTAGAAATTCAACATGTACTGGCAGTTTACCATCCACACCCCCCCCCCCTCCACACACACACACAAAGCCCTAAACTGTATAGTAGCTGTGTGTTTACAGGCTTGTTAAATGTTAAACAGAATGAAAATGAAATGCAGTTAAATCTTATAATCATCATTTTAAAACTTATGGGTAATTAGGACAGAATTGTTTTGACACCGTTATTCAAAAATCTGCCATCTAACTTCTCCCTTCAGATTTCTTTGGGTCTTTGTTTTTGAAGGGTCAGCAAATAACTTATTGGTGTTTTTCCACCACAATCTGGTATGAAGTGGTATGAAGTGTGGTTCAGCCTTTGAGTTGCACCGCAGAAACGTGGCATCCGTTTGGAGTATTGACTTCCTTTTACTACAAATACTTCACCGGGATCTGGCCAAAGCTACTGAGCTTTTTCATCATGAAACCTCCCAAAAAAGACAATAAATCGATCTCTGCATCCTTACCTCCAAACACTGGAGCACGTTAGTCACACCCAGGCTTTTCAGGAGTTTTAAAGACAGAAAAATTACTATTTTTTCTTCAAACATTACATTACATTTTCTCATGACAAAGTAGGTCTTCATGTTTGTGATCCTAAAGGAACACATTCCTCAACAAAATGGTTGAAGTCAGTCTCTATCATCAGGAAAGTGTGCAAAAAAACTCACTGGATGAAATTTAATAACAGAATCTGTCAAGAATTAAATACTTAAAGAAAAATACATTTTTAAACTTTGTCTAAAAGCTGAGATTTGAACCATAATGTTTTAATGACTTTCCTTAGGTTAAAGTCATCCTAAGGAAACCTAATCCCACACACTGCACCTTCCTCCTCCTCCTCCTCCTCCTCCTAATTAAAGAAAAAGTTTTTTTAAGCAAAACTCAGTAGGCTTTTCTCATGGTGACATGCATTAACAATTAAATATTTGCTTTTGTTTTTTTTCTGCAGTTCCACGTTAAAGTTTGATGCAGCTCTGCTTTCCTGAATGGACCATCTTCATCTCCACTGCAGCAAACAGGCAGCTCTTTGTTTTATAGATTACAGTCACTAAAAGGTTGCATTGTGCCCTTGTTTATATTTTTAATAGTGTAATTCTGTAAAGACAAAATATGTCTGGTGGTCTAGCTCTGATTTACATATTGCAATACTTTCCTATAACAAAATAGACCGGCAGAAAAAAATTACTAATAAAATATCTTACATATGCATAGTTGTATAGAGATTTTCCTTAGCTTTGATTGTATATCTCACAATTTTGTAGTTTATCATTGTTTATTAAACTTTTAAAGCTGTGTGGCTTTGTTAATATTCTGTCCTAGAATGAGGTTAGATGTGCCCCTTTTTTTTGAGCACCTGCCCCTTTAGTGGTCTCTGCACGGCCCTGCTAGGAGTGAATAACTGACTATTTGTATTTTTCTTGAGCTGGTAGAAAAAGCTACAAATTAATGAAAAGAAAACAAAATGGAAAATGAGAACCAGATGTCCAGTCTCTACATTCAGATATTACCTTTTTACTTAAAACACAGGCTTTCTCCTATAAAATGTTTTCTTTCATAACAAAGGAATGTGTGCCTCCTCTGGTTAACCATGAATCGATTTTGATTGATTAAGCACATTAATTATTTATACACAAGTGGATCTACTGGAAGTCAGAAATGACAGAGATATCTGCTTCATCCAGGCGGTGCAGGAGGAGAGGAGAGCTGCTGAGTGGAACTGTAAAGGTCCATCAGATTTCTGTATAGATATGTGAAAACAGATGCTGATGTTTCTCCATGTTCCATTATCACAGATGATGTTTACAATGTTTTCCCTGTGATTTACAGTGATATGTTATTGACTTCCCTCTTGCTATAATAAGCAGTGCAGCGATGCAGAGAAGATGTGATAGATTTTGATTGGATATTTAATCAACATTTTATACTCGGTGAACCTTTTATTTCTGAAGGTTCTTCCTCTCTAAATGATCCCAGATCTTCATCTTAATCGTTTAAGTCGACTCTCTGCTGCACTGTAAGATCTATAGCAACAGTTAGATCAGATCTAAATGATTCATTGAAATTACTAAATTAATAGGATCAGATTGCTTAATATGAAAGTAAGTACAGTCTTCTCCATGTCCACATTCTGCTCTAAAATGAGCATATTTAAATATATTTCTCTGTAATAAGCTTTTTTTCTGTTTTTGCTCTGGCTGAATACAATCTGCTGTTTTGTGAACTCAGGTGAACAGAAACCTCCTGGTCAGTGTAATTATTACCACACTGAATGTTGTCAGAAGGAATCGTTTCTGGATCATTGACAGTTTACCAGTGAAACGTTGATCTGCACTGAAGATGCTTAAAGGAAGTCCAAGACTGACTCCTGCTGAGCAGTGAGCTAAAGACGGCCATAAAACAAACCTTACTGGACAATAGACTGTCCAAGAAATTATTGCCATAAATGATAATGACCCATTTCACAGGCAGGAAACACAGAAAAAAAATTACAGGGTTGTAGAACACAGTCAACAATTGTCAAGTGTCGTTGTTACACATCCAAATATCGATTGTTTCATTGATTATGATTCAAAAGCAACTCTAAACAGGTGGGTTTTAGTCTAGATTTAAAGGAACTCAGTGTTTCAGCTGTTTTCCAGTTTTCTGGAAGTTTATTCCAGATCTGTGGTACATAGAAGCTGAATGCTGCTTCTCATGTTTGGTTCTGGTTCTGGATGCTGAGCAGAACCAGAACCTGAAGGGTCTGCAAGGTTGATACAACAGCAGATATTTAAAGTATTGTGGTGCTAAACCGTTCAGTGATTTATAAACTAACAACGATATCTTTGTAAACTAAATTGTCTTTCAAAAATGTTATCAGAATTGAAATTATCCAACTCATTTTAATTTATCATGCGACTAATTCACTGCTTTTTGTGACAGGCTTAGCCGCCACCAGGGCAGAGCTTGCTCACCCTTAGTAGCAGGTGAACGAATGAATCAAAAGATTTTCTAAACCCATTTGCTTCATTCCAAACTTAAGCTGACGACTAAAGTGATGGAGTTATTCAGGCTGACTGCAGCAGCTGAAACACTCGGGAACTAACATGTTCTGCTAATATACAATATTCTGTAAAGTTATTCTCTTAGATTAATCTGAATTTTGTGAATGTTTGCTCTCTGGCGGAAATAGAACCAGAAGCAGAACCAGAACATGCTTGTATCCCTACAGAACCCCTGACCCGTTCCTGGCATCCAAACCAAGTGGGCTTTCCAGTGGGACCACGCTTCCAGAGAACATGCTCCTGCAGCGAGCAGCTTCTGCTCAGGAATCTAAATGAAGTCAACTCACCACCGCAGAGGTTTGTCAGGCACTTGTTAACCAAAGCAGTGCATGAGGAGTTCAGGGATGCACAGAGAGCTTCTCCCCCACAGCTCTTTATGTGTTCTTCCCATGAATAATTCCTGTATCCCCTTCACTGAGTCCTGCCATAATGCACTCGGTTAAATGAGCATGTTTGGTTTCTGAAGGACAACTAACACCATCTCACATCTAAGCTTATTGATTCTGTGAAATGAAGCAGGCCTTAACTGCTGGAGGCACTTAGCTTAATGCTCTGTGCAAACGGAGGCCTTCAGCTGCTTCCAGCAGTGGAGAGCAATGTGAGGATATCAGCACAGCACATACGAGTACACTCTAAGAAATAATCCTGTAAATTTACAGTAACATACTGGCAGCTATAGACGACAGAAGTTTACTGTAAATGCACAGTAGCTGTACCGTAATTAATCCTGACAGTAAATTACCGTCAATGCAGGATCGGTATAGATACTGTGAAAGAACGGTAAACTTCTGGCGTCTATAGCTGCCAGTATTTTACCGTTTTTTCAAAAGAACGGTAAAATACTGGCAGCTATAGACACCAGAAGTTTACCGTTCTTTCACAGTATCTATACCGTACTTGCATTGACGACGGTAACCTACTGTCAGGATTAATTAGCTACTGAAAGAACAAAAAGAGCATGTTTTAATAGGTTTAGGGAACTTACCTTGTTATGATAACCTCCAGACAAGACACCATATTGCTGTCTCCAGGGCAAACATGTGACGTCACAACTCTGATAAAGAGTTGTGGGAGCAACTCTTTATCAAACACCATCTCTTTAGGGAAACTGACAAACCTATCTTTGAATTTGACTAAACAAGTGTTAAATTAACATTGTATTTTTAACATATAACACCAACACTGGTAAACATTTTTGATTATGCTCTGTAGATTTTGATTCATTCCCTAAAAGATTTATTATGGAAAGTATTTTTTTCTTTCCGTTTAATATTGTCTTTAAATGCTGGTTCTCTAAGATGCAAATACAAGTAAAATGTTTTGCCTAGGAAAAAAACTGTATTTTACAATTATTTTGCGGTAGTTTACTGCCAGTCAGTCTTGATTGTGACAAAAGAAGAAGACATCAAATTGACAATGTCCTACTGTATTTTGGATTAACAGTATCTTACTGCTGGAATTCCGCCGTAAATTTACAGCCATTTCTAAGAGTGTATGATTTTTTATCTACCATTGTTATAATTAAGCAGGTTTCTTATGTCATGTAATGCAACTTCTTAGATTTACAATGACACTTCCCTACATTTTTAGGCGGGTTAAAAGCACAGTACAGAAAAATAATGTGGTACATTTTATTTTTCTATCAGTTTTTAAGCCAACGTCTCTGCTGTTTAAAGATTAACTGGGGGATCGGCTGGTGGCCAGAATCAACTCACCTTCACGTATCAGCAGCTGAGACAAGAAATCTTTTCTTACCCAAGTATAATATTCCTAAGATTTTCCTGCTCCCACCACACAAAACACTCTTCAGTGTGGATGTTGTTCTTGCAGGAAAATGACAACATTAGGGTCACTACCAGGGTCGCAACTACATATTATTGAGGTGGATGCGAAAACATAAATCGGCGCCCCCCCTTCCCCTCGAAGGAAGGTACGTCAGGGTTTAGGAGTGTAGAAAACATACGCTCGCTCTACACCCACCCCAACAAAGACACATGAAAGGTAAAACTCGCTACATTTACCCCGTTATGTGCGCAAGGTGAAGAAGCGTTAGGCGCGCTGAAGTGTATGCGAAGACATCATCTGCGCGCCGCCCCCTCCAGATGGGGTTTTGACGCCCCCTCTGGTGCAGCGCCCCTATGCATTGCATGCGCTGCATACCCACTTTTTACGCCACTGGTCACTACTGGAACCTTTTCTATGCTCCAGGATAGCCTTGGAGCCAGTATTACTCCCCTGGATTTCCACTGAATTTATCAGGGTAAAAACATTGAGTTCAGGATTCAGTAAAGTTAATTGGATTTTGTGGATTTTTTGGTAAAATATTCAAAAGAAAAAGCAGCTTTGGAAGCTGAAATTCTTCAAACTAACGCTACTTGTCGATCTAGCCAATCCAGATCTTCCATTGGTTTTCCTTGGATCTGATTGGCTGTTACCCAAGAAGGGAAATAAGGAAGACAGTGAATCTGAGCTTCTGCTCTAGTACCAAGAAAATTTCTTCTGTGTCTATTAGTGCATAATAGGCTACATTTGGTATTTAAATTGGCATATAAATATGTTTTTAGAGAGCATCTGATAAATGTATGGATATAGTATTTACATGTGGATGTGGTCCCTAACCCTCACAAATACCAGAGGTTGGACTGGAAATGTTCCCCATAAAGGCCCTGGTGTAGGCAGATAGTACTTTGGATTTTATTCACCAGGAATTTTAGGATTCATTTTTTCCCCCAACATTATAATTCAGTCATATCAGTATAAATCAATCTGCAGCTCATATTTCCTTTAATCTAAAGCTTTAAAGAGTTTCAAATGCTAACATCTGTTCACACCTGTGTGTGTATAAGAAGGAAGAGCTCTAGGGTTCTAAGTAGTTCATGTGGTAAGGTGGATCATTTCCAGCGCTGCTGCTTGGTGGCTCTTTGGGACACGTCTTTATTTATGTGACAAACTTCCTCTGACTTTGAAGGAATTCTAATCCAGTTTCACTGCGTTAGCCGTGTGAAATAAACTCTAGTTTATCACTAGAAGACCAGGTTTTTAGTCCAGAGCTGTCCTTCCTTCTTTTATCCCCCTGTAACTCCAAAAGCAGAAGAATCCTGAAGACTGACTCGTTAAAATCCTATTAAAACTGTTGGAGGTTTAACCTTTCCATGGACTGTTCTGTGGCTCTACAGAAGTTATAAACTGTAGTTCCTGTATCAAAATCATCTAAGAGGTTTTTTTTTTTGGTTTATTTTAGTTTTTTAAAAGACCTCCTTTTTGTCATAGCAGCTTTACTCCCACATTGAGTTGCAGAGAGAGTCGTCACAGACACTGCAGAAGGAAAACTCTCAGCTCAGACTCTATATTGCGCACGCTCACAAAAACCAACCAAAGGAATTGAAATTTCAGGGGAAATGTCGCTGATTACCACAGGACGTCATTGCATCCATTCTTTGGATCATTTCCCTCAACCTGTGAATGAACAAGCTGATCCAGAGTTCTGCAGACACCAGGAGAGCTGACCGGTTAACAGCTGGTTGCCATGGAGACTTCACATGCTTATAATATGCACTTACGTATGTTTTCTTGTCTTTGTCAAATCTTCACTTTGACAAATATTTTTTTTTGTTAAAAACATTTTCTTGATTGATATTTAAAAGCAACAAAACAAAAAACTACTAAGGGTTGAATACTTTTTAAAGCTACTGTATTGAAATGCATGGAGTGTGAATCCATGACAGAGGAAATAAAATGTTAACTCGAATTCCTCTTGTCCTTGTTTTAATTTGGGGAAGCCATTCTTTACAGTGACTGCTCCACACACAGACAGATTTCAGTCAAAGCTTTGTACAATCGGCCACAAATCTTTGATCAGAGCATCTCTGCTGTTGTTCTTGTTGTTTGTCAAATTAAAATCAGCAAAAATACCCAAACCTATGTAAGAACTCAAAGATTTAAAGCCTCATCTAAATAACTCCTCCTAAACACACACCTTTCAAAGTCAAGACAAATTCTTAACCAACTTATAAATCGGTGAGTTGCAAACACAAACCTGCAGCATTAACAATATTGAAGAAACAAACTGTAGTAAAACCTATCCAAAATACAAAACACGATGAAAATATTTTACCTGTGGTAGAAACCAAATGAATCATTCTGTCCAAGGGCCGTCCTAATTCATCCAGTCAGTGGTTTAATTGTGATTTAATAATATCCTTTGTTTCAATTCCTAAGATTGAAATGCTACAGCTTAAATGTGTTGGCAGCCAACCTTTCCTGCTGTTCAAGACTGTTACTTATTCATATCATGCACAAAAGCAACTATACACCCCTGCGTGTGTGGGGGTGCACATGTGTGTGTGTGAGAAAGAACAGGAAAAATAATAGGGTTTTTCCTTTTTCTTATTTTAGTAAAAGTGAGATGATTACAGAGCTGAAACATCTTAAATTGGGATTAATCCTTTTTTTCATTATTTGTTGAAGTCCAGTAGTTTTAGCACTGCAACTGTTCCCATCTGTCTTCAGCTGTTAAGACTGTAAAACACAAACACAACGTCTAGCTGTCAGTGTTTGGATGAATCTAAGGAGTAATGGCTGTCTTCTTTGTCTCTGTCGACAGTGAAACAGAGCAGTCTGAGCTACCAGGTCTGAGCTAACAGAGCAGTCTGAGCTAACAGAGCAATCTGAGCTAACAGAGCAGTCTGAGCTAACAGAGCAGTCTGAGCTAACAGAACAGTCTGAGCTACCAGGTCTGAGCTAACAGAGCAGTCTGAGCTACCAGGTCTGAGCTAAAAGAGCAGTCTGAGCTAACAGAGCAGTCTGAGCTAACAGAACAGTCTGAGCTACCAGGTCTGAGCTAACAGAGCAGTCTGAGCTACCAGGTCTGAGCTAACAGAGCAGTCTGAGCTAACAGGTCTGAGCTAACAGGTCTGAGCTAACAGAGAAGTCTGAGCTACCAGGTCTGAGCTAACAGAGCAGTCTGAGCTAACAGAGCAGTCTGAGCTACCAGGTCTGAGCTAACAGAGCAGTCTGAGCTAACAGGTCTGAGCTAACAGGTCTGAGCTAACAGAGCAGTCTGAGCTAACAGAACAGTCTGAGCTACCAGGTCTGAGCTAACAGAGCAGTCTGAGCTAACAGAGCAGTCTGAGCTACCAGGTCTGAGCTAACAGAACAGTCTGAGCTAACAGAGCAGTCTGAGCTACCAGGTCTGAGCTAACAGAGCAGTCTGAGCTAACAGGTCTGAGCTAACAGAGAAGTCTGAGCTAACAGAGCAGTCTGAGCTAACAGAGCAGTCTGAGCTACCAGGTCTGAGCTAACAGAGCAGTCTGAGCTACCAGGTCTGAGCTAACAGAGCAGTCTGAGCTAACAGAGCAGTCTGAGCTACCAGGTCTGAGCCAACAGAGCAGTCTGAGCTAACAGGTCTGAGCTAACAGAGAAGTCTGAGCTAACAGGTCTGAGCTAACAGAGCAGTCTGAGCTAACAGGTCTGAGCTAACAGGTCTGAGCTAACAGGTCTGAGCTAACAGAGCTCTCACTCTGCAGGACTCAATCCTGCAACAAATCAAATACACTTGGAGGTGTCAAAAATAATCAATATATTAATATGATCGCTACTAAAAAAGAATAATTAAAAAATACTAATTCAATGCTAGCTTACCCATTCAGACTTCCAGCTGTAGCGCTGCAATAACACACAGCAATATCAGCTCCTGAAAGTTTTAAAGTCTGCTAACATGGTGAGAACATCCATAAAAACACATAGGAACCCCCTAGCTAACAAGGCTAACATAAAACGGTTGGTCAGAGATTCTTTTCCTATGAATCAGATGAACTTGAATCCACATGCTAACTCTATCTAACTATCTATCTATCTGATGGATGGGAATATCTAGTTCATACCAAATAATAAAGGTTCCCAGCAGCTGAAACTGTGGATGGAAGAGTTCATCTGACAGAAATAGAGAAAACTCCTTACATAGAAGTCAAGGCAGCTGACTATAAGTCTTGTTTATGAACTGCAAAGTGCAAGAATTTACTGTTAAACTGGAAGAAAAATAGGCTTTCATAAATTACAGATAAGCAGACAAAAAGTATACTTCCCTCTGCCAGGGACAGGAAACTAAACCAGAGCTCCTGTTCAATGTTTAAATCCCTTTTCATCTCAAAATGCTTCCACAGCAGCTCATATAACTCAGCACTGAACAGAGACCAGGACCAGGTGTTGACACAAACTGGACACACAGCTGCCTGTTTAGTCTGATACTCATATTAGAGTCAGTATCACTATTTAACCCTCTCAACCCAGACACCACCTCTGAGCCCTCCCCCCTCCACCTGTCTGTCTCTGCTCTCACTTCATTATGTGATTCCCTTCCAGCAGGCGCAGCAGAGGGGGAGGGCGGCTTTGAAAAGCAGCAGATATATATAGAGAAGAAGAGACTGAGTGTTTGGGGCAGGAGTGTAGGCCAATTAGAGAGTTGCCCTGGGTTGTCCCGTTATCTTTCTCACACACGGCCTCAGTAGGATGTGGAGTCAAAGTCGTACGCCGGTGTGTATGTGGGACACACACTTATACCCATATATGCACTCACACAATGTTTTATTAAAACACTCCAAGGTTCTGTGTCTATTATAGATATATATTTACACACCGCAGAAACAGGCTATAACGAGGTCAGAAGCGGAACTGAGGGAGGAGGTGGGCGTAAAGGAGAGCAGAGACAGAGGGACTGGAACTGGAGACGAGCGAGGACAGAGGAAAAGAGGTCAGGCTGTGAAAGACAAGGGAGAAGTAGCCATGTTTAACTCGGTTCTGGCCAACAACAACCCGCTGACCTCAGGTGTCACCTGCTTGCTTGTCCTAGCAAAAGTAAATCTGACCTTGAAAACATCCACATTTCACCTTACAACCACAGACAGCTGGGATGTCTGTGACAGACCAACAAAACGTAGCACAAACACCCTAAACTGTACTGAAAAAAAGATGACATGGTTTTCAAAATTCTTTACAAATGTAAACCCAAAAAGTGTGCCCCCTTTACTCTGATACCCTTAGTAAAATCCAACCGATTATGTTCAGAAATGTTCTAATTAGTAACTAAAGATCACCTACAGGTAACTTGTTCTCAGTATAGATTCAGCTGGTCACACACTGCAAATATTAAAACCAATCAGATTCGCCAACCCTCCTGCTTAAAGACCTGGGCTGTTAGATGATACATGTGCTATTTGGAAAAGAAAAGGCATCATAACTATAGCTGATTTGGATATGGATTGTTGCTGTACAGCCAATGCAGATGGATGACTTCACTTTTCCACACCACACCTCCCAGTGGAACACCTCCACCTGAAGTCCTGAGCAGGTTGATGGGAAACCACTGAAACACCAACAGACTGAGATTACCACCAGAAACATTTGAACGTTTGAACAAAAACTACTGGATTAAAACAGACAAAACAGACCAGGCAAAATATGAGACTAGAGAAATACAAAGAAGTCCAATCAGTTCACAGAGTTGATGTTGGTTTAAAAATTGTTTGAAATGAGTCCCTCACCAGCCACCTTATTAAGTATATATAACATGCCAGTGCCAGATTGTCTTTAGAACTGCCTAAATATTTTGTGGCATAGAAATATCTAACACCCCAGAAAGGTTCTGCTCCTGTGTTCTGTGATCCACTGTGCCAAATGTCTGGAAGAGAGCATCTCCCTCTGACATCCCAAAAAACTGAGTGTTTAGGTCACCATGTGAACCACATCCTGACCAAACACACACGGATGAAGCTGTGTCAGGAGGAAACGTCTTACCTCTCTCCCCTGTGGATAGATTATCTGCTCTGCTCTCTTTTCTGCTGCCATCAACTCTCCTTTGCTTTCTGCTTTCTCAAGCTCTCGTCTCAGATTTCCTCTCCCCCTCCCCTGCTCTCCTCTCCTCCTTTTGTCCCATATTGCCTTTGTTCATTTTATCTTTTCTCCCCAAGTCATTTCCACCTCTCTTCCTGTTCCTTTTCACTTCCTCTCATTTTATCATCCCATCCAGTCTCTTCTTGTCACCTTTCATCTTGTCCTCTCCTTGTCCCCTTTTTTTCTAAGATTTCTTTACAGTGCTTCCCTTTGCAATCCCTTTCTTGCTTTCTAAGTAGGCTAAGATCTAGTACTTAAGTGATCAGGTAAGGTACCTAAGAGGATCAGAATAGTGCAATTAAGTGCAGATTTTAGAATTGTAGAAATGTTTACATGACACCTTTATGCTTATTGCCACATATTTTCTTGATTTTGATAATGACTCCAAAAACCAGGAAGAAAATTACATAAACCATCAGAGTACAGATCCAACATTAACAGGCAAATGTTCATAAAACACCATGAAATAGATTAAATTACTGTCATTATGTTTAACTACAGCAACATTTGAAGTGAAGCTCAATGAAAAACGTAAAACTACTAGACTTTTTTTTACAAGTTAACAAGAATTCTGTAAAACTTTGAAAATAAAAACATACAAATGTTTTCTAAATATTAAATACATATCAGAGAAACATCTAAGTCCACATTTATTCATAGCTCAGCAGATATATGTTTTTATTTGGGTTTAGTTGCTGTCAGTTTCATTTTCCTGTTGATTATTGAGAAGGGTCTCATCAATTTTAGAATTGCTCATTTTTATTGCAATGAATATAAAAACAATTTCTATTTTAAATCACTTATGTTGTTAATCAGCTTTGAGAGATGCCAGTGTTTTGAATGAAAATCTTTTGAATGAAAATCAGCAAAAACAGCTCTAAACCTGTCAGAGGCGTCAACTTAAGGTAGCTCACCTCTTCCTTCATTCAGGCTGGCACAGTGAAGTGAGGAGAGTCACACCACTACATGAAGCCGTTATATGATTAGTAAGTGCTCGAAATGTGAATCTACTTGAAGAGAAACAAATATTTTCAAAATAAACTTCACAGGTAAGTTTTACGAGAGTTGAAGATGAGATCCCACTCGCTGACATCATGCCAGCGTTTTCAGTACAGGCCTAATTTTTGATCATTTATGATCCAATCAGAATGGGGCTGACTCATGATAAAAAAAATGCATGTCAAATAGTGTATGTTGTGTTATTTTCACCAGAATGCAGTAAGCGCAGTGTCTGTGCTGAGTTCAATGTCTGTCATGCAAAGTTTGGCATCTCAAAATTGACTTATTTTAGTTTTGTGGAGAATTATCCGTTCTTCATGCTGAGTTCTTGATGTATGAGGTTACAGAAGAGTCAGTGAGTTGAATTCATGCGCAAAGCTCTAAAAGGAGAAGCGGGACATAAAACGGAGAAACGAACTAGATGTGAATTATGGCATAAAAACAGAGAATCCGACACTGAACAGTGAAAAATCAACACATGATGTGAAAAACATGACAATTAGGAGGCGCAGCAGGTAAGTGAAAATTACTGGTGGTCAATAAATGATAAAATAAATGTAGCAACAGGAAATAAACTAAAGTGGACATAGCAATAAACCAAGAGAGGATAAAACTAATCAAAGGAAACTAAATGGAAATGAATGAAGAACAAAATGCAACAATAAACTAAGAGACTAAAGTAAATACAGAGGAATAAACTGGTATGGCAAGACCTTTCGAGCAATACTTAATACAGAGACTGTATGCCAAGAATAAACAGACACTATTTCCAGATAAAAGGTAAAATAATATTGTTGAAATGCCATGGGTTTGTTGAGACCACATCCAATACTGAGAATAAATATATCTTACAGACCATAACAGTAAAGAACTGATCACTTATTTATGTTTTAATTAGATTTGATATATTTATTTATTCAATATTATTTTTCATGTCAGTGTTAATGTCATGAGGCTGATGACTCCATGACACTTTCAATTTGACTCATTAGGATTTGATTAAGAACCAGATTTGTTCTTTGTAATTTCTGTCCAGTAAAACTATTAATCTATAAATCAATAGTTTATATAAAGATATAATCCATGTTTCTGTCTCATATTTGTATGGCATTAAAAAGATCTGGAACTTTTGTTTTTCCACTGAAAGCTCTGGTTTGCACAATAAATGCCATGTGGGTGAAGTTTTATGAATGATACTCTGATGTCCCATTCTCCTGAAGGCAGCACAGAGCTGCACCACCAGAAACTGACAGAAACACTGAAGAGAAGAAGAGTTATGATTAATGTAGTTACAGTTCTATCCATGTTTTAATGTTGCAGAGCTCAGTCGTTTTGCAAATAGTTCAAAGTTTAAACTGGCATGTTGTTCATCTTTTATCTGGTCATTTTGTGGAATATTTAACAACTAGAAAATGGCACAAAATAAGAATATTGTTTACACTCTGATTGGCTGCTGTTAGACCTACCAATTTTAACTTGAATGTTCATTGCATTTTTCTTAGACACCTGTGAAAATAATTTCTATTCACACGGCTTTTTTGTTCTCTGGGAAATTATTTTTGATGATAAATACAGAAACAAGCATAAAAATCAAAACATCTACAACAGTGATAGTAATATTAATGATAAAATAATGGTCAGTGCAAAGTAGCCTGCAAATTCTTTGGTGGGGGGCAGTGAGGGACCTGGATAAAGGCTAGGGGGGCGCTGGGCCGAAAAAGGTTGAGAAACACTGATCTAGAGCGTCCAACTCCGCATGGGCCTTCAGGATATTTTGACTTTCCTGCAGCCAGACTGTACATAAATAAAATATATTCAAATATTATGCATTCCTTTCTTTGCATTAAAGTTTAAATCGAAACTGAAGCAAGTATTGCCAGATAAGGAAAGACAGCTGAAGTACATGTGAGAGTGTCACATATACCTCAGCTACATGTGAGGTACATGTACCTGACAACCACACACCTCACTCTGTGGTAGAACACTCTGAGATGTTCCACCACAGAGTGAGGTTAAGCACCTCTGAAAATAAAAAAAGAGCAGAGTGGTAGTCAATATTTCTATATTGTGTTGACTTTTTAACCCTAAAAAGGTGCATGATGTATAAAGTGGCTGGTTTACTTGAAATAAGACATTTCACAAGTATCTGCATCTGGATCTGAGTGTTTGGATGAACCACAATGTGAAAGCAGAGCCACAATGTTCCATTATTCACTAAGTCAAGGTAGAAATTGGTGGACAAAATCACAATTCATATCAGAATTTTGAACAGATGACCTGTATCAGCTTAGGTTATGATGTACTCTAATCATCTTGTTGACAATTAAGCTGCACTGATCATACCTTTTTTTGTGAATATTACAAGTATGGTTTTTGCGTGTATTTGACAGCTATTGTTATTGTTATGGCTGCATAATATTAGAAAATCTTGTGTTGGCGATAACATTGTGATCACACTATCAGTTATAATGTTAAGTAAATCAATGAAGACAAAGAATAGGTAAGTTGGCTCAGGTGAACACCTGCTACATATGATTGGTGAAAATCCCATTACAGGGACTTGAGCTGACTTTCTTACAGTTTCCAGCTCAGAAGTAGTTCTCTTGATTCTCTTTACTGTCAGTCTTATCTTCTTCTTCTATTTTTTTTTTTTTACCTCTGCAGTTTTCTGTTCAGCTTTCTGTTCTAACACCTGGCAGTGTCACATTACCTGTGCTGGCTGTCATATTCTTGGCACTAATATCTCACTCTATTGAACCAATGCCTCTCCCACTGGTCACTGAGCCTTTTGGGTTCTTTCTTTTTTCACATAGCTTCTATCAGCTCGGCGTCTTAGTGTCACTGGCTAATAACCTTCCACATTCCCTCTGCTGGTACGTAGAACTGAAAGAGAAGACATTTCTCTTCAGGATTGGGAAATTGCTGCTGATTACCAATGAAAAATTCTACTACAGAGTTAAAAAAGGACATTTTGCATTCCAAATCAATTATGAGGGGAATAGAATTGACACAAATGCAGTGTGGGGCTGAGCAGTGGCTCAGTGGGTAGAACTGTTGCCTTGCAGCAAGAAGGTCCTGAGCTCTCCCTGTGCATGTGTGGATTCTCTCTGGGTACTCCGGCTTCCTCCTGCCAAAAACATGACTATTAGATCAATTGGTCTCTCTAAATTACCCCTGGGTATGGGTGTGTGCATGAATAGTTTTGTGCCTTTGTTTTTCCCTGTGATGAAACATCCTCATGGTGTTTATACTTGGAGATACTTGTTTAAACAGATATTACCCATGAAGCAACCAGACTAGTGAAGGTGTTGCTGATTTCTCATGTTTCCATGACATCACATATTGAAGCAGTGTGTTTGAGGTGTTGTCTTAGAATACAGCCACAGAAGTGGAAATATTAATTAGCCAGATGTCCAGTTAGTGATGTAACCACAGATTTAAAATGCCATGACATCATCATCATCAAGTAGGTTTTATATGATGTAGAAGCATGTTAATGTTAGAAGATGTAAACTTCTAACTTTGGCAGAAAGCATGTAGTGTATGTAAATATCTGGGTTCAACTGTGTGTGTGCTCTCACAAGCGATGTGAACAAATTATGAAACAATGTGGGAACTGAACTTCCATTTATTTGCTAAAAGCTGCATAGGACAACATTACGGATTCAGTGCTGACATTTAAATTTCCCAACCATGTTTGCAGCAGCTTGTATGAGTAATGGCTACAACTCTATTTACCCCTCACTCACATCTTCTAGCTGCTGCGTTTAGGGCTCTACACAGCCCACTGTTTTTCATAGACAAACACACAGAAACACACAACTCTAGACTCACAAACATTTTGTTATGCCCAGCCTTGCTCTCCAATCAATTCGTAACACTCTTGTCTGAAACTTATTTCAATGTTCCGGTGCTCTTTCTTCTGCCACTGCCTTTTAACACAATTTTGCATTATCCTCTCATCTTGCCCTCCTCCCAACACACACTCCCCCTCTCTTTGCATCCCTCTCTTTATCCATTTAGATATTGGCAGACAGGCTTTCTGCAGATGCTCACATCACGCTTTCACACTCTGCTTGACAGTTGATTTGACTGCAAACAGCAACACGGACTGTTCCTGCAACAGTCCTGCACATGCATCATCAAACATGCATGTTATGTTCTCTGAAGCTCTTTGGACCTCGAATTAACAAATATATTAAAAGGTATAAATATATACCTGCTACTATCAACGTGTGTGTGTGTGTGTGTGTGTGTGTGTGTGTGTGTGTGTGTGTGTGTGTGTGTGTGTGTGTGTGTGTGTGTGCGTGTGTGTGTGTGTGTGTGTGTGTGTATGTGTGTGTGCGTGTGCATGTGCATGTGTGTGTGCAGGCGTGCGTGCGTGCGTGTGTGTGTGTGTTGAAGATAAAAACACAAAGTGCTTTTGAAGTTGCATTGGTTGCAGCTCTCCTGCTTTGACTGTGTTTGTACTTGTGTTCATCTCAGAGAGCAGAGGCCAATTTACAGAACTGCAAGTCTATTTCACAGCTGTTTGAACACAGAAAAACACACACATGGAGAGTGTAAATGACGACGTATCGCTCGGGGCTCCTGACATTTAAACACTTTTCCAAAATGCGCATGAACCCCTTACACATCACGAGTTGTGAAGCAGGTTCAGTGACGCACAGCCAATCAGAAAGTGAAGGCCACATCAACACGTCAAAACTTCACGCTGTTTAACATTCTACTCGGTCTCTGTTTGCCTTGGCGTCACATGTTTGCTTTGGTTTAACTAGTGATGGAAAATGATGGGACCGAACACATCAAATCTTTGAAAAGTGGTTTAATCGATGCCGCCTGACTGAACTCTGATAGATGAGATTATTATGCAGCTGGCTTCATGTGGCGATAAAAACAGCAGGCTCATAAACAACAAGGTGGAATTTAGATCAATCTGACAGCATGCTGAGCTCACTAGCACCACACTTTCTCTTGTTATCACAGTGTCCGGAAGTGAAATACAACACAACACCTGCGCAGATGTTTTGTGTGACATTGAAAGTAGCTGCACTATTCTAAGAAGGTCACATTTTCAAACCAGGAAGCAAGAAAACAGCACAGGTACTCCAGAGAATGTTTACTAACAAAAGAAATGTTAAAATTTCCACTCCTTCCTTGGTGGATGATCATCAGGATCAGCTATTGTGAACTAAACAGTTGCACCTAAAATGTAGCCACCAGCACATTTAATTCAAGAAAAACAATATCTGTTTGCAAAGAACAATATAAATATTTCAATTGCTTTAATATTGCAATTATACAATCTTAAAATTGTTGAGCAAGTCCATGTGTAGCATGTTCAGTACTTAGTACAACCTTTTGTTTCACTGACCAGCAGTGTTCCTGCCCTCCAGCTGATTAACACTGTTGGTTTGTTGTTGCAACCACATTTTTCAAACCCTCCAGAGATTTTCAGCAGTGATGGTCTCTGTAGTTTCTTGGCTTGGTTTCTTCTGAAGCCAAGCCTTGGTGATCTCTGAGTCACTCCTCATATCAAACAATGCCATACCCAGCCATTGGGCATGGCATTGACCATCATCTTCCTCACAGACAGCAGGACATTTTCCCTGAGGATTTCCAGCGATCTGATTGGATCTGTTTTGGCCTCCACATGCTGCAGGTGGGCCACCGCCATGTTTCACCATATGTTCATGTGTTTTATTCTTCCTCCTCCAGACATCCCACTAGCAAATCTGATGCACAAGTAACATCCACAAACAGCAGCAATGGACGACAAAGAGGTTTCTCTCGGCCCACTGAGGGTTCATTTCTGCTTTGAAACAATCTGAATGGACTGCTGTTGTGTTCAGGTTGTGCTAAAAGGAGTAACACTGTTAAAGCTATTTGAGCCTAAAAGTACATGTCTAGCATCACAATGCTAAGTAGCAGCTAACGCTAATGTCAGCGTCCACAGTCCACATTTCTAATGAAGCCCCTTGAATGATCAGTTTCCTGAAACTCTGGGAAGAAGAATGGAGAGAATGAAACTTTGCTCCAAACTGATGGTGTAGAACTTTGTTGTTGAGCTCTTATGTCTATCTTCTCAATTATAAATTACAAATCCTTTTTTGTTGATATATGGCTTTTGATTAACACATGATTAACTGCAGACCCTGCAATTAATTTAATTCAAAATTTTAATCAAGACACAGCACTATATAATTATAAATAGATACTGAAATCCTAACACTGCTGCCCAAAATTGTTGTAGTGAATTTCCCCTCTGTGGGACAATAAAGTTCATTTCTATTCTACTATATGGCACACCAAGTGCTCCCAATGGTTTCATATTTGCTTTTATTGCAGTATGAACACAAATTCAAATCAGACAGAATAAAATTGGTTTTTAGATGACATCTGTAACATTTCATCAGGTTCCATATCAAACAGATGTTAACATAAATCCATAATGTCCCATCATCAGTGATCAGCTCATTAATTCAAGCCTGTTATGATGGTCCAGATGTGTTCCACTCTATAGTTCTTGTTTCTTTTTTTTGTCTCATATCAGACGTCTCATCGTCATGGCTGCAGTCTCATCAGAGCTGCAACATTTAACCAGGTCATAGGTAGACCTATGGTTCATTTGTAAAACAAAAATCTTTGGCCTGCTAAATGACACTATGATGTTATCATCCATGATGACTTTGTAAGTACATTTTGGAAGGCTTCATGAAAGCTTTCCTTTAGCCTCATGGTCTCATTTTTCTCTTGCTGACGTTTGTAATTACAAAGTCATTCATTCCGTCGCTCCCAGAAGGAACCAGCAGAATGAGCTGCTGGCTGATCCCACCCGGCCTGGGAATGCCAACTGCTGCATCAACCTAAACATCTGAATGTGTGTGCGTGTGTTAGTAAGTCTCAAACCTACAGAAAAAACACAGAATCACTAACACACACACACACACACACACACACACACACACACACACACACACACAGGCAAAGCAGTATTACCTGAGATAATGGAGGCGTGTCTGAATTCCTCCGAGAAATGAATGGGTTCGTATGGAGACGTCTCGTAGAATTCTTCACCTGAGAAACAGGAAACAGGAAATGTGTTCAGCAGGTGCACAAACTAGTCAGCAACAACTGAACCACCCAAAAATCTGGATCAACATGGAGATGTCTTTAAAACGCTGTGCTGGGGCATCGCAGGGTGCAGCAGCAGAGAGCTGCCCTGCACATTCAGAGGCTAACAGCTTCCTGGGTTTCATTCCCAACCTTGATTCCTTTGCTGCTCGTCTCTCCTTCTCTCTGCCTGTGTCTTATCTGGTAGCTGTCAGTAAAGGCCACTAGAGCCCAAAAACATAACATAAGAAACACATGCTGGTTGACCTGTACTACACAAAAAGCTAACCACACACATTTGGCAGATTTGTTCAACAAAGAAAAAATCCGGGAGGAAATACAGAAGAAACTGTGAAAACCAGAGAACACTGCAAGATTCAGCTGCATATTAAAACAACTTCAGCCAGATTTCCTGTCAGCCTCTGGTGTTGGCCACAAATGCCTTCAAAAACTTCACATTTTTCAGACCTTAGAACTGAATAAGGTTTTTTTTATATTCTATACCTGTTTTGAACTTTGCAAAAACAGTTTGAAGGGCAAAAGAAAAAACTAATCCGCACTTTCAATTTCAAACGCAGCCTAAATCAGGGGTCTTCCACAGAAGACCCCTGCAGGACATCCTGCAGGGCATGTCTCTGACTTTGACTGGGCCATTGTAACACTGTGTTTCCTTTTTCTGCATTCTGCTGTCAGACTTGTGCTCTTTGTGATTTGAACAGAACAGACAGTTGACCATCAACAGGAGTTTATGGTCAAGTTGTTATTGTGGCTCCAATTGATTATTGTGGTCACAAACAACCATAAGAACGAGGCTGGGCAGAAATGTTTGAAGATGAAAACCACTGCTGAGGGAAAAGGAACATGCGGCTCATCTCAGTTTTTCACATCTTGATGATCCCCAAGACGTTTGGAGAAACATTCTCTGTACCGCTGTGACAAAAGTTGAACGTTTTGGAAGATGTGTATTCCAAATTCATCTGGGATAAATGTAACGCATTTCAGAAAAAGAACATAACCATTAGTAAAGTACGGTGGTGGTAGTATGATGGTCTTGGGCTTTCTCCTTCAGGACATTTGTCACTCACTGTGATAAATGGAACCATGAATTCAGCTTTTGACCAAAATCTCCTGAAGGAAAACGTCTGGCCATCTGTTGGTGACCTTGAATTGAAACCAACTCTGGTTCTGCAGCAGAACAACGATCAAGTCAAATAACTGGAATATTGATCAAAATATTTGATGTGTATTGACAATTTTGATGATGGCATTTGACAAAATGTAATACTTTTTACTGCTTTCACAATCAGTGGCTGTCGGATACATGGTGATTTTATTATGTTCTTATGTTTTTATGATGTAAAGCACTTTGAAATATGCTGCAGAGATAAACCGAGGTTTGATTCTGAAACTTTGAATGATCCAAAACACACCAGCAAATCCACCTCTGAATGGCTGAAGAAATATAAAATGAAGACTTTGAAATAGTCTAGTCAAAGTCTTGATATGAGTCCTTGTGAGAAGCTGTGGCTGTTCATGCTAGAGAACTGTTCAATATGGATGAATTACAACAAAGATGAGTGACCAAAATTCCTCGACAGCTGGAAAAAACTCACTGCAAGTTATCACAGACACTTGATTGTATTTGTTGTATTTGATTGTATTTGTTGCTGGGATATATATATTGCTGTTGTTGTTGTTGTTGTTGCTGGGATATATATATATATATATATATATATATATATATATATATATATATATATATATATATATATATATATATATGCTTCCCCACTTCCCCACTCTGTATTTCTGTTTTCCCACTCAGCCATCAGAAGCTCCTGCTGCTGCTCTGTTGGTGCTTTATGTTGGTTTTCAGCAGGAAGACAAACAGAACATTAAAATGACTAAATGTCACTTCAGGAGAATCTCCCAGAAAAAGTTGATGGCTAAGAGCTTATCATCAGCTCCTCTCTTCCTGCAGAAACCGTGCTGACATTAAGCAAGCAGGGAAACTCAGGGAACCAATCAGAATGACTTACAAACGCAAACGTGCGTTAGTGGCTGCAGAGCTACATGAGCAGAGAGATTGCTTTGGCAGGTTGAGGTTTTGGTTGAGATAAAAGGAAAAAAAAATCATTTTAAGCAAAATTTCTCTGATCTCTGTCTGATCTGACAGATTCAGCTCCAGAAACACAACCCATATACTGACTCTGATATGTCACATATTTCAAATGGTGACATGGAGTCTGCAATAAACTGACTCACAGTCACAGCTATCAACATTCTCCAGAGAAAGAACATTAAGCCTCCACCAAAGTTCCTACTGGGTTTGAATTCAGGTTAGTTACTTTTTGAAATCCAGTTGATTCTACAATGTCTGAATATTCATCTGCAGATATAACTTGATTACTGTCATTTATATGTAGGATGAAATCCAGGTTGCATGTTGTAGGGTCTGTGATTAAGATAAAGCAGATGGGACGGATGATTGAGAAATCTGTGAGGGTTTGGTAAATTTAGTCTGTGTGTCTGATGACTGATGTGTTCTCTGGGTGTAGCTTTTAGTCTGGGGTGGAGTTGGGTGGACAGCCTCGGACTCCACAGGGTTCAGAGGTCATATGGTTCTGCTGATTGAGCAGGTCAGTGACCCAGAAGCAGAATTCTGTACCACTAAAAGATGGACTAGCCACTTCTTATTAAACCAGGATACAGTCTGTTACAATAATCTAGTCATGTAGAGATCTCTGTATTCTCAGTTAACATTCAACAAAATCAACATCCAGACCATTAGACAAATGTTATGCAGCATTTTCAACCCATCACAGAAGGTAAGAGAAACAGCAAAGCCCTGTTTCCTTCGTCTCTCTTTAGTTCTGTTAGATTAGTTAGAAAACAACAGAGCTGTAACCTGGTGAGATCTATTGAGGAGCTGTGACTTGCAGACAAGTTCCATCCTCAGCTATGTTGTTATAATATTGGCCTGATAAGGAATCAACCCAAAGATAGTGAGAAGCTCCTTTCCACTATCATATAATTTATGCCTGTTGTTTTTTTATACTCACATAAACAGAATTCCTTCATATCACAGTGCCAAGTTTCTGAAATAGAAATCAGCAGGTGATCGAGGCAAAGTTTTAGTTATTTGGAAACCAATTTTCCAAGCAACTTATGCAAATTTTTACACCAAAGAAATTATTATTACTCTGACAACATGAAAAAGCTTCTGTATGATCCGTGAGGCTCTCTCTGTTGTTTGACATTTATGGGGCGAAAAAATTATTCTGACCTGACCACCCCCACCTGTACTTGGAATATTAGTCAAGATAACAGTAAAGGGTATTTGTTTTTTTATTATCATGAGTCACCACTTCCTAAGCCAAAAACAATTGCTCATCTCTGTATAGTGGCATTTTATTCTAGATTATTTATTTAATAACCATAACAATGGCATACAAAAGACAAAAATGTGCGTCAATCAGTTTAGCAAGTGTTCTCCGAAGGCATTAATGATTTAAAAATATAAATTTTTAAAACTTTGACAATCCAAGCAGAAAATGACGGAGGAAACAGTTTGAGAGAAGCTCGGTTCAGCTTTAATCAGAAAACACAGCAGACAGTTTTCAGTTTACTTGGGGAATTGCACTTTTGTTCATTGATTATTGACCTGGGAGAAGTGAAAGAAGAACTGGTACTTAAAGATCTTTTCAGAAAGTAACAAATACGATTGCTGGTTTAATCAATTCAATTCTCTTTGTTGATCAAGTGCCAATTAAAAACAAATGTGATCTCAGAGAATCCAGAGCTACGTTCTGTTTAAAAATCAGACATTTCATTTGGATGTGATGCTGAATGAACACCATGAGGTGACAGAAGCCTTCACCAGCTGCACCAGGTTCAATTCCAAATTCTTTGGGAATACTAAGAACTTGTTCTCGCTGGGTTAGAAGACCAAAACTTTGCACTCTGTAGACATCTTCAGCACCCTGAATCTGACTAACTTTTTTTCTGTCACAGGCTCCAGCATCACCAGCAGCTGGAGCAGCTGGAGTCTGCAGATCAGGAATACTGTGGCTAATAATAAAGATTTTATTAGAAGAAATGAAAATATAATACTTGGAATAGTCTGGGCAAATTTAAAGATTAATGCATTAATTATCTCAGTTTTATAGTTAATTTAATTATCTTGGCTTTGTGTCAAACTTAAATATTTCAGATCATTTAACAACTTATATAACGTAGTCCGTGTGACGAAAAACGGAAATGTAAATAGAAATGTTTCTCCATATTGGGAGGAAAATCCCTTTTTACATCATGTAGTTAATCCAACAAGTGTTATAAGGAGTGTTATGAAGAGCAAGAGCTGAACTCAGAGGGAGCTGCCCTGGTTTACTGATGGAGCTACAATCTAACCTGTTGTAGAAGGTAAAGCTCTGATTGTTTACTGTCATTGTTTTAGATCTTACATAAAACCTTGTTTTTGCTCTTGTTCTTGATAATTTCTTGCCCCCGGGGACACACTCCAGACACCTAGTGGACAGATGGCTGACCTTGTCCAGAGTGTGTTGGCGGTGGAAGATCAGAGCGACCGAACGTCCTCTGAGCCACAGCTGAGCAAACCGCCACTTTCGCCGCTAAAATGGGCAACTCTGAGGATTCCATTAACCCACATGTCCTTTTATCCTGCAGGTAAACACTCAGCAGAGAGTCACTTATTCACTCTGCATTCAGATGACATTTCTACTGAAGTGTGTGGGAGCGTTGGGCAGCAGCCAGGATCTCCAAATAACAACTTGTTCTCATTCACAGTTTTGTCTCTAATCTTTGCGCCACACTTTAGCGTGCCGGCCAACCGCAGGGCTTGTTTACTCCGGCTTTGTATCGACGCTGGCCTGAATTCCCCCTGCAGTCATTTACCACCCATAAACATTAGTCTGGCATTTAGCTGCACACAGCCTCCCGCCGCTCCTCTGGCTCGGCTCATGCTTCTGCTCACAGCGACGGGACCATCACACCCGCAGAGTTCCAGCTAACTCACTCTCACTGAGTGTTTTCTGAGAGGCCAACAAACAGTCCAATGGCACTCTGGTCTTCCCCGGTGTGCTAGGACTCAGACACCAGATGTAACCCAGTCTGTTCTCAGAAATGTGAACTGTGGTGGACGGATTTCTGCCGCCTCTCCAAATAAATGCTGATATGCAGACGTCTGCCTATTTCTAGCCGCTGAGCTAATGTCCATAGATTGGTGCTGAGTGAAGATGAAAGAAGAAATAGGGGTATTGAGGAGAGTGCTGCTCTGAGCCTGGAATTACTGACAGGAGCCACATTTGGAGGAGCTGCTTTCCCCTCCTTTTAGAAATGACTTTTAAGACCCAAAATAAAACGAAAAATTATTCTGCTTTCCTCAGCAACATTCAACAATCTGAAGCTTGGAGGCTGAAAAACGGCACAAACAACTTTCCATCACCACTCAAATAAGCATACTGTGTGTGTAGTGCTCTGTAAGGCAATATTTTAAAATAGCAAAGTACATTTCTATGTAGTTCCTTAATTCTGATGCCTTTAAATAAAATTCCATGCAACCATATGGCTTCGAATGTTATTAATTAGAGTCCATCTGGATCATCTCAGTATAAAAGCAGACGTTCTGTTTTGGCCTCAGAGGTTTATTAGAGAACAAGGACCAGAGCAGACAGGTCAACATTCCATCAATGTTTACTCATCTGAAAACCTCATAAAATGTATGATGGCATGTTACAGCTATTGTATTAAAAACATTTTTTAAAAGTACATTTCTACCAACAAAAAAAAAAAACTCAGATTCTCAAAACAGACATTAATCTGTTTTGACATTAATTAGAAATTTTCTAGAAAAAAACTTGGAAATTTCAGAGTTTTAAGGATCATAAATATGGTTTTCTTTTAAGCTTCTCATCAATTATTAGAAGTGTTTTGTTGCTAAATACATTTTTCCACAGATTATTGAGAGTGGTATGCCTCATTTTCTGCAGACCATTTTTTTAATAAAAAAACTTTCCAAATGAATGCTCATTTTACATAATTTATCCTTGAAATAGTCCATTGTCATATTTTCTTAATCAAACCATTTTTTACAAATATAAATATTTGTAAAAATATTTTTACAAATATTTACGGGTGGTAAATTCACTGATGCACAAAGAAAAGAAATCTCAGACATTATTTGCATGTATTTACAACTGCACGTTTTGATTTAGTGGCACAACATTTATATACCACACACACACACACACACACGCACACACACACACACACACACACACACACACACACACGCACACACACACACACACACACGCACACCCACGCACACACACACACACACACACACACACACACACACGCACACACACACACACACTCACACATTCCCATGTCAGTCTGCACGGAGCAGACATTCTTAGCCATTTCATTCTACAAGGTTACAGAACTCCATTCACAACATGTCTGATTCACCAGCAACAAACATTTATTACTGCAATTTGAGCCCCCAGAAGAACCGCTTCTTGCATAAAGCCTTAGGCTTTGTGTTGATAGCCACATGAAAGTAAATACATTAAAGTTTCCCATCATGCTGTCACAATCACAATGAGACAAAGTTCAAGGGGTGTGAATATTTTAGCATGGCAATGTATGAGGTAGCGCTGAGAAATGTTTGAAAAATATGAGCACTGACCCTACGAGGTGACTAAAGAGCTGGAATAAATAGACATGAAGAGCAAAGGTGCAATTTAAAGCTAATTGTTATTGAAATCCTCTGCTCACTCACACAGCAAATGATAACACTCTGTGTTTCACTTGATGAATATTTCAGTTGCTCCTGAATAATGAGCCACCTTGGAACCAGCGGAGGGTCTCAGAAGGAGTGTGTGTGTGTGTGTGTGTGTGTGTGTGTGTGTGTGTGTGCGTGTGTGTGTGTGTGTGTGTGTGTGTGTGTGTGTGCGTGCGTGCGTGCGTGTGTGTGGGTGGGTGTGCGTGGGGGTGTGCGTGCGTGTGTGTGTGTGTGTGTTTCAGCCTCTGTAGTGATGTATCAATGAGGAGGCAGAGATGTGAAGGAGCACAGCTGATCCAGCCGGGGGCCAAGCAGCAACAGCAGAGCTGGTAAACACACAAGCTGTTTATGTATGAAGCTGTAATATGTACATTTAGCCTGTGGGCATACACACACACACATGCACACGCACACACACATGCAGCTCTGCTTACTCAAGCTCTACACACACCTGAAAACACAGCACTCAGGTCCGGTGTGGTTGTGGAAAAGGTAATGGCTGGCACTTTTCTGCTGCCTGCAGGTCTGATTGTGCTCATTGACTCGTTGAAGTTTTGAAGAGGATCTGCAAAACGTTTCAACCTGCAGCTGTTCGCAGGAGGATAAAATGTTCAAACCGCTGGAAAAAAATGAGGTTACTTTATTTTAATTGTTTGTCTGGCTAAACGATTCAGTCTTGTTTCATATTGCTGAATATAAAATGAAGTTATCAGGTGTAATAAGATCCCTTTAAAACCTTTGCTTTGATACTGACGATAGGATTCTTCCTTTAATTGTTTCCTTTTAGTTCTGCTGTTAATGCATCTGCAGAGATCAGAACTCAGATTAACGGTATCCTGTAATTTGTGTGAAACAAGCAGTCAAAGCTCCAGCTGAGCATTTTGTTTGTAAAACTGTAGCAGCAAACAGACTGAAATGGTCACATTGTGAGAGTGGAAAGCAAACAAAGAAATCAGACCTCTCTCAGCCAGACACCAGGAACATGGCTTATCTAAAGCTATCTGGGAACAGTTGTTTGTCTTCAGCTCAGGGTGATTCTCTCCTACTCTCTATTTAGATTGTATCTCCTGAGTTTGTGTGTCTGCAATCAAACTTGGAGACCTTCCTGGTTCACTCTATTAGCCTGTGACATTCTCTCAGCTCATTGTCTTTTCTGTGACAGAAGAAGAGATGTGGCTTCAGAGCTGAGGCGTTAAGGCTGCACTGACTGCCAGCTTATTTTGCACAAAGTACAGTTGTATCTAAAGTTGTGAAAGAACCTCAGTGTTGGTTCTGTTGGACCTCACTGTCACTTACCTACTGACACTTCATGTCAACAATTTACATATATTGGCAGAAATCCACCACACAGTGCAAATGACAGAAGGATCTGACCCTCTGGAAACAACATGGATCTGAGTGAGCATTCATGTGAATATTATGCTTGGACACTCAGATTAAATGAAGAACTGTAGACATGTAAAGTTAGCCCTTGTGTTTAGAAATGGGGTCCAACCGACCCCACACACGTAAAACTTGTATCATTTGCCTCAGTCCTCGCACGCACAAGGGTTAAAACCCAAAGCCAGTCAAAAAGAAGAGAGACTATATTTATCACCCCGAGAATAAAGGACAAATATTCCTTTTTGGAGTAATGCAACAAAGAGATAAATTTTCTAGGTTCTAATCAATGTTAAGTAAAAGAGAAAAACAGGGCAGGTTTTCAGGACAGCTGCTGAATTTGCTGGTTGTATCTCAAAGCCAGGTTTGAAGACCTCATAGACAGCTGGATGAACCTGGTACTCCAATGGGTACAAAAAGGAATAAAGAAAATAGCGAGAAATAAACAGACAAGTGTGCTCTGAATGTGTGAAGTGTGCAAGATATGTTGAATGAATATTATTGTCTATTTTAAAAGCTGATAAATATCTGTGAACACAACTAGGGTGATGAAGATGTGATGATACATGCCTGCATGTGGAACCAACTGCACCACACAAAGCCTGTGTATTAGACTGTTAATGTGTCTGTAGCTGTACTCCTCTCTGCTGCTCCTACAGGCTTTTACTTCTTATTGAATCTAAAGGAGCGCGGAGCAGCAGTCATGTTCTTATTCATCAACAAACCACCTGACTGGACTGAACTAAAACCTTCCTCCATCCTCATCAGAAGCTGCTTCAGCATGGTTAGCAATGTTTCAGAGTTTAACCAAATAACTCCGGTCAGTTCTGTGCACGGTGGCGTGTTCACGTGTGTGTGTGTGTGTGTGTGTGTGTGTGTGTGTGTGTGTGTGTGTGTGTGTGTGTGTGTGTGCGTGTGTGTGTGTGTGTGTGCGTGTGTGTGTGTGTGTGTGTGTGGGTGCGTGTGTGTGTGTGTGTAATGTTGGGAGATAATGATGAGTGTGCATGCAAGGAACAAACTGACACTCATTACTGGTCTAATCATTGTAATTACTATGTGTGTGTTTTTATGTCACTCATGTTGTGAGCTCATATCTCTGTTGATGTTGTTAAATCTGTGTGTATGTTTGTGAGGGAGCAGCTTTAATCTGCTGGTTGGATGCTGTCTGCAGGCAGAGGGTCAGTGCAGTTTCCCTGTGCAGTTCGCTGATGAGTCACAGATCAAACGGCTGACCCTAACCTTTGATGGGATATTTTCTGGGTTTGATAATAACATAAAGAACACAAGGTGATCCTAGATCAGAGCCTTGCTTCTTGCTTCTTCCTGCGGGGCACCCTTAAAGGGGCAGTGTTACGTAAAGTTGACTTTTATTGAGCTTTACATGTTATTACCTAATTAATAACCAAGGTTTTAATGAGGGAATCATGCATGTTTCATGCATGTTTGAGAAATTCTTTAATCTCCCATGGCAACCATTCAGTTGTGCAAAACACTTGGTGGGACTGAGTGCTGCCTCCACAGAGCTGCAGTTTCCAAGCTTCTGAACCCCCACTCTGCTCCTTCAGACTAGCCAGGAGCAATTAGCAAACACCTGCTGGAACTGCACATCTGCTAAGCTCAATTTAGGAGCTACTTCTCAGAGCAATGCTGGTAAAAACGTTGTGAAAGGGTTAATAGAGGAGCCATGTTGTGATGACTTCCTGGAGGTGGAGTTTCAGAAAGAGCAGGAGTTTGTAAAGAGGCAGAGATCCAATTTCAGGACGTTAAATTACAAAGTAAATTTAAAAAAAAAACACCTGCAGCGCCAGTTTTAATGCATTTTATTCATACACAACGGCAGCCGTTCATCCCTGTGACAATCTGATCATTTGAGGTGTCACAGAGAGCGGAAGGAAAAGCCAGGTATCCTTCCCCAGCAGCTGGTATTTCAGACCTTATCCTCTCAGTCATGATTCATATCTCAGGATCAGAGGAGGGAGATCAGAAGTACATGCTCTGCTTTTCCCTCCGCTCTGTCTTCCCCATGACAGACGGGGAGCCCCAGACTGACCAGCATGCAAAAATCACTGCTGAATAGGACCCTAGCATGCTAGCTCAACTTAGGTTCAGGCTGACCCATCATACTGATGGAGCAGTCCACCATCTGGTGGTTGAGAGCTGTGTCAGCCACTTCATAGTCAGCTGGGAACCCCAACGTTATCCAAGATTCAGACACAGCTCTTACTTTGATGGTACAAAGCCATCCGTTAATAAAACCGATCAGAGACCTTTGACCTCAGCAGGTCTGGTAGAAGGCACATTTATGAACAACTTCATGCTTGAACATGCTTGACATTAAACGATATATGGCATTTAGATTTTTATAACCAATGAAAAACAAATAATTTTTAAAGACATTTCTGAAGTTACAGTGATCCCTTGTTTTTTGCTGGGGTTGCGCTCTGAAAATAACCTGCGATAAGTGAAATCCGCGAAGTAGTTATCTTTAGTTTTTACAATTATTATACAACATAATTAAATACTCTACATTGAAACCGAAGAACAAAACCTGTTTTCAGGTCAGCGGATGTGCATCAATCGGGCCTTAATGTGATCAGGAGTCATGTCATTAAAGAATCTCCTCCAACCTGCCCCACGAGATTGACAGCTGTATCTACGGCAGAGCGATGGATCTCGTCATCCAAGCCTCCGGTCGGGTTTTGCGCCGATTCTGGCTACGGTTTTTTCCAGCTGGCATTCAAAGTTTTCAGCTTTCATCTCCTGAATGGCCAATCTGTATTACTTATATTTAAATACCGTAACTTTATTGGCACACAGGTAGAGAAGGAGCTCTAAGACTGTTTAGCCAATCAGGACGCAGAACACAATGCACTGTGAAAAAAACTGCACGAAAAAAACTGCACAAAAAAATCTGCGAAGCAGTTAGACCGCGAAAGGTGAACCGCGTTATAGTGAGGGATCACTGTACTTTCTGATGCCTCATGAATATATGTCAAATAATTATCAGTAATGTGGTCAAGATCTGTCTAAAGCTTAGAATTGTTGTGCTAAATCATTTAGATGGTGGTAAAACATTTTTTGCTCATAGTTTCAACGTTTAATTTTCAAACATCAAAGCTGCCAGAGGAAAAAGAAACTATCACGAGAAGATTTCAAATTCAGAACTTTAAGCTCTGCAGTATTAAAAGTCCTTTTGTCAAAGCAGAAAATGTTGTTTTAACAGCTCATGAAGTCATGAACATCTGGTATTTCATTGGGCTTCAGGCAGCACAAAACCAAATGAAACCTTTCTTTAAATTTAGCAAAGACAAAAAAAAAAAAAAAAAAAACTGAGTGGTCTGAAAATAAGAGTATAAACCTGTTTTCACATTCACATTTTTTACCAAGTTAAACCAAGTTATTCTTGGTTTGGATTTTGGTGCTGAAATGAAGTTCTCTCTAGATGTATTTTCAGAGTGTCTGCATTCTTTGCAAGGTCGACTGAAATCTACCAGCTGGCACTTCTAAGAACCCACAAACGTCAGTTCTTTTCCTGAGGGACATGATGTCAGCGAAACCAAAATGAACAAGCAAACATTAATTTGGTAGCGTTCCACTGTGAGGCTGCAGATGATCAGGATCGTTGTGAGGCTGTTAGATGGAGATGAAGCTCTCTTCTGACCTCAGAGGGACAACTCTGAGATCAGAAGTTAAACATCTGAATTTGTGTAAGCTTCAGTCTTAATATACTATTTAAACTGCTTTTGTGCAATTTGTTTGTTGCAAATATTGGAGCTATTCGAGTTTCAGTATTCATGGATTCACCTATTAACAGACTTTTCCTCCTGAATGTAACTTTCGTAAAAAATGCTGCTTGGGAAGCAGAAATACCTGGAAGCAATGCTACTTGATATGCTATTGGCTGGTGTTTGCAAAACAGCCAATCCAGGAGTGCCATTCATTTTCCTTGGTGCTGATTGGCTGTACCACCATAAGTAGAGACAATGATGACTATAAATGTTAGCTTCTACCACAGAGCAAAGGGGTTTTCACCATGTACACTAATGAATATTGTAGTATATCTGGCGTTTGAACTAATAAAATAAGCAGTTATAATTGTTTTTAGAGATGTCTGAAGTATTTGCAGATTTCATCTATTCGTGGGTGGCTGTAGTCCCTAACTAAATACTAGAGATCCACTGTATTCTTTCACATATCCAACTATGATCATAATTACATGGTTTCTGTAATATGCCAGCATATCTGCATCAGCAGATTTGATCTGACCTCAGTATACCGAGACCACATCATGGAGAAGAGCAGAAATAAAAAAAATAAAACTATCGTTAGCATTTCTGTCAGCATTTACTTATTTTATTTTATTTCGCCATGCCTAAAACATGGAGCAGGTTGTGGGAGCAAATGATGAGCAGTGATGCTGAAGGCAAGCACAGTTTATTCTTCCTGAATCGGGTTCTGTGTGTTTACTGACATTAATAAAGCCATGATTAAGTAACCAGAGTGTGGCTCATAAATACACTGTAGGAACACTACAACCAAAAGGTCACCAAAGAAGTTGTCATGTTCTGCACTGAACATACAGTGGCTTGCAAAAGCATACCCCTTGAACAATTTCATATTTATATGTCTGAATATAACCATGTCTGAGATTCAGCTTCCAGCAGGTCAACCACCCTTACCATAAAGCCAGGGCTGAATGGCCTAGTCAAAGTCCATACCTAAATTCAATCCAGAATCTGTGGCAAGATCTGAAAGCTGCTGTTCACAAACGCACAAACACAATGCATCCAGTCTGACTGAGCTTGAGCTGTTTGGCAAAGAATGGGCAAAAATTTCAGATCAAAGCTGGTGGAGACAAACCCTAAAGACTAGCAGCTGCAATAGCAGCAGAACGTGGTTCCACAGAGGACTGACTCAGGGGGCTGGATACTTCTACACACCGCACTTTTCATTGTTTTTTTTTGTAAGAAATGTTTTGAATCATAATTTTCTTTCTACTTCACAGTGGTAGACCCCATTCACAGGAAACATATTTATGTCTGTGGTTGTAGTGTGACAAAATATAGAAATGTTTAAGGGGTGTGAATACTTTTGAACCCACTGTAAATAGTAAATTAACAGATAAATAGAGAAAAAACACCTGCTATAGGTTTCTTTTTCTAATTTATCTATAAATAGTTTAACAACGTGTTTACTGCAGTTCTTTTTGAAAGTTGAACACAAAACTACCTTTACGAAATGGACTAAGTAATTTATAATGAGTGCGGTTTCAGCGTCCACAGAGCAGTCTAACTAGAATAAATGAACCATAAAGCACAAAGTCTTATTTTTCACTGCTATCCACAACAAACACTCAGATAACCACACACACGTATAAAACACACTCCCACTTGCCAAAATCCCAGTAACTGTTTCTGTGTGTTTATCCATCAGGCAGCTGAGAATGAGATGAGTAAACAGAACACTGGTGTGTCTCTGTGGAGCAATACTAATCAGCCTCCAGCTCGCTCATTAGCCCGCATGCTAAACACATCAGTCATTAGTCAGACTGCTAAATTAGCCATTTATTTGGCTGCATGCTAAATACCAACGTCAGAGTTAAATGTGTAATTTAACAGGCTGAACTCTAAAGCACTTCTGTGATTAGGTGCTGCACAGGGCCAGTTATTGGACAGAATACTTAAAGACCTGCACATTAGCAGGCATACCAACTGACCTGATCTTTTAGCTGAAGGATTTACCAATCGAGTTGGAGCAATTATTTAAATAAAACCTGGTCATAAGGTGTTGGAAGTGCATGGAGTCATGCACCATCAGCAGCTCTGCCTGAAGCTTTTTAAATCAACCCATTTCAGTAAAACATCCAAAGTTCACTGAACCAGCTGTCCAAATTTTACTTCTATCAGCTGATACTTTTGAAGTAATTAGAAAAATTATTGTATATTGAAAAATGTTCTTTTTATCAGAAGGACGGCTGATGAAACTTCAGTCTGCACATACCGTTCTGAACACAAGATGTGCCTGTTTTTATAATTAGATCTATTTCTGAGAATTCCTTTTTTCATTTTTCTGCTTCCATGAAGAAAATCTTCAGGCAGTTTGGCTCGATGCCACTTTGATGCTTTTAGTGCTTAGTTTCATATTAATATAATGCTTTATTCTAATTTGTTTACATGCATCTTCAAACTTTCTGCTTTTTTTGACTTTTATGTTGCTAAGCTGTTTTCATACTCTCAAGTGGCTGCAGGTAAACTCCCCCCTCAGCCATCCATTCATCCCTTCCACGTACCGTTACCATAAACTATGTTATGAAATATCCATGTTCTTTGTAATACATGGAGTACACCGATAAATAGTCATTTAGAAATTCAAAACCTACATACATTTTTGTTGTATGTTTTGAACCTACATGCAAATACATAAACTGTATTTAAAACATTATAAAAACATTTAGTTTTAGTTTAGTTTTTTGTTTATGTTTACCAATGTTTGCGATGTCAGATGCAGAAAAATACAACTAAATATTAATAATGGGCACATAATAGATGCCCATTATTCAAATTAAACCAGATCTGGCGATATAAAAACACCACCAAAGTCCTCACCAAAGTAAAGTTTGTGGCATAGCTAATGTGATGGAGGTAAGTCAGGGCCTCCATCACCATGGTCTTCAGCCAGAAAAGTGTAAGACGTAACTGCCACAAGTGCAGGATTTGAACTATCTCTGAACTGAGTTCACGAATGAGGAAAAGATGGAGCAGGAGATCGACAGGTGGATCGGTGCAGCATCTGAAGTGATGTGGAGGCTGTGTCAGTGTGTTGTGGTAAAGAGCTGAGTCACAGGCAAAGCTCTCGGTCTATGTTCCTACATTCACATACGGCCATGAGCTTTGGGTACTGACTGGAACAACAAGCTCATGGATAAGCAAACTGAGTTTCCAATGCAGCTGAACTCTCCCTTATAAAACGGGTGAGAAGCTCAGTCATCCAAATAGAGTCGCTGCTTCTCCACATCAAGTAGTCAGTTCAGGTGGCTCAGATGTCGATTATATTGCCTCCTGGTTCAGAAGGAGAACCTGAAAAAAACCCAGAGAAGACCCAGAGAAAGATCCAGTGGAAGACCCAGAGAAAGACCCAGAGGAAGACCCAGAGAAGACCCAGAGAAAGATCCAGTGGAAGACCCAGAGAAAGACCCAGAGGAAGACCCAGAGAAGACCCAGAGAAGACCCAGAGGAGACCCAGAGGAAGACCCAGAGGAGACCCAGAGAAGACCCAGAGGAAGACCCAGAGGAGACCCAGAGAAAGACCCAGAGGAAGACCCAGAGGAAGACCCAGAGAAAGACCCAGGGGAAGACCCAGAGAAGACCCAGAGGGGCCCAGAGGAAGACCCAGAGAAGACACAGAGAAAGACCCAGAGAAAGATCCAGTGGAAGACCCAGAGAAAGACCCAGAGGAAGACCCAGAGAAGACCCAGAGAAGACCCAGAGGAGACCCAGAGGAAGACCCAGAGGAGACCCAGAGAAAGACCCAGAGGAAGACCCAGAGGAAGACCCAGAGAAAGACCCAGGGGAAGACCCAGAGAAGACCCAGAGGGGCCCAGAGGAAGACCCAGAGAAGACACAGAGAAAGACCCAGAGAAAGACCCAGAGGAAGACCCAGAGGAAGACCCAGAGGAAGACCCAGAGGAAGATCCAGGACCCGCTGGAGGAACTATGTTTCTCAGGTGGGCCTTTCTATTTAGGCTGTTGACCCCGCGACCCGACCACAGATAAGCAAAAGAAAATAAATGTATGTATGGATGGATGTATTCAGTACAGAAAATAAAGGAAAAGTTCTCTAAAGCACCATGATTGTACTACTTGCTTTCACTTATGAGAATAAAGCACATTTCATGACCTTTCCTTATTAAGGTCAAATTAAGCTTTGCTGGCAAACCTTTTTGTGAACGCTTTTCTCTAGAAGATAATTCTTAAAAAGGACAACATCGGGACCGTCTTGACTTCAATACTTTCCATGAACTTGTAGTACAGTCTTCTGGAAGTATGCAACTGAAACAGAAGTTATATCAATCATTTCAAAATAAACAAGACTGCACAAGAGCAAAATAGATTTTTTTAAAAACCTGCTAATGAGTCCTAATGAGAATGCACGTCTATGAAAATCTCATTTTAATAACATTGTAACAAAAACGACAATCCCATTTGTTACACCTGCTTCCATGAAAACGCTGTGATGTTCCCTCAGAAAGATCACCACGGACGTTAATCTCAGATACATCTGCAGTATCCAATTTTCAAGTTTCAATTTCCTTGAACACGGATCGGCATTTTAATTTAGAATCAAATTCCTTTCTGCAGGCAGATGGAAGCAAGGAGTGTAAATATGATTCTGCCTTAAGATTTTTTTGTAATGATATTTTGGAAAATCTGCCCCCTTTAATCTCACACGATGATTTAAAACTGGATGTTTTATTCAGCTCTGTGAGCCTGTGTAATCAATTTATAACTCGCACCATGTATTAATCTGTCTGCCTTTTAATCTCCATCTTCAAACAAACACAGCTGGCTGCGATTTGAAACTGGAGCAGATTTTGGAGAACTGTGGCATCACCTGGATTGTTCTTCCTGTCATCACAAGAGCAACAAGTGGGAGTTTTAAGGTTTAAAAATGAAGCATAATGTTATAAAAATGACACAAAATAAAATTGTATTACAGCTAAACCATACTTCTGAAGTTGTGTGTTTCATAAATGTCTTTGCAAGTGCTGCTTTCTAAAATGATTCACTGTATGAATGTTTCACCCAGCTGCAGTTTATCTCCCAGTTTTGTTCAATAAAAGCCCTTAGAGGCAAAACTACTTTACTAAGCTTGTGAAGTCAACAGTTTCAGCTGAAAAGGCCAAGGTAAGGATTTATGGAACAGGTTTCGTGTTTTAAGAATTCACATCAGCATTTTCACATTCACAAGTCTGTCTTTTACCCAATTCTTCAAAGAAAAGGGTTAAGGCTTTTTGCAGCTGATAGAAATTTAAGAAGTAAACGAGAAAATTCCTGCAGAAATTTTACGGGGTCTGCCAAATGTGCCCGTCAGTTTAAACCAAACATTTTAGCTATAGTTTGCACAGCTAAAACGAATCAGAGAATAACCTAGCAATACTATTAAGCTTTACATGGCTCATCAACAATGTTCAATGACTGATGCTCTTGCCAAATCCATCACCATATTTCTATGGCCGATCTGATTCACTGCAACAGTACATGACTGAACCAAATGTTCAATGAGTTTCAGTCCGAGACTGATGACTTATAAGCTTCGTACATGTGGTTCTCACTCGCGGTCCGAAATAAAAAAAAAATAACGACTGTCCGTAATTGTTTATTTCTCGAAATTTTTCAACCTTCATACTAAGGATTTTAATTCACACTGAAAAATTAATAGAAATAATAATTGAATGTAAGCAAAATATGAATAGTCAGAGGAAATATCTATTCATCCCACCATGCATTGTGAGACCTGCCTCTGCGCCTGTTTGTGAGACTACTCTATGCCTCTTTCTGGGACCCGTTGCTATGGCAATTCATTATCTGGACCTGGGCTGGCTCTCTCTGTCAGACAGGATGCTGGAGACAGAGTTTCTATACTTGTGAGACACCCAGCGTCGGTCTCAAGGACCCTGACAAAAAACCATAAGCCCTAGCAAAATTTTGAAAACATTTGAATATTATATCTTCTATTATCTTCTAATCTAATATTATAACTAACTCGAGGGAAAAAGATAATAAAAGCTAATACCACTTACCTGAGAGGATTATTGATGCTTTTATTTTGAAATTGTCATTAAGCTTCATTTGAAATTGCAACACTAATCCCGGGTGTAACAGTGGTTTTGTTAAACCAGTAATCTAATGGCCAAAAGAGCAATTACATGATGTAAAAATTGTCAAGGCTTTTATTTTGAAATTTTCAGTAAGCTTCATTTGAAATAGCCACACTAATCCCATGTGTAATAGTAATTTGGTTAAATCAGTTATATAATGCTCAAAACACAAGTAGTTCTCAATACCAGCCAAGTCCTCCTAACAGACAGTTCCGCCATGTTGTAGTCCTTACATGCTGCGCAGGCCTCTCTTTTAACTGAGTCTTGGCCATAGATAGAACTACAGTTATGGCTTGTTTGTAGTCCTAAGCAGCTACTGTGCTCTGCTCTGTGTTCTGTTGAAACGGTAATTAAATCCCTCCCAAGTGCAGCTGTGAGTGACAGACAGTTCCGCCATGTTGTAGTTTTGACATTCTGCTCAACCCCCTGTTAATAACTGAGTGTTCAGACAATAGTTAGAACTACAATGATGGTGCGTTTGTAATCCTAAGCAGCTCCTCTGCTCTGTGCTCTGTTGTCACAGTAATTAATGCCCTGCACCTGTTGGCGGCACAGAGGGTGAGAATTCTCTGTTTAAGCCAGCCTGTTTCTCACAAAAATAGCACTTCGAACAACTCCTTTCCGTTTAGGAACCATGGCACGTATTCAAAAATTTTTGAAGCGTATGAGAGGGATATATGTCGTCTCCGATATTCTCGCAATTCATATCTCTACCTCGCTCACAGTATTAACAGCGATGAGAGAAAGATGTTGTGCGCTGAGGTCTGCCATTTTTCAGAAATATATGAAAAAACATGGGCAATTGTCCTGTCGCACCACATCGGTTGGAAGCACCTGGACAGAAAACCGTAAGCTCTAGGGACATTTTGAAAACATTTTACCGGAGCAGGCATGCGTATCTATGTCCTGACCGACTTTGAGGCCAATTGCGTGATATTTGTGGGTGTGAGGGAGAGTTAGAAATTATTTTGGGGTCTGAAATCCACTCTCTCCCAGATTCTAGCGGAGCGGCCCTCGCACTCTAACTTTTCAAAAAATCGAAAACTTTGGGTCGCTTGGAGACAAAATGTGGAGAAACCGTAATTTGTATCGACGTACTGTCTTTACTTTTGAAGAGATCACAGACGTATCTATAAACTGAAATTTGAATGGCTTTTCTACGTCAAATCATGACGACACAGAAATTCTTCAAAAATAGGGCTTTTTGTTCATTTTTTGTCGCCTCGCTCTATTGACTTGAATGGGGCTTTTGGGGGGCTTTTTTGCAATTTACGTTGCCATGGTAACTCCGAATCCAACCAGGAGTAATAGCTCCCCTCACGACATTGAGCCACACGTTTTGATACCACATTGTGGGGGTGCACACAGCGGTACGAGACGCATTAACGGTGAAGTAAGAAAAATAAATAAATAAAGAGACATTCTATTAGGTGTAGAACAATAGGTGCCTGCCATGCAATGCATGGAGGCAGTGACTGACTTGCTTCAAGTCAGTCACTGCTCTCCCTATGCATTGCTATGGCAAGCCCCAATAACTAAATGTACAGAGGAGAATCATAAAATGAATCAAGCACAGGATCTCAACCAAACCACAACCAAAAATAAATAAAAACAACAAACCAGGCACAGACCAGTTTCTGGTCTTAAGGTTTACGTTTCTTTAAAATGCTCTGCTTTAAAAAAAAAATTTAAATTCCATTTTCTGCACAGACAGTGTGTGCAGAGCCGCCTGTCTGTGGATGATTGAGAGTTCATAGCTGAGTGTACCAACTGTGTACATTTCTTTGGAAAAATTCCTTCATTCCCCAAAAGGTGGATACTAGCAAGTTTGATGGGCTGGTTGAGCATTTAACCCCGTTTCTTCTCCACCAGACAGCCACCGCACACGGTGTCAGCCGGGCTACTCTCAGCTTTACCAGCTCACTAAAAAAATACTACAGCTGTCCAGAAACGATGGATGGCATCTCAAATAGGTGGAGTTGTTCCGACGAACAATATTTCTGCTTAAGCTCATTCAATTAATTTTTACTGTAACTTCTGGTTTGCACTAATGTTAGCGCGCTTTATCTGATTTAAACAGTTTGACACATGATGACTAGTCAACAGGTGGTTGTTATTATTATTACGGTAATATTATTATTGTTATGCTGTTGTTGACAGGAGGCAGCGGACTCATTTTACTGGTACACCTGGTAGATTTATGTCCCTGTTCAGGGAACAAGGTTGCTATGACTACTGCTGCCGCCTGCTGCTTGGACTCACATCAATGCCCTTTAGGATAACACTTCTCTGTGCAGATCAATGCAAACTGCCCTCCATCACTGACAAACTCATAATTACACACTTTTTGTTGATTCGTGGCTCCTCAGAGGAGCTTTTTGTGTGCATTCTGTTATTTCTCATGCTATAATGTGCAAACTGTCATCAATAGATAGCGTATCACAGAATAATTTAAGATCTCCTTCTGAGTGCATCCAATCAATTTGAGTGGAAGTGCGTTATCTTCTTGTTGCTGTTCTTTGGCGTAAATCTCTAATCTCACCAGGGCCAGTACATGTCAAGTTGGATTGGAGAATACTGGAAATTTTTTGCTGTACGCTGCTGTTAGAGAGGGGAGGGGGTGAAAGGTGGGGCTGCAGAATTTGGTAAGAGGGAGGTCCAGGGGGTGTTTGGTGACGTATTTACTATAATACAGGAAATTTATGGGAAAATACTAATACGGGAGCACAGCGGGAAACAGGGGTGAAATACAGTAGTTTCCTGGCCAAAACTGGAGTCTTGACAGGTATGCCAGGGCCTCGTTTCAGAAAGCAGGATAAGTAAAAAGTCTAAGTAAGTTCTGGGGTAACTATGAGCATATCCTGGGTTTTTGGTTACAGAAAGACTGACACCTGAGCTCCATGTTTTGAAATTTGGAGTTTGAGAGACCTTCTTTAATGAGACATTCAATGTGAGAGTATACGGTCTGGTGGAGCGTGGGCAAGGCTACGTCTTTAAAATATTTACACCCCAGTGGGGGCTCCAAGAGCAAGACCAGTCAGCAAAACCTGATGTCTTCCTCCACTGAGAACGGCTGGTCGACTAGCCCAATGAGCGCATTTTTAAAAGTTGTATTAAATTTGCAGTTTGAAGGATTTTGACGTGTTTCCCCTGTGAGGTACTTTTCCATTGCAAGGAAACCGGAAGCTACACTGCACTGCACACAGCGCCTCTGCAGGCTGCAAAGTATGAGGCAGTTCAGGTTTTTTGATTGGCAATAAAAGACAGTGACCACTGAATGCGAACACTTACTTTTTGAAATAATTTAAAGATAATGATTGGTGGCCCATCAATCACAACACCACTAATGAATACTTTTGTAACACAACCAAAAATATGATCAACAGAAGCAAACATGAAATTATCAAGGGTTCCATAAAAATCTGCCAAAATCTTTGGCATTTGGTTTAATCTTCACACAGAATTTAATATTAATACTTAATTAATACTTACGTATTAAGCAAGCACAGAGGAAAACAGTTAGACACTTTCACATGGGTTAGAATCAGGTCCTGATACAAGATAAAATGCAGAACACAGAAGTGAAGAGTTAGAAACAATCATCCGGAAATCAAAAATCAAACCAAAAACAACCAGCTCTAGCAACAGTGTGTGAGGTTATCTACACCCCCTGCTGTGATGTAGACAGAAAGTATTGGTTCAAATCCATACCAGGGTCTTTCTACATGAAATGTTCATGTTCTCTCTCCATGCATGTGTGGGCTTTCTGTCTAGATACAACCTCTTCCTCCCACAGTTGCAGACTCTTGCTCATTAGTCTCTCTAAAATAGTCTCTCTTCTCAGAATGAGTGAATATGTGCATTGTTGTTCTGTGTCCCTGTGCTGCCCAGAGATGGACTGGCAACCTGTCCAAGATTTACCCTGCCTGTTGCCCAATGGCCCCTGGAGACAGGCCCCCTGCAAGGATAGGCAGGTACACACAATGGATGACACTTCCAGGATTAAAAGACTAATGTCTCAGCAAGATCTAGAGAAACTCATCCATGTGTTTATCTTTAGTCACATTGATTACTGCAACAGTGTCTTCACAGGTCTAACTAACAAATCAATCCTCCAGCAGCAGCTGATCCAGAACGCTGCTGCTGGAGTTCTGACTAAAACCAGGGAGACAGAGAACATCAGCAGTTCTACATCACCCAGTTACAGTCCTTTGACTAAGAGAATAGACTTTAAAATACTGTTAGTTTATAAATCACTGACCGGTTTAGCACCACAATACATTAAAGATCTGTTGTTATTGTATCAACCTTCCAGACCTTTCATGTTTTCTGGTTCTGCTCTGCGTCCCCAGAACCAGAACCAAACATGGAGAAGTAGCATTCAGCTTCTGAATGACAGAAACTCAACAGCAGTGGTGGGAAGGAACGAAGTACGAGTACTTCGTTACTGTACTTAAGTACAATTTTCGTGTATCTGTACTTTATTTAACTAGATTTAATAATGGATACTTTCTACTTTTACTCCACTACATTTTACAGTAAGTATCTGTACTTTCTACTTCACTACATTTCTACAAAACTGTCGCGTTTATTCGTTGCATCCAAGTCGCATTGCGCTTTTTGTCCGTTAAAATGTGAAGTTCAGGGACTTGAGGTGGCGCCGTAAAATCCAAGCAATAACGTGACTTAGTGTCTGTTGTCACCCATCGCCTCCACCTTTACTCGCACACGGAGCTCCAAGACATCCGCAGTGGTTTCCTCTGAGCGGGAGAAGATGTCTGTCTAATCGTCAGTAATATAATAGCGCTGCATAAATCGATATGGCGATATGTAAAATAAGCAGCGCTTCGTTTTCACAGACGGTGGGGACTTCGTCCAACTTTTAGCGTCACTTCGAAGGAAAGCTTAAAGAAAGGTAAGCTCCGTGGATGTGATGTTAGCAAAGCTAGCTGTACTGACTGAGACACACATGTTGCATCTGCGATGAAAAAAAGTTGTCACTCATGCGCTGAATTATTGTGTGGAGATGTTGACTGAGGTGTCGGAAATATGGGACAATGCTGTGACCAAAGTCTGCATTGATATGACATTCAGGAACGATTTGATTCTTCTGGACGGATCTTTACTGATTAAATTTATTTCAGCTCTAAGTATTAAATATCTAGGTGTTTTATGGGAATGTGGATCTTTCAGATCAATTTGAGAAGCAATTTTGATAGGTAAAACTTAATTTTTTTGTGTCACGTAGCGCGGGGTGCTGGTCTTGACTACAACTCTGCTACGTGGCTCCTCGGTTGCATGTCCTCCCCCTCCTACCTTCTTTCCATCCCCTTTCTGTTGGATTTCTTTCAAAATAAATGCCACAAGTGGCAAAAAAAGTGAAGTTCATGCTGTTAGGACAGGAGACAAGATGTTTCCATCCCTGAAATTATGATGCATAGAATCACATATCTAAGTCTAAACTATGTTACAGAGTAAACATTATAAAAACATGCTTCATCTGTGGCATTGTTCATTAAAACAGCACATTTCTGATGTATTAAAATTAAATACAATCGGTTCACTTAATGATATTGTATTAGGGATTAGGTAATGCATTCAGCAAGTACTTTTACTTTTAATACTCAAGTATTTTTAAAAGCCAGAACTGTTTTTACTTTTACTTAAGTACAAATGTTAATGTGGTAGTTTTACTTTTACTTAAGTACATTTTTGAGTACTTTCTCCACCACTACTCAACAGGCACCAAGAACAGAGCAGGACTCTGCAGCAGGAATGACTTTCCCCTGTGCCTTTCCTGCTGGGATAAAGACCTGCTAAGGGCTACAGTGAGGGTATGACTGCTGCACAAGAACTCCTGTTAACTCAAGCTCTCAGTATTTCTGGTGATGCCAGATTTATTTGTCTCTTCAAATCCTAAAGATCTAGATTGCCATCTTCTTTGTTGATTTACTTTTCTTGTGACCAGTACTTGTGTCCAGAAACTCCATTCATCAAGGTCAGATTCTGCAGTCACGACTAACAGCTGAACATGAATTCAGATTTTCTTTCCATTAACCTGTTTAATTACACTGGCAACAATTATTGCCAAATATTTATTTCAACTTCTGGAAGTTCTAAAAGTATTGTTCTGGCTTTTGACAGCTGACTGAGGTTTTATTTGGACAGCTAATTGAGGAAAAAGGTCACCTTTAGGGTGACCCTTTCCACAAAGTGGAATGTCTACTACAAGATGATGCCTGGTTTAGGTCAGGGCCCAAGTGTAGCACTTGGTCCGGTGGAACAGGGAGAAGTTACTGCAGGATGCACATTTGTGCCTGCACTGTAAAACATTTGAAGGTGGTTAAACTAGAAAATTAAAGTCAACATGCTGCCTCAGAAACTCAGAAATTAAAGTTCATGAAGTTGATTTAACAACAAGAGACACGTAGTCTAAACATTGTTTTTTAAGTTAATTAATCTTGAGTCGTGAGTTTTAACTTAATGATGCAAATCAAACCAAATAATTACTTCAAAATATGCAAGAAAAAAACTCATACTTTTATGTTCAAAATCTAAAACTCCCTAAATTAATTTGACTTAAAGAGTAGAAGATAGTAGACACAACTAAATGCAGCTCAAATATTTTGCAGTACTGTAACAGTTTCACCTGACTTTGCCTCACTGATGAAATGACCAAATGAGGTCAAAGGTCATTTAGCACATTGAGATAAACACTTCTGCATGATATGGCCCTGAATCTTTATGTAGCTAAGACATCTCTGAACACTCTTGTAACCATGCTTTGTTATAACAGGTTATGCATGCTATTATATTTTTTAAATATTTTTTTACCTGTGTTTTTATCTCTGTAAAAACTATTTTATTTAAAGAGAATTCATACTACATTTTATTTATGGTTTCGGTTGTGTGGGACATTTATTTCCAATTTCTCAATTTTTGATTGTTCTTTTTGGAGGGTGTGGGGGAGATATTTAAAATATCTTCCAGTGTAAAGTGTTCTTTTCAAAAATAACATTTATTGATCTTTGAGAGGCTGAACTTCCATTATCTATATCTTATTTAAAATGGTCTCCAAACAATCTTGTTTATTGCAATATTTCCTGGGAAGATTTATTGACCAGTAAATCTAACGTTGGGTTTAATGGATCAACGAACAAACGTCACACAAAACATATTTAGTGTCGAAGTGATGAACCAGTGTGGGACAGACCAGCACCAGATCTCCAAACATCACCTTCATTTTTTAACAGCACAATGAAGTGAGAACTATATATTGCAAGTTGTAGTTTTTACAACCAAATGGATGAAAAACTAATAAAAAGTCTGGTTTTCTGGACGGAGTTCAAACCTCCAGCAGAGGAACAAGCAAGTCTACAAAGAAAGCAGTTTATAGACCAATCCTGGGTGAGCCTCCCTCTGAGACACTATTCTGTCAGTTAATGAACAGGAACCAGGAAAAGGATAAAATGAGGTTCGATCTCAGCTCCCAACACCCCCCACCCTCCATCTGATCTGATCCTTCTGATCTCTCCTGCTTTATTTTCATTTCCTCCTGTCCACATTCTAAAATTACTCCTTCTGTCATCAGCCATGTTCACATTTTCCTCAAACTCCCTGGATTTCAGGCTTTGATGTGACCGGTCATATGAGTTCTTGTTTCCTCCTGGCACGAACACCGACCTTGTTGCTCTTTTTGGAAAGTTTTGAATTTTCCGTGCAAACACACTTCAATAGAGTAGAGTTTCTTTCAGAAACATATTATTTTCCAATACAAATGCATCTTAATTGTGATGGGCTTTTTAAGAAAGTTGTGCCTTTGGGTTATGTGTGAATTTATATGTACACACATAACCCTGATATAGAATATAAAAATAGGTAGAAGTTAAACATACAAATCCCTCCATTGAGAGGTTAATCAGCTGCATTAATTGTGTGTGAGTTCATGGTTGTTCTTGTTCATCCTGTATGTCTTTGTGACCAACTTGCCTTTTGACTGCTCTAGATCAGGGACCAGCTCCCCTAGCTATCCTGCACCAGTAGGACATGGATGGTAGTTGGCCTTTTGTAAACAATTATTTTAGTATTCAAGTAATCTATCAATTATTCTGACATAATTTATTTGATTAATCGAGTAGTAGAATAAAGAAAATTGCCAATTCTTCTTGCCTATTTTCCTTAGCACTGATTGGCTAAACCTCCAAGAGTGGAACTGAGAAAGGCTGCAGATGTTATCTTCCACACAAGTGCCAAGATGGTTTCCACTGAGACTATTAGAATGGCTGGCCACGCATTTCGTACCTGGACCTTCAGTGGGGATCTATAGTCTAAATTCACCACTATGACATTACAATTAAGACACCAATACTAGTGAACAAAAAATGCACTATAACAATGTCTAGTACTACACAGGTTGTTCAACCCATCAGATTTCAAGCGTCCTGCTTTAAATGCGTCATTCAAACAGGATATTAACTGTGTTGTATACAAATAAACACAGAGAGAAGACAGCCAAGACTTCATTACGGAGATTTCCTTCTGATGCATTTTTTTATATGATCGACATTATACTAGAAAAGGATGTTTATGAGGAGTGCAGAGAGGTGAGGGAGGGAGGGCACTACGTACTTTATGCAGCACTTTTTACTCATCAATTAGCCTACTAATAATTAATTATGAGAGGTTTTTCGCATATTGAGAGTCAATACTATTGTCATTAAACAAAGAAGTCCAGTTAGAACAACTCCAAACCTCTACACTATAAACACAACTGTGAGCAGTTCAGGTTGCTGATGAGAAGAGCTGTCAAGTCTCCTGGTTTGGCCAGGAAACTACAGTATTTCACTCTTCTTTTCATCTGTGCTTCCATATAACATAATTAACCCCCCCCCCCACTCCCCACAAGAAAAGTGCACTGCTTTAACACTTTTCAGATGAGTACATATGAAAAGCTCTTATACTATATAATCCCATTATTTTTATTGGACAAATACATTTCTCTCATTGTGCACAACAAACTTAAAGTGAGTGAAACAGAGAAGCTGTGCACCCTGCTGCAATTAATGTGAAATGCAGTTTAGACCTTTTCATGCTAAACCCACAGTTGGCCTTTACATTCAAATAAGACAGAAAATGACAAGTGAGAATGTTCCTGAATCAGAAGTGACCTAGAAAAGCAGTTCACTTCTATTTGCATGTTTCAGTCAGCTGTCAGCACTTTGAATCCCACACAGCAGCATGAAAAGTGCTCCACATAAAGTTTCATTCTTTATACGGTTTTGTATAATGCATTCTGATATACTTTTGGTTATTTGTGTAAAATAAGTGTTACTGTAAAGAAAGCCGTTTCATGATTTCTGCCTTCTGCATCTCTTTTGTGTTTGCTGTCACCCTGGAGGTTTCTTCCTCTGCTGTGCCTTGTTAAATGTGTGAATACATTCTTGCAGCTGCTTTGCACTGTTCGCTCTCCTGGGAGCAGGTTGACAATTCTGATCCATCTGTTTGTGCCAGTGGTCCTCTGAAATGCTGAACAACCTGTCATCAATAAGTAGGGTAGAATATTGCTTTTCTTACTAGGTGGTCTCTAGACAATGCATTTTTTGGTTTGCTTGACTTTCAGGCTTCTTTAATATATATCTGCAGAAATGACTTCAGATGGAAAGCACACAACAAAGCATAAAGGAATAGTTTAGTCTGTGGAATAAAGCGCCAAGAAATGTCTGAGCAACTCAAAGCATCTAATTCCAAACATCAGCCTAACTTAGAGAAAAACAGCTGTTGTGTAGCAAATGAAAAAACCCTTCCGTGTAAAAAACCATCCATAATACTGAAAATAATGAGGTGAAAGTTGCTAGTATTACCTATTTGTCAACACTTCTGACATTGTGTATCTCATTAAAACAGTGGCACACAATGAGTGTAAAATATCTGTTTCTAAACATGTCTGAATGCATTAAATAGGAAAGCTTTATCAGCTTTTAATGCTAATAGTACCTATCATCAAAACAATAGAAAATGTTTTCCGAAAGACAAGAAAATACATTAGAAAGCATAACCCACAAAAACAGCGGACACACTCAAACACATACACACTTATATACCGGTACCTGCATAACAAATTATACTCAATAATAAAGACAGAAAAGTAAAGTCAACCCGTGTGATCCCCTGGAGGAGGAGGACAGAGGTTCCCAGGATCAGGTTGTGTGTCTGAGACTTCCAGAGGAGGAGGTGGAGTGACAATATTTGATTTGTTTCTTCTCTTTTTGGCAAACATTTTCACTAGATTTAACTGTTTTACCCTCCCTCAGCTCTAGCTTTCTCATTCTTAGCTCCTTCAGTCTTAGCAAGACGCTCAGGAAGAGCGCAGCAGATGTCACGGTCGGTCAATGGAGAAATGATAGGGGTGTCCCGTCAGCTCACACAGGGTCAGTGTAATCCCACCAGACACGTGCATAGGATAAGCTCAGGCAGGGGCCATTTGACCACTTTTTTATATAATTATATATTATATAAAATAATATATAATAATAAAATCATTTATATTGCTATTTTCACCCTGTGGTTTATACTATAAAGTATCTATTTTTTACTTAGCTTAACCAATTCTGATGAGTTTTTTCGTAAAAATTGCTGATTTTTCGCATTTTCCCATTCAAATGCTCAGAAGAGAAGCCGGTGAGAAAGTCCGCTTATTCATTTTTAGCTAGCTGTCATTATTGATCAAAAATACTTGCAAATTGTGTCAAAATATGTTTTTGAATAACCATCACTTCTTCTCATTACAGTGTTTCAAATACAGCTAAATACCGTAATATTCCATTGCTGCACGTATGAGCTCCTAGCCCCATTTTTACAACATGAAATCAGCACTGAACAACCACTGATGTTCAGCCTGCAGGGTTTAAAATATTATATCACCGAAAAATCCCCTTATGATACTGTCCTATCTGTCTTGTTTCACAACAAAAAAATATTGTATTTGGGTAATTACTTATGAAAAAAAATGTTTATCAATATTTATATACTATTTCCTGAAAAGAAAGAAAAAATAAAAGTCAATATACATGATTCTACAATTATTGCCCAGTGTATCTAAAAAGCTTCAAATCCAAAATGAGAAATTATTTTTACAATTTTGGTCAGATGTTTTCTATTCTGACATGTCAGTTCTATAAAATATTAGTCAGCATATACATTTTTATTTCACAACCCGGCTCCGGGTAAAGATTATTTGCAGAGTTTATCTGTGAAATTCCATGCCATCATATGAGGGGCCTTTTAGGACAAAATCTATGTTTTGTCTCTCACACACTACAAAAAACTCACGCACACTCACAAGCACACTCAAAAAATACTCAAATTGCGTATACACACTACTAAAATGTCACACACGCACACACATTTTATCTTTCTCGCGCACATACACTGTACTAACATGTCGCACACACACACAAATGCTATCTTTCTCGCACACATACACTGTACTAACTCGCACACGCACACAAATGTTTTTCTCTCACATACACAAGACTAAAGTTGCACACACACACACACACACACACGCACACACAGTACTAAGACTCATTTTTTGAATGTGAGAATTGTCACAGAAGAGGCGGGGCATAATTTTTTGATCAAACTGCGCATGCGTTGATCCTATACTATAAGTTTCGATTGTTGACTCACTGTATGTTATATTACTTAGTATATTTGTGCTTTTAAATATATATAGAACTTTAAAGTTTCTTGTAGCTTAAATGTACTATAGAAATAAATAAATCTGATTGATTGATTGATTGATTGATTGATTGATTGATTGATTGATTGATTGATTGAAAATAACAAAATTGTTGTAGTACAATCTGTCCACTGGGTGCCAGCATTACAGGAATTATTGACCGGCGCCAACTAGTGCCGAAGAAGAAAGAGTCTGCTATACCGAACATGGCTAACTCTAGTTCAAAACGAGGCGGTATAGGGCCGCAGTGAAGTTAGTTTCAAGTTGGATATTCGATATTCGAGCTCCAGGGAGTAGCGGCATTTAGCTCAAGGTTGATCCTATTTATGAATGCTAATGTCGGCCGGGGGTTGTCCACAACTCCCGACCGCAGCGCCCGAAGGTTTACTTAGGGACTGTCAACAAATTACCAAACCAAACATTCCTGTCAAAGAAATGTTAATAAATGCCTTGAATTGTAACCAACTAATTGTAAGTGCTAATTCATGCTTTTACATGAGACACAATATAATCTATTACATTTTAAAGTCATATAATATTTTCAATCATTTTAATACTAAATAATTAATGTTTTCTTCAATAGCTTCCAGGTCATGCGAAGTATTGACTCAGAATCACTTAGAAATTGTTCTACTAGTCTGTATAGATGAGGCAACAAAATGGAAAACAAAAGTTTGTGCCTCATCTATACAGACCAGTATAATTAATTGAAAGTGGGTTTGGGTCAATAGGTCACATGATCTGGTAGCTATTGAAGAAAAACACTTAATTTTGACCAAACAAGATCCTAAAAAATGGCTAAAAATGGAAAACAAATGTTTGTGCCTCAACATGTGTATTTGTTGACAGTCCCTATGTAAACCTTCGGGCGCTGCGGTCGGGAGTTGTGGACAACCCCCGGCCGACATTAGCATTCATAAATAGGATCAACCTTGAGCTAAACGCCGCTACTCCCCGTAGCTCGAATATCAAATATCCAACTTGAAACTAACTTCACTGCGGTCCTATACCGCCTCGTTTTGAACTAGAGTTAGCCATGTTCTGTATAGCGGACTCTCAGTGGTGGGAAGTAACGAAGTACAAGTACTTAGTTACTGTACTTAAGTACAATTTTCGTGTATCTGTACTTTAAGTAGATTTAATAATGGATACTTTCTACTTTTACTCCACTACATTTTACAGTAAGTATCTGTACTTTCTACTTCACTACATTTCTACAAACTGTCGCGTTACTCGTTACATCCAAGTCGCGTTGCTCTTTTTTTCCGTTAAAATGTGAAGTTCAGGGACTTAAGGTGGCGCCTTAAAATCCGAGCAATATCGTAACTTACGTGTCTGTTGTCACCCATCGCCTCCACCTTTACTCGCACGCAAAGCTCCAGACATGCGCAGTGGTTTCCTCTGAGCGAGTCTAATCATCAGTAATATAATAGCGCTGCATAAATCATAAGATATGGCGACATGTAAAATCAGCAGCGCTTCGCTTTCACAGACGGTGGGGACTTCGTCCAACTTTTAGCGTCACTTGGAAGGAAAGCTTAAAGAAAGGTAAGATCTGTGGACGTGATGCTAGCAAAGCTAGCTGTACTGACGTAGACACACATGTTGCATCTGCGATGAAAAAAAGTTGTCATTCATGCCCTGAATTATTGTGTGGAGGTGTTGACTGAGGTGTTGCAAATATGGGACAACGCTGGTACATTCAGGAAAGATCCGATTCTTCTGGAAGGATCTTTACTGATTGCATTTATTTAAGCTCTTAAGTATTTAATAACTAGTTTTTTATGGGAATGTGGATCTTTCAGATCAATTTGAGAAGCAATTTTGATAAGTAAAAGTTAATTTTTTTGTGTCACGTAGCGCGGGGTGCTGGTCTTGACTTGGTCTTGGGTCGGTGACCTTGACTACAACTCTGCTACTGGCTCCTTGGTTGCCTGTCCTCTCCCACCCACCTTCCTTCCATCCACTTTCTGTTGGATTTCTTTAAAAATAAAAGCCACTAGTAGCAAAAAAAAAGTGAAGTTCATGTTATGTTAGGACAGGAGACCAGATGTTTCCATCCCTGAAAGTATGATGCATAGAATCACATAGTAAGTAATCACATACTGTAAACATAATAAAAACATGCTTTATCTGTGGCATTGTTCATTAAAATGGCACATTTCTAATGTATTAAAATTAAATACGATCGGGACACTTAATGATATTAGCGATTAGGTAATCCATTCAGCAAGCACTTTTACTTTTAATACTTAAGTATTTTTAAAAGCCAGTACTTTTTTTACTTTTACTTAAGTACAAATGCTAATGTGGTAGTTTTACTTTTACTTGAGTACATTTTTGTCTGTGTATTTGTACTTTTACTTAAGTACATTTTTTGAGTACTTTCTCCACCACTGGTTAAAATAAACTTGAGGGTTATTCTCACCTCAAGTAAATTAGCACACGGGAGACACAGTCTGTTACTCCAATTTCTCTCAGCTTATGAGAAACTGCAGAGCAACTGGCAGCTCAGAGTTCCCATGCACCACATACCGGTGAAACACCGTTACTGCACCCATCATCTTTAACCCCTGTTAACAAGTAAAATATTATTATTATTATTATTATTATTATTATAACCCCATAAACATTTAAATGCTCCTTTTTTTTACTTTTTTTTCACACACCAGTGGGCATCACAAGAGGTTTGTTTGACTCATAGACCGGCCCAGGTCATGTTGTGGTTCCCCTGACATTTGCTCTATGCCTGTTAGGAGATGGAACCCAAATAACAAATAAAAATGGGTGGGCGGTAAGTGGAGGGGCCAATGGTTCCCTGGCCCCTCCTGTTAAGCTGCACAAATCACTGCCAGTTCAGACTTGCGGGAATAATGCATTTAGTGGCCACAGATTAATTTTTTTTTCAGAGCGCATGCTCACTGCGTGCTATTTTTACCCTTAGCAACAGTTGCCATGCTGCTGACAATGATGTCATCAGCATGACGTCAAATGACGTATGTGTCATGAGGCCCTTCTGAGGATGACTTTATGATGTCATAGAGTCCATGACATCACCAACTGATCAGTTAATTCTCTGATCAGTTACCACAAATCAGTTAACAAGTCAGTCAACTCGAGATTCATTTGGACGTTTTAGCTCAGCACAATAAAGATGAACGACGAAAGCCCACAGAGAGAAATGGATGTGAAACCTAAGGTTTCTTTTTGGACGAAAGTGAAAAAGACATTGTCCAGCAAAGTTCATCCTGGTCAAAGAAGCCCAGATTACAAAAAGAGAAACTTTCTCAGTGAACTTTTGTGGGAAGTGATTGAAAAGGCTGCAGATGGACCAACTCTGCATCTTGTCCGACAAGTCTTTGAGGAACAACATAGCAAAATTTTGATCTTACTTTTGAGAAAAATTGGAGATATAAATGTGAATGTACTCTCTGAGGTTTCAGAAGAGCTTGGTGAAAGGATTTTCCAGAGTCTTGCGAGAGATGCATTCCACTTTGCCAGTGGACTGCATTTAATCGCACTAGTGGAACACCCAGAAGGACACCAAGTCATCGTGGAAAAATTCAAAAAGCATCTGGAGAATCCTGTTCCTAAAGAGAAAATGTTCACGTCTACCAAAAGAAAGATCCGAAAGACTTTTTTTCCAACTGAAGACTTGTACGCAGATGAAAACTGCCTGAGTGAAGATTATACTCAGGCAACCATGGACCCTGAACAATTTTTGAGGGACGCAAACAGGATGGGATTCAGACATGGAACAGAAGAAGAAAGGAGAGTTATGGTTCAAAATATTCTTTGGAGATTGATTTACAAGTCCAGTTACAGATCTAGCTATGGGCATTACAAAAGGAAGGACACCGAACCGGTCCAGAGAAAGCTTGCTCCAAAAATATGGAAAGAAGTCAAGGATATAGATTTTGTCTTTTATGACAAAATGGAAAAAAAAGCCTGCCGAGACATCCTGCAACTTCTCTGGGGCAATGAAGACGCAGTTAGAGAACTGCTCTTCAAAATGATCAAAAGCAACAACCCACTAGTGATTTACAAGGTTGTGGAATGCTTTAAAAGAACCCTTGCACGACCACGAAAAATCAATCTCAAAGACACCTTTCTTCAAAAGGCATGGGGCCTCATCAAAAAGGCTGCGGGTTGTGGAGACAATCCAGACGAAGAAGAGAGGCAAGAGCCCACCAAGAGTGGATCAAATGTGTTTAGTCCACACTTAGCTGGGCCTCTAAATTTGGTCAACTCAGAGGTTGGTACTGACTTGGAGGAGTCAGGGCCGAACTCAGAGTCAGGGCCCGCCTCAGAGTTAGGACCCGTCTCCGAGTCAGGACCCGTCCCCGAGTCAGGACCCGTCTCCGAGTCTGGATCCGCCTCAGAGTCTGGACCCGCCTCAGCGTCAGGACCCGCCTCAGAGTCAGGACCCGTCCCCGAGTCAGGAACCGTCTCCGAGTCAGGATCTGCCTCAGCGTCAGGACCCGCCTCAGCGTCAGGACCCGGCTCAGCGTCAGGACCAGCCTCAGTGTCAGGACCTGCCTCAGAGTCAGGGCCTGTCACCGAGTCAGGACAGAACTCTGAGACGGGACCGACCTCTGAGATGGGACCTGCCTCTGAGACGGGACCTGCCTCTGAGATGGGACCCATCTCCGAGATGGGACCCGTCCCCGAGATGGGACCCGTCCCCGAGTCAGGACCCGTCCCCAAGTCAGGACCCGTCTCCGAGTCAGGATCTGCCTCAGAGTCAGGACCCGCCTCAGAGTCAGGACCCGCCTCAGAGTCAGGACCCGCCTCAGCGTCAGGACCCGCCTCAGCGTCGGGACCGACCTCTGAGATGGGACCGACCTCTGAGACGGGACCGGCCTCTGAGACGGGACCTGCCTCTGAGACGGGACCGGCCTCAGCGTCAGGACCCGCCTCAGCGTCGGGACCGACCTCTGAGATGGGACCGGCCTCTGAGACGGGACCGGGCTCTGAGACAGGACCTGCCTCTGAGACGGGACCTGCCTCTGAGTCGGGACCCGTCCCCGAGATGGGACCGACCTCTGAGACGGGACCTGCCTCAGAGTCGGGACCTGCCTCAGAGTTATGACCTGTCTCTGAGTCAGGACCTGTCTCCGACTCACGACAGACCTCTGAGTCCTCATGCCTAATCTCACCAACGTAGTGACACCTTGTCAGAAGTGTCAAAACTGTTCCTCAGCAGAACTTCGCAACTTACCAGAGCGGATGATTATGGCCTTAAAGATTGCTTGCAAGTTTTCAATCTGAGAATACCGGAAACCTTTAGTCATCCGTTGTTACAGTGAGAGCAAGACGGGTAGATTGACCCGAAGAATCAGAATTGGAGGCCGAGGGAACGATGGCCCACTGGGAGGCTAGAAGGGGTTCGAAGAAGGAGAGAAGGTGGGGGGCTGACGTATCGTTAGAGAGGTGGGGGGCGGGCAAAGGATTGAACGAAGGAGAGACATTGAGGGGGGCTAGTGTACCATGAGAGGAACACTAGCCCACCGTCAATGTAGAGATAGATGTGAGGGGTCAAAGAGGGTGGGGCCGGTCTAGCGTACCGTTGAGTGCTGGGGAGGCGGACGGACAGCAAATTGCAAGAAGGGGGAGGAGGTTTGGCTGTAGAAGGAGGTGGCAAAGGAGAGACATTGGGGGGGTTTAGTGTACCATGCAGGTACACTAGCCCCCCTCAATGTAGAGATAGATGTGAGGGGTCAAAGAGGGTGGGGCCGGTCTAGCGTACCGTTGAGTGCTGGGGGGCGGATGTACGGCAAATTGCAAGAAGGGGAGGAGGTTTGGCTGTAGAAGGAGGGGGCGAAGGAGAGACATTGGGGGGGTTAGTGTACCATGAAGGTACACTAGCCCCCCCTCAATGTAGAGGTACATGTGAGGGGTCGAAAAGGGTGGGTCCAGTCTAGCGAACTATTAAGTGCTGGGGGGGGCAGACGGACGGTGAATTGCACGAAGGGGGAGGAGGTCTGGCTGTATGTAGAAAGAGGGGGGCGAAGCAGAGACATTCGGGGGGCTAGTGTACCATGAGAGGTACTCTAGCCCCCCCTCAATGTAGAGGTAGATGTGGGGGGTCAAAAAGGGTGGGGCCAGTCTAGCGAACCATTAAGTGCTGGGGGGGCAGACGGACTGCGAATTGCAAGAAGGGGGAGGAGGTCTGGCTGTATGTAGAAAGAGGGGGGCGAAGGAGAGACATTCGGGGGGCTAGTGTACCAGGAGAGGTACACTAGTCCCCCCTCAATGTAGAGGTATATGTGAGGGGTCAAAGAGGGTGGGGCTGGTCTAGCGTACCGTTGAGTGCTGGGTGGGGGGGGCGGCCGGACAGCGAATTGCAAGAAGGGGGAGGAGGTCTGGGTGTAGAAGGAGGGGGGTGAAGGAGAGAATTAATCCTCCCGATCCACCTATAAATGCTATTTTATTTATATAATTAGGGCTATTGTAAGCAAAAATTTTAGTAATCGCGTAATCTATCGATTATTCTTACTATTAATCGAGTAATCATATAAAAAAAACTGACAAAATAACGAATTGGTAAATCGTTATTGATATCCGATAGCAGTGTTACTATCGGATATCAATATCAGTCCAATTTTTCATTTTTGAGCTTCCCTAACAGATACTTTTTTGTTGTTTAGAAAACTAACCTGTAATAATAACAACTCGTTTTCTAAGTTAATCTGAGAAAAAGTCATACAAAAATCTAAAATTAATTTCAATTTAATAAAAAGAGGCAGGCTCACAAATACGCTTATTAAAAATATCTATGATCCAGCTTTTAGTTTATGTAGTCAGTCAGTAGATGAGCTCTCACGTTGCCCCATACATGTCAAGCTTTGAGTTTGAGAATATGGGAAATGTCACCTGAAGTGGTGGTGGGCCATAATTTAACAGTTTATGTTAAATTATGGGGAAAAAACTTAAATTATGGAAAAATTCTGCTGAAATTCCATAAAAAACGAGAAAGTGTACTGACAGAAATTACCAGGACATTTCCCTGTTTTTTTATGGAAAACTTTGAAATAAAATACTGTTAAATTACGGGAAACATCTGATGGAAATTCTATAAAAAACACTGAAAATATCATGGCAGAGAATTACCAGGACATTTTCTATATTTTTTATTATTTTTTTTTTTTCAGAATTTCCATCAAAAAAATGTCCATAATTTAACAGTTTTTATGTCAAATTTACCAATATTTAGTTAACCCAAAACTGAAATTCTCTTTTTACTCTGTCTTGTGATGCATTCACAAACTTTTTTTTAAAAAAAACCTTGGACATTTCCAAATACATTTGTCCTCCAAACCATTGAAGTCTGTATTCTATACCATATGTTAATTATAGTGTAAAATATATTAAAGTTAATGTATTTAATATATTCTTAACATAATTTTGAAACAAAATTAAATTCTAAGTCCACAGGAAATGTAGTTGTAGAACACAAAACACTTAGTTTGAAAGTATCTCATGCAAAGTGATGTAAAAATGAAACCATTCTGCAATCAATTTGCAGACTTTATTTTGCAATTTAAGACCATAAATTGACGTCATCTAGTCTTTATAACTAACCTTTACTATTATATATTAAGAGCTAAACATATTCTTGAGCTTGCTATTGTTTATCTTCTGTACATCACAACTAATTTATTGCATTTTACTATACAAATACAAATTTTCAACGTATAAATTAAATGTAAAGCAATTTTGACTCTAGTCTTTGAAGTCAAATAAACAGTTTTGTTAAGTTATTACTATAAGATGGAACATAAAAAATTGCTTTTGAACATTAAAATCATAGTTGTAAACAGGATCAACATACTTCAAAATAAATGCTGAAAGTCTACCATTATTTTTATGAAATACAGGTATAAATATTTTGTTAAAAATCAAATGCTACATAAACCCAGCCGGTAACACTTTATTTGAAGGCAGGTGAATAAGACTGACATGACACCGTCATAAACATCTGTCATGGACATGAATAAGTCTTCATAAATATTTATGACTGTTGTCATAAAGCGTCATTTAGTAAATCATGACACTTTTAATACAAAGTTGACATTATTGAAAATGTCTTTGTTTTGACAACTTGACATTAATCTAGACAAAATGATTAATGATTGATTAATAGTATTCAGCAGGTTGTTTTCTAATGTATTAAAATTAAATATGATCGGGAGACTTAATGATATTAGCGATTAGGTAATCCATTCAGCAAGCACTTTTACTTTTAATACTTAAGTATTTTTAAAAGCCAGTACTTTTTTACTTTTACTTAAGTACAAATGCTAATGTGGTAGTTTTACTTTTACTTGAGTACATTTGTGTCTGTGTATTTGTACTTTTACTTAAGTACATTTTTTGAGTACTTTCTCCACCACTGCGGACTCTTTCTTCTTCAGCTCTAGTTGGCGCCGGTTAATAATTCCTGTAATGCTGGCACCCAGTGGACAGATTGTACTACAGCAATTTTGCTATTTTCAATCAATCAATCAGATTTATTTATTTCTATAGTACATTTAAGCTACAAGAAAGTTTGAAGTTCTATATATATTTAAAAGCACAAATATACTAAGTAATATAACATACAGTGAGTCAACAATCAAAGCTTATAGTTTAGGATCAACGCATGCGCAGTTTGATCAAAAAATTATGCCCCGTCTCTTCCGTCACAATTCTCACACATTCAAAAAAAAGAGTCTTAGTACTGTGTGTGTGTGTGTGTGTGTGCGCAACTTTAGTCTTGTGTATGTGAGAGAAAAACATTTGTGTGCCTGTGCGAGTTAGTGCAGTGTATGTGTGCGAGAAAGATAGCATTTGTGTGTGTGTGCGACATGTTAGTACAGTGTATGTGTGCGACAAAGATAGCATTTGTGTGTGACATGTTAGTACAGTGTATGTGTGCGAGAAAGATAGCATTTGTGTGTGTGTGTGTGTGTGTGTGTGTGTGTGTGTGTGTGTGTGTGTGTGTGTGTGTGTGTGTGTGTGTGCGAGAAAGATAGCATTTGTGTGCATGTGCGAGTTGTTAGTACAGCATATGTGTGTGAGAAAGATAGCATTTGTGTGTTTGTGCGACATGTTAGTACAGTGTATGTGTGCGAGAAAGATAGCATTTGTGTGTGTGTGTGACATGTTAGTACGGTGTATGTGTGCGAGAAAGATAGCCTTTGTGTGTGTGTGTGCGACATGTTAGTACGGTGTATGTGTGCGAGAAAGATAGCATTTGTGTGTGTGTGTGCGAGAAAGATAGCATTTGTGTGCGTGTGCGAGTTGTTGGGACAGTGTATGTGTGTGAGAAAGATAAAATTTGTGTGCATGTGTGACATTTTAGTAGTGTGTATGCGCAATCTGAGTTTTTTTTGAGTGTGCGTGAGGTTTTTTTTGAGTGTGTGTGAGTTTTTTGTAGTGTGTGAGAGACAAAACATAGATTTTGTCCTAAACGGCCCCTCATACCATCAACCCATTGCACACTTCCACTTGCATGAACCACGTGTAGTTTACACTTTGACCACTAGTGTTGATATCAACACACTTCTCATATCTTATTGTGAAAGGCTTTTCTATCAACCAATATTTGTAGTATTCATTTTCGACTTGGCTGTAGTAACAGAGGCCTCAATCTAATTAGCTTCAGTAGTCCATCAGGAGTTAGTGCTCAGTAGCATTGCAGTCAGAGGGTAAAGGAAACCAAAGACATACAAGGAATGCACAGTGAGCATTTTAAGCACAATGTGATTCTGCTCCATAAACAAATTTTAGCATATTTTCAGGGTTCCTTCCTCCCTTATGGAAGATGTTATGATCCACATTCTTCATCCACACATGGAAATAATAAGTCTGTATTCCCCAGCTATGGTTCTCCTGCTGTGGTCTCAGGCTATAAATTATTGTTGGATGAAAATAATAAAAAAGAAAAGCATACGGAAAAGGTCAAAGAGATCATTTCAGCCCTCACGTCCCCCACAGCTCCCACCCAAAACTAACTTCCTGTCACCTGGATCATTACTCATGATCCAGTGGAGATTTGTTGGAGCGGATGAATAAACAAGCATGTTGCTGTTGAACATGCATTGTGAACTGATTCACCTGTAGAATTGGAGCCACTGACATTCTGTAAAGTTTCATGGCATTACAATCCATTTATAAATAGATGGCAATATATAAAGCTAGACATATATGACCATTAAAATATATACATCCTTAATATATACATCCTTTGCCGCTTTCAGCTATTAATGCTTTGCCGCCTGCAGCAGATAATAAGATCACACCTGAAAATATGAATCTCAACAGATCAGAGACTCCTAAAAACTAACATTTTTACTATTAATTTGATTTATATATATACTGCGACAGACTGGCGACCTGTCCAGGGTGAACCCCGCCTCTCGCCCGGAACGTTAGCTGGAGAGGAACCAGCAACCCTCCTGACCCCACTAAGGGACAAGGGTGTAAAGAAAATGGATGAATATATATATATATATATATATATATATATATATATATATATATATATATATATATATATATATATATATATATATATATATATATATATCCTAATAATATAAATGAGATTATAATATATAATCTCATATAAATAGATATAAAGTATCTATTTTTTACTTAGCTTAACCGATTGTGATTAGTTTTTTCTTAAAAATCGCTGAATTTTCGCATTGTCCCATTCAAATGCTCAGAGGCGAAGCCGGTGAGGCAGCAGTGAGCTGACCCTCACCTGGGATTGCGCAACCTCTCGCTAACTGCACTGGCTGCCATTCTATGGGAGAACTTTGTCCTGTCTGTACGCCGGCAATAAAATGGCTAAAGAACATTTAATATATAGTCTGATTTTCCATAATTTCGCTTATGTATATAATGTACAGTGTTTTTTGTCACTGTGTGTGTATCGTGTTTTGTGTGCGGAGGAGCGATAAGAAACGGCAGAGAACAGACTTGAGGTGAGGCAGGCAGTTCTCTTGCCTCATGGCAGGCGGCGCTCATGATCCCAGATATTGTGACTGCACAACTGCAGAGTAAGAGACAGTGAGCTAGCCATGGAGCTAGCCATACAGTAAATAAGTAAAGTACAGTGATATATTTGTTTTCTTCTCTATTCCGACTTAAACATGAAAGACTACATTTCTACACTTAAACAGTTTTCTAAAGTGGATTTTCAATTGAAGCAGGAGATAAGTAAAGGAAGACCAACACCGGAGCTGAAAGTTTTGCTTCGAGACAGTTTGATGATTCTCAAACGGAGTAGAAAAGACATGCTGCGGATAGACTTGGCTTTGGATGAACGGATATTTTTGTGCAGAATTGGCGGTGCATGGATTTCATTGATAAGTAAAAGTAAGACAGCAATAAGATATTTTTGTTTTTTTTTATGAAATGTGCATTTTGTGGGCTACAGTTTGTCTAAATAATTCAGTAAAGTAGAAGCGGTAGCTAATCTACCACAGCAATTATTTATTAATAAAACATTAAGCCTAAAACGTACTACAACAGACTAAATGTTTTGTTCTGTGTGCAAAATTGTCGAATGTTTTTTGGTGTTAAATCCTAAAATATGAAGTGGCATTATTGTCAGTTGCTATGGCAACAAGTCTGCGTAGCTTGGAGAACACAGATCACTTTGCTGTGGATCATAGCACAAAATTAATACATACATTTTTAAGTTTCACTGAGTTAACGCGGCTATGGATGACATGTAAAAGATTAGTCTTTTTGCCCCCCAGCGTTGTATGCATGGGCGAAATTTCTGTATGTCCAATAACATGCATGGTGTCTAAGTCATAAGTCAGTGCCTCACAAGCAATGAACTTCACCGCACGTCACTGATATATATATAAAACGCACAAAATGTTGAATGTATGCCAGATAAAAGACAAAGGGATGCAGTGCTTTGCTACACTATCACTAGATAAACAGGTCAAGAAAAAGGTAATTAAGAAAAAAATATGGAGGGAGAGGGAAGTAGTTCAGTTATGATAGCTTGACTTTGACATCCTTAACATGTAGATGTGGTGTGGATTTCTGTTTCAGTTCAGTTAGAAAATAAAAGGCTTAAGACTTAAACACCAACTCTGACAGATCATCAGTACAGCAGGTGTTTAATGAGCTAATAGCTGCAGTAGCTAATCTACCACATTGATCACTTAATAATCGCTAAATAAACATCAAGCCATAAAAACATAAGACTGTAATGGACTGGATATTAGGATTTTTTTTTTGTGGGGATATTATTAGTACTATTATTAATATTAAAAAACAATAGCAATAATAACGATATTAAATTGTAATAAATTTGTTATAATTTTATGTTATTAAATTATAATAAAGTTATAATATAACTGTTATATAACTTTATATAATATTGCTATTGTTTTTATAATCATAATTGTACTAATAGTACTATTATGATTAAACAGTGTTTTAATTCTAAAAACCCTGATTGTGTTTGATTAAAAAACACAATCCATGTGTTTATTATATATAAATATATGTATTTATATAATATAAAATATTATTTATATTCTTATAAATATGTTCATATTTATATAATTATGATTATTATTACTATATTTATTATTATAATAAAGATTATTTAATTATTATATAATTAAATTATATAATTAAATTAATTAATAATTAAATATCATTAATTATTCGGCTGTCCCAAGAGCCGAAATGGGTTTTCTCCGTACGGTGTCTGGGCTCTCCCTTAGAAATGGGGTGATAAGCTTGGTCATCTGGGGGGCACTCAGAGTAGAGCTGCTGCTCCTTCACGTCAAGAGGAGCCAGTTGAGGTGGCTCAGGCATCTGGTCAGGATGCCTCCTGGACGCCTCCCTGATGAGGTGTTCCGGGCACGTCCCACCGGGAGAAGAGCCCAGGGAAGACCCAGGACACACAGGAGGGACTATGTCTCTCGGCTGGCCTGGGAACGCCTTGAGATTCCCCCAGAGGACATGGAACAAGTGGCTGGGGAGAGGGAAGTCTGGACCTCCCTCCTTAAGCTGCTACCTCCGCCATCCGACCCAAGAGGAAGAAAATGGATGGATGAAATGGATGGACAGTTGTAATTACAACTCCCTTACACTTGACGTAAGTTTTTCACTGTTCATAAACATATCCATCCATATCCATATATCTGTATCCATGTTTGTTCCTAGGGAAGATTGGAAAAATCATTACCTGGACAGTGCTCTCTTCAGGGGGCCTGTCTTCTAATGCCGTTTTCATCAAAGAAGAAGTTGAGTATTCAGACTCGGCTGTCGCCTTTTCACAGAAAACTTCCCCAGCCGGGGAAGCATCAAAATGAAAAGCATCGAAAAGATCATACCGAGAGAGAGTGCACTCGTCCTGAGAGCTACTTTTTTCTAAATTGCTACCAGAAATTAGTTTGTCAAAACTGTTCCTCATTCCTGAGGTAATCAAATATCCAATGCCAAAACCAGGGGAAAAAGCATGCTGTCTGAGATCTCTGCCATACTAAAAATCAGGGGGAGCGCGACAGATGTAACAAGATGTCAGTCAACAAGAGGACAACAAGAATTTCTAGCGTGACATTTGTGCTCCTTTGATCTCAAGCTCTGCAGGCGGCAAATTCTGATTTGTTGGGAGATCAAACATTGTAAATATTCTCTTCTTTTGCCTTTTTCTGCAGCACACAAGTTAAGGTTTGATAGTCAGGTTTCTTCAGTAAACGTCCTCAGCCGGGGAAGTTTGCTCTTTTGGAAGATTGGCCAAATCGTCCCCTAGGACAGATCTCTCTTCATGGGTCCTGTCTTCTAATGTCGCTTTCGTCAGAGCAGAGGTTGAGCTTTTAGACTCAACAATCTCCTTTTCACTTTGAGATTAGAGAAATCGTTCCCTAGGACAGATCTCTCTTCATGGGTCTAGTCTTCTAATGCCACTTTCGTCAGAGCAGAGGTTGAGCTTTTAGGCTCAACGGTCTCCTTGTCACCGCAAACTTCCCCAGCCGGAAAAGTTTGTTCTTTGAGATTAGAGAAATCGTTCCCTAGGACAGGTCTCTCTTCATGAATCCTGTCTTCTAATGCTACTTTCGTCAGAGCAGAGGTTGAGCTTTTGGACACCTCTTTTTCCTCATCGCTCCAACCCTTCTCAATCTGTGCACTTTAGGATGATTGGAGAAATCGTTCCCTTCATCAACGTTCTCGCCATCAGACTGACCTGAGTGATCTGTTTGCTGTGGCCTGATGAGCCACACTCAAGTAACCCTAGTCAGAGAGGTAACATGCAAAGAATGTGGAAGGAATGGTTAGTTTGACATCCCCAGTCGACACTAACTGCTAAACAACTAGTAGCTCAGTGTTCCAACATCCGCAAACGGCAACTGCCATCACAACTTGAGATTGACGAGGTACAACACAAATGCTACGGCAAGGGGGAGGAGCCAGGATGCCAGGTCAGAGGGGAGTTAACTCCAACTATCTGCCCAGAAACTGGATATGTAGCCACAGTAATGAATGAACCATCAAAGCTGAACAAGGCAGCAACTGACCTGAGAGAGAGAATTGTGGCAACACCAGGCAACCCCAACGCCCCTACAACAGAGCAGACCCACCAAGGCTGGAGACTGAACAATACTGGAAAGGCATATGGGAAAGGGAGGCGTCCCACAACAGCAATGCACAGTGGATAACCTCTCTATGAGAGGACCACAGCAACCTCCCTGAACAAGCCCCAGTAACCATCACTGTGGCAGATATCCAAGAAAGAGTCTCAGGTATGAAAAACTGGACAGCACCAGGACCTGACATGATCCATGCCTACTGGCTGAAGAAACTCACTGCCCTCCATGAGCGACTGGCAACTCAACTGAACCAGCTGCTACAAAATGGGACTCGCCCTGAATGGTTAACTGAAGGGCGGACAATCCTGATCCAGAAGGACCCCTCGAAGGGTTCAGTCCCATCCAACTATCGGCCAATAACCTGTCTCTCTACAACATGGAAGCTCATGTCAGGCATCATAGCGGCTAAGATAAGTGGGCAAATGGATAAATACATGAGCACGGCACAGAAGGGCATAGGCATAAATAGCAGAGGAGCCAACCACCAACTTCTTGTAGACCACACAGTCGCCCGAGACAGCAAAGCCCGACACACCAACCTGTGCACGGCTTGGATTGATTATGTCATTCGGACTAGAGAAGTGTGGTCGGATGGTTACAAAGAGAGGGAAGGTCGTCCACACAGAAGGGGTCTCACTCCCAGAAGGAACAATAGCAGACATAGAGCACAGCTACAAGTACCTGGGAATACCACAAGCAAATGGCAACCTTGATGAGGTCACAAGGAAAGGAGCCACAGTCAAATACCTCCAACGAATAAGGCAAGTCCTGAGAAGCCAGCTCAATGGCAAGAACAAGATCCTTGCAACAAACAGCTATGCCTTACCAGTAATAAGATACCCTGCAGGAATGATTAGATGGCCAATGGAGGAGATAAAGACGATGGATGTAAAGACTCGGAAGCTACTAACCATGCATGGAGGGTTCCACCCCAAATCCAGCACCCTGAGACTGTACACGAGCCGTAAGGAAGGAGGTAGAGGACTAGTGAGTGTAAGAGCCACTGTCCAAGATGAAACATCCAAGATCCATAAATACATCAAGGACAAAGCCTCAAAAGACGATGTGCTCAGCGAATGTCTCAGACAATGGGGAACAGAGGATGAGGTGCTGGAGGTACCATCATGGGAGGACAAGCCCCTACATGGGATGTACCACCGACAAATAACTGACGTGGCTGATATCAGGAAATCCTACCAATGGCTGGAGAAAGATGGACTCAAGGACAGCACAGAGGCTCTCATCCTGGCTGCACAGGAACAGGCCCTAAACACCAGAGCAATAGAGGCTCAGATCTACCACACCAGGCAAGATCCAAGGTGTAGGTTGTGCAAGGAGGCCCCTGAGACAGTCCAGCACATAACAGCAGGGTGCAAGATGTTGGCAGTGAAAGCGTACATGGAACGACATAACCAAGTGGCGGGCATAGTGTACAGGAACATCTGTGCAGAATATGGACTGGAAGCCCCGAGATCAAAGTGGGGAACACCCCCAAAGGTGGCGGAGAATGACCGAGCCAAGATCCTGTGAGACTTCCAGACAGACAAAATGGTAATGGCGAACCAACCGGACATTGTGGTGGTGGATAAACAGAGGAAAGCCGTTGTGGTGGATGTAGCAATACCAAGTGACTACAACATCAGGAAAAAGGAGCATGAGAAACTGGAGAAATACCAGGGCCTCAGGGAGGAACTGGAAAAGACCTGGAAGGTGAAGACCACAGTGGTGCCTGTGGTCATCAGGGCCCTCAGGGCAGTCACCCCCAAACTGGAGCAGTGGCTAAAACAGATCCCAGGAACAACATCAGACATCTCAGTCCAGAAATGTGCAGAGGACCCAAGCTCAGAGGATGAAAGCGACCACCCGCGGAGGGTAAGAAGGGAATTAATATATATATATATATATATATATATATATATATATATATATATATATATATATATATATACTTTTGTCATAGAACCCCCAAGAATTTAAAACTACTTTCACCCCTGATTACCTGATTATAAAGCGCAATTGTGTAAAGTACTGATATGGAAATGTGCTTTGCACAAAAAGTAAGAATATTGATGTTCCTGTGATTATTTGTTGTCTGTTTCCTGGCAATAAATCTTGAACCTTTACAATGTCTATTTTCCTTTAAAAGAGCATAGATAATCGGAATGTCACTTTTGTAAAGAACATTTTTTACATATTTGTTAAAACTGCTACCATGTTCTCACAGTATGTTATGAGACAGATAATCTATGAAAAGATCAATCTCCTCCATCTTCTCCCTGAGCTTCTATTGTTGTCTGCAGAAATACACCACTCCCGACCAAAAACAACCAATCAGAGCCAGGAGCTGTCAAGCTCATGTACTCGCTGCTAAATGTACTAAGGGCAGCACAAAAACTTATTGTTAGAGAAAACATTTATCTGCCATCATCAGTGGCAATGAGCATTAATGACAGGTTGTGCTAGCTGCAACTTAATAGAGAGCAAAAGAGAGCAAGAGGGGGTATGAGCAGCGCCACATGGAGAGGTGACTGACAGCGCTAAGACCTTCCTCCAGGCTTTGGTTAAGTGTTTCTAGTCAGCACTGGAGCACTGGGAGAAGGCAGAGAAGCTCAATTTTTTTTCACATTTTATCTGTCTCAAACTATACTTTTTGAGACAGTGACAGGTTCAACAAAATTGGAATCAGCATGTCTGACTTCTAAAAGGTCAGTGATTGGCATTTGACAAAAAAAGAATTGCAATCAATGCACAACAAATAAATACACTTTTCAAAAGCCAAAGTTTTTTTTTCCACAAAGGATTTTAACAAAAGGAAAAAAATACAAACCAAATACAAACGTCCATACTTTTTCAAAATTTGTGTTTATTTATAAAACACAACTGTGATAGTAAAAGAACAGACTCTGCTGGGACTGGGCTTCATGAGTATAATAAAGCCAACATCCCTCTGGTCCAGCATCCTCACAGCGCTGTGCTGTGGAACAGAGTGTGCTGACCTGCTGCATCTCACCATGGCTCTCTAGCTGCAGCTGGACTGACACCAACTTGTAATTTTCAGTCTGAGTCACATACATTATAGAGACCCCTCAGAATTTCACACACACACACGTACTCACGCATGCACTCCTCAAACTCCAAAATGTATCACTGTGCTAGCATAGCGAGAAATAAAACACACACACTAGATGCATTTCCATTACAAGTGTTTGCAAAACTTGGTCAATATTCGAATGATGTTGAAAAAACACAATTTTGCAGTTGCAGTGTTTCCATTAAATAAGAAAATAAGAAATGCAATTAAAATCACACATGAATAAGTTGGTTTGTGTGATAAGTCATCAAAAAACATGCCTCTACTTCACCCTCTACTTCCTGTTGTCTTCTTTGAGCCAGTGCCAACATCCGGCTGTGTATCATGTGTGATCATGTGACTCGTGATGTGAAAAAAGTGTTTCCATTGCAGTTTTGTGAAATAATTTAATCTCCATATGGCCAAAAAAAAACCCCATCTGAGCCCCGTGCCAAAACATTTTATCAAAAGATGAGAGTATTTTTGGAATTGCAGAGTTTTCATTTAGTGAATTTATTTCAAATAGGTAAATGTCAAATTGATCAATTTATATGGTCAATGGAAAGCACACACTTTGCTATTACGGAAGCGCATGAGTGCACCAAGAGTTGCAACTCTTCACGGTACTCCAGAGCATTGAAGCTGTTTCAGTCTTCTGAGCCTTTCTGTTGTATGTGAGCTCTGTGTGTGAAAGAGTGTGTGTGCCTTTCCTGGCTGGCCTGCGTGTTCCTGCATGTGTGTGTTTGTGTGTGAGAACTGTTAGCAGCACAGAGGCATCCTCAGTGGAACAGGGAACAAAGAGAGAGGCTCTTAATGAGCTCTGCCACTGCTGGGACCCAAACTAGGCCAGCCAACGGGCCGTGCATGAGTATGTGTGTCTGTGCTGGTGCGGGTGGTGCTGACACACACTGCAGCAGAGTGCAGGACCAGCAGTGGACTGTGGAGCAACCTCAGGAACACGCCAGGTGACTGCAAACGCTGCAGTGATGACCAAGTCCAACAAACAGCTGACTTGTCACTGCAGTGCTGCTGCTGCAGCTTATGGAGACCCTGTTCAGGGGGTCACACATTTTCATGTTATTTCAGCTTCTGAACAGCTCAACAGCAACCTCTGGGTCAGTTCCTTCGGTTGTCCAGGTGGGGCACTGGGCAGGAAACCCTTCTGACCAAGCTCTTTTTCAGAGAAACTGCTTCCTTTGCCCAAACCGTTATTAGCATCATTGTTGCTGTAGTTTATGGCCCTTGGTGGCTGAAATCTAGGCCTGGCCTGATGGTTTCCTCATCTGTCTGTGTGATAGGTGCTTCCATAAGTGCAGCAGTTCTCCACTGTTTTAAAACTCACTCTGACATAGAAAATCTATGCAGTTCAACTTGAAACAAACCAAAAAGAACAACATTTTTTATTCCCTCTATTTTCTTCAGGCAACAACTGCCAGGCTCCCACACAGCAATCGATACGGAGCATCTTAGACCTCAGCACTGAAAAGATGAACCAAGCCGCAGCCTAAAACTTTGAAGCACATCATCAACAGGCAGGAGGCCTCATTAGCTCCACTCATGCTTACCTTCAGTCAGGCCCATGTGGATGCTCCAGTAGTTCTGCAGACACTGCAGCTCCTTCTTCATTCCTCTCTTGCAGCGGCAGTCGTAGAGCGGCGAGTCTTGCAACACCTCTAGCGCCCCCTGGCACTCCTTGGAGGCCAGCATGGTGCTGCGCTCCTTGTCCCCGCCAGACAGACACTGGCGCATGATTCGGTAGCGGGAGCTGCACTGACTGTTCTGGTTGCACAGCTCAGAAGCTCGCACGCAGTCCGGAGGTTCCCTCCAGCCAGGAGATCCCAGCTCCAACTCACACACACACACATCTGCAGCATAAACAAAAAGACAGCGAAGGCAGAAAGTTACAGTTTGCACCAGTGCAGACGGAGCGCGCCAAGCGTCAGACCAGGTCCAGGTTCAGGTCCAGGCTGCGGGTGCAGCTCATTTGGACGTTTTGTTTAGGTTTTCAATCTAAAAATGATCCATGTTCAGCCCTCGTATTAAAAGCAAAAATGTTAATAATACACCAAAAACTAAAAGAGAGATTGATTAAATCATTGCTAATATAATTTTTTTAAGGCCGTTATTAATGTCACTCACAATCAAGTTAGCTGAGTCATGTAAACTTAAAATATACTAACACATACTAACATTTTTAAGTTTTGAAAATGTAATTTTTTTTAGGCAATGAGTTTGATAACTGTTATTAAATAAAGTTCACTTATTGCGTTTCATACTGCATGAACACCAGTAATGGAATATAAACGTTTTAAGTCATTTTTCTGCCTCTGACACATTTACCAGTGAGTACGTGAGGTTGAATTTTTTTATATATGCTCAATGAAAAAATCAGCAAACTGGCAAATAATTTGGAGTTATGTAACACAGAAAATTCTGCAGATGCTGAACGGAGACAGGGGTCTAATGTTATGAGGTCAGTCTTTCCGCTGTCACAAAGACAACGCATTAATGGACTAGAAGTTTTACAAAGATGACTGATTTGACCAGTCCGGTTTGATGACATTTTAATGAAAAATTATTGCAGCATACTTTTATTCTTTATAGGCATTGAAGCTACTAAGTCAAGTCCAAACAGGGGACAATATTAACTTTATTAGGATCTTCTATTTAAATGGTCTATTTCCCACAGACATGAATGAAGCTCTATCTTCTAGTGAGGTTCTGTGAGTGATTCTACTTTGTATTTGATTTCATATTGATTTTACAATATATGTTACAAAATTAGGCTTTTGCTAAAGTATCTGTTTTAACAGTGATTTTTAACTCCACATTGCCTTGTCATTCTGGGAATGAACTACTTTAGATTTGTCAGGAGATGGTAAGTTTAATGTTGATCCAGCGTATAAAGTAACCAGAGTAATAACTATGTTTTGCCTTTCTTGCATTATAGTAAAATAAAATGTAATAAAGCAGAGAAAAGGCATGTTTAACGTAAAGTGATACGGAATTATCCGAGCTTTAAGCTAATATAAAGTATTTCAGTGTAGGACTTATGGTTTAGGAGTTATTAGCCAAAGTGCATTGAACTTTGCAATAGTGCCTCCTAGGTATTAGTGGATAGGATTTTTCTTTAAGAAGTCGTAGGGGTTTTCTATCAGATTGCCCTTTTGGATTTTTTCCAGTATTTTCTGTTTCCTCTGTTAAAATTACAAAAGGCTTTACCACTTGGAGCCGGAAAGCCGATATTCCTTGCATTGCCTATTCTCCCCACTCCATGGGTTTGGAAGGATCCAAAGTTTTGTCTCTTGTTCCTTTTATTCTTGCATGTTTAACCTTGAATTAAAAATCTTCTTCTGAACAACCAAGAAAGAAAGGTAATACTTGTATTTTCTCCAAAGGTTTTGATCAGGAGGGAATCTGTTCTGAGCTTTGTATGCAGGTATGTTATTTCCAGGCTCCAAACAAAGCCAAAGTCTTATAGTACTTTACCTAAGCTCTAAAAATACACAAATCACTACAACAGTCATACAAAGACAACAGCTGCCTTCCTTCACCTTCCTTCTTCCTTGTGCATCTGGCAAAAGCCAAAACAGACACCCACACAACAACCAGCTGACCTCTGTAGATGTAAATAGCTTTCAGCAAATAGAAGTTTTATTGCTGGTTTCTGCCAGCAGCTCAGATCACTGAGCAGAAATCAACAGGCAAGAGCAGGGATTAATTAGCTCTGGAGAGAGCAACTAAATCTAAATCAGCTAAATTCACCTTCAGGGTTACTGATGGTGGAAAACATCCAATTATGCAAATTAAACGTTGGTGCATTAAATAATTGATCAACATATCAACTGTGTCGTCAGTAACGTGATGAGTTTTGACCCCAGCATCAATGACAAGTTTACTTGGTTGACTGTTAAGGAATTTGCTCACTTTGCTGGCTCTGTTTCTCTGTCATGTGGCATATTGCAAGCCACTTTGAGTTATTAATAATTCACCTTTCTGTTGATTCAAGGAAATAATTCTGTCTGTCTGAGTTACCTAACCAATAGCAAGGTAATTTTCTATGTATGTGTTCCAACACTCACTGTGCCAACATTAGTGCAGCCTGGAACATGCTATCACACCTAGGACACGAGTCGCATGCGGCCTCTTCAAGAAACACTGCTGATAGATGAGGTAGCCTACTGTCTAACACAGTGTTTCCCAACCCTGGTCCTCGAGGCACACTGCCCTACATGTTTTAGGTGTTACCTTGCTTTAGCACAGGTGATTTCAATTGACAAGTGTTTGCTGAACTGCAATCAGCTGAATCAAGCATATTAAAGCAGAGAAATAAAACATGCAGGGCAGTGTGCCTTAAGAACCAGGGTTGGGAAACACTGGTCTAACACATGCCACTCCAAAGAAGTGCGAAAATGGCTGAGGGGGATGATCGGCAAGAGGAGAGTGGCCTTAAACGGTTCTATTCCCACTGTGGGTTTTCATATTCTAGGGCTGCACAGTGGCGCAGTTGGTAGAGCTGTTGCCTTGCAGCAAGAAGGTTCTGGGTTTGATTCCCGGCCTGGGGTCTTTCTGCATGGAGTTTGCATGTTCTCCCTGTGCATGCGTGGGTTTTCTCCGGGTACTCCGGTTTCCTCCCACAGTCCAAAAACATGACTGTCAGGTTAATTGGTCTCTCCAAATTGCCCCTAGGTGTGAGTGTGTGTGTGCATGGTTGTGTGTCTCTGTGTTGCCCTGCGACAGACTGGCGACCTGTCCAGGGTGTACCCCGCCTCTCGCCCGAAATGTTGGCTGGAGATGGGCACCAGCACCCCTCCCGACCCCACTGAGGGAAAAAGGGTGCAAGAAAATGGATGGATGGATGGATGGTTTTCATATTCTCCTACTGCTTGGAGTGTTTTCCATGAAGGCGCTCTTCATTGTAGTAGACAGACTGTGGAACGCCAGCATACATGAAACATGTCATTAAACATGTCTATTGGTGATATTGAAAAGAGACAGCAATGGGCTTGTGCCAAATGTCTGCTTCATTCACTGTGTGACACAACGCCCCCTAAGGTGAGACACGGCAGAGCACTGACTCACCCCGGAGGTCTTCCATGTATTTATTCCAACAGGCAATACATGTTGGAAAATCACTGAATGTGTGAAGTCAGTAATTTTGATCATAAAAATATTGATATTATCAATAAAAACAGAAATATATAGAAAAGTCAAGTGGATAAATTGATTTTCTCTCACCATTGTTAACATCTATGTTATTTCCAGTAGTTATTTTACTTATCAGGATAACTGCTGAGGCACTACCTCATGAGTCTCTCAGATTATTCTGGATATGTTGAAAGATTACAACACATCACAGATTTCACATGGCATATTAATAACAATGCAACCGCAAATGTAATGTCACTCCAGTGACTCACCAGTACCATCATTTAATCTCCATCACTAGGCTACGAAGATGCTTTATTCACCTCAGACAAGCAATAATTGGAACAAAAAGTTAAATTTCAGACATTAATTTGCTATCTAATTAATTCAGATAATTATTGGGCTACTTTAGGGCGTTTTTGGAGCATTTAAATATAAGTGGACAGTTTATTGTATATACATAAAAAAACATGGAAAAGTAATATAGCCAGTCATTACTCAGAAGGACACTGACACTTCCACTCAACTGATCTCCAGGATACATTATATTTTCACAATGTGACTCCAACAAAAGTGATACATGTACTTCAAATGTTGGACGTAACTTTAATGTTTCACAAAATGTTCCTCATCACTTCATGCCAAAGAAACATGTTTTTAACAATGTCAGCATACATGGGAAAAAGGCCAGAGTGTGACAGCAGCTTTAACTTCATCATCAAGTGTTCAGAACCAGACACCACACATCCCACCGTATCATTATTCAGCACAGGAAGCGGTACAGTATTAACAAATTTTTAGTGGAACATAACTCCAAATTACTACCAGAAAATATACAATTTCGAGAATTTTTATGCTAAATGCCTCTAAAATAGTCTAAGGAAAACACTGCTTATAAAGCTGATATACCTAGGTAGCAAGATGATACTTGACACACTTTTAACTGGTATTTGTAAAGCAACCAATGCAGAGGCAGCATTCATTTTTCTTGGTGCTGATTAGCTATTCCTTCAAGAGCAGAGATAAGGAATACTGTAGATGTTGTGCTGTAGTACCAAGACGGTTTCCACTGTGAGCATTAAGGTATATTTGTATATTTTGGTATGCTTGAACAACAAAAACAGACAAAAGCAGCATTTTTATAGTCTAAATCAGTGTTTCTCAACCTTTTTTGGCCCAGCGCCCCCCTAGCCTTTATCCAGGTCCCTCACTGCCCCACCAAAGAATTTGCAGGCTACTTTGCACTATTATTTTATTATTAATATTACTATCACTGTTGTAGATGTTTTGATTTTTATGCTTGTTTCTGTATTTATCATTAAAAATAATTTCCCAAAGAACAAAAAAGTCATGGGAATAGAAATTATTTTCACAGGTGTCTACGAAAAATGAAATGAACATTCAAGTTAAAATTGGTAGGTCTAACAGCAGCTAATCAGAGTGTAAACAATATTCTTATTTTGTGCCATTTTCTAGTTGTTAAATATTCCACAAAATGACCAGATAAAAGATGAACAACATGCCAGTTTAAACTTTGAACTATTTGCCAAACGACTGAGCTCTGCAGCATTAAAACATGGATAGAACTGTAACTACATTAATCATAACTCTTCTTTTCTTCAGTGTTTGTCGGTTTCTGGTGGTGCAGCTCTGTGCTGCCTTCAGGAGAATGGGACATCAGAGTATCATCCATAAAACTTCACCCACATGGCATTTATTGTGCAAACCAGAGCTTTCAGTGGAAAAACAAAAGTTCCAGATCCTTTTAATGCCATACAAATATGAGACAGAAACATGGATTATATCTTTATATAAACTATTGATTTATAGATTAATAGTTTTACTGGACAGAAATTACAAAGAACAAATCTGGTTCTTAATCAAATCCTAATGAGTCAAATTGAAAGTGTCATGGAGTCATCAGCCTCATGACATTAACACTGACATGAAAAATAATATTGAAGAAATAAATATATCAAATCTAATTAAAACATAAATAAGTGATCAGTTCTTTACTGTTATGGTCTGTAAGATATATTTATTCTCAGTATTAGATGTGGTCTCAACAAACCCATGACATTTCAACAATATTATTTTACCTTTTATCTGGAAATGGTGTCTGTTTATTCTTGCCATACAGTCCTGTGTATTAATTATTGCTAGAAAGGTCTTGCCATACCAGTTTATATATCTGTATTTACTTTAGTTTCTTAGTTTATTCTTGCATTTTGTTCTTCATTCATTTCCATTTAGTTTCCTTTGATTAGTTTTATCCTCTCTTGGTTTATTGCTATGTCCACTTTAGTTTCTTTCCTGTTGCTACATTTATTTTATCGTTTATTGACGCTCACCATCAGTAATCTCCACTCATCACCTGCTGCGCCTCCTAATTGTCATGTTTTTCACATCATGTGTTGATTTTTCACTGTTCAGCGTCAGATTCTCTGTTTTTATGCCATAATTCACATCTAGTTCGTCGCTCCGATTTATGTCCCGTTTCTCCTGTTTCAGAGTTTTGCGCAATGTGTGGAAAAGGCAGTGTGTGGAAAAGGCAGACTGACATAAACCTTTTAAAACAACGGAAACAATTTCTGCATTCTGATTATTGAAATTTAAAAGTGCTGTGTTGTTCTATCACCCCCATTTCATACCGACCACTTACAGCTCCGGTGTTAATGCTATAAAATGAATGCTGTCTATCGAGGTATTACCCATGGAGGGATTTCTTTATTTAAATGGGTTCATTTTTCAGAGGGATACAAAGTGAAGGTATCGTGATTTTAGCTACCAGTAGAAGGAGCGGAGCTGCACCAAGAAGCTAACAGAAGCCAAGTAGAATAGAAGAGCTGCCATCGATACAGTTGCAGCCAAGCATGATTTAATGTTACACAATACAATTTTACCAAGTTGCTCCAAGTCTAAACTGGTATTGTTGTGCATTTAAGGTGTAAAGTTTACCTTCGACCAAACGCCCCCCAAAGGAATCCCAGCGCCCCTTTTTTGTAAAAATGTCCGCCAGCGCCCCCTGCCGTCCTCTGAACGCCCCCTGGGGGGCGGTACCGCCCACGTTGAGAACCGCTAGTCTAGAGTATTCACAGATTTCAGCTATTCGTGGTTCCTAACCCCCATTAATTTAAAGGTTTCATGGCACACATTATAATGATATTAAGCCAGAATGAAAACTTTAGGTATATTGCAAAAAACATTTTAAAAAATATAAAGTTTTAAGTCCCCAGATCTTAAAATACCTGCACTTCAATTTTGCCATGATCTCATACCATGATTGTATGGTCCAGGTTTTTTGGGGGGAAAAAATTAAAAATAATGGTTGAAGAACATGAGTGAACATTTCTAGGTTAAGGTTGTACCAGAATGTTTACATAAAAAGAATAAAAAGAACAAGTGCACTGAAAATTTCACAGATCTTCATTTAAACCAAGTGGGATTTAAGAACTATAGTATTCAATCATTCAGACACAGGTCACTTCAGAGGTAATACACCCCTGATAGTTACAGATAGAGCTACTGCAAGTGTGATATTTGTCATCAGAACAAGGTTGGACAGTAAATCTCAAGAGAGATATGCAGTAATACAAAGTCTATTCATGAGTTTTTAAAGATACAGTCCCTCCACAGTGCCTAGCAAACATACTGAGGCCCATATTTTTTGGCCTTTTGGTGTATTGCAATCACAACGACCCCTGACATATGGTTGAGATCAAGAAAAAAGCTGTACATCATTGTAAAGTGCCATAAAAAATGGCAAATGGTTTGAAACACTCTTCATAAGAAATACTTTGTTACTGCTTTCTAGAACCACTATCTGTTGCTGATATAACCACAAGTGTCTTACTACAAACTGAACATTGACTCTGCTTTATTCCTGGTCATCATGATGTTCTTTGTTTTTCTATTCTTTTTTAAAGAACCTCTGTGACCAGAAACAGAACATTTACCTTTACACTGACTTTAATTACTCAGATAGACTCTGTTCTTCAGCTGGTTGCATATGATTTTGTATAGGAAACTCAGAGCAAAAGCACACAACCTTCTTACTAGAATAGGATTCTGAATATCACCTATTTTTTTTCTTGTTTCAGAGTTTTGCACTAAGGTTATTATGCAGAATGAGTTGCGTGGTTTGAACATAATTTGGTACAGCAGGCAGTTCCCAAAGCATCCTACAGTCAATCAAAACGGTGAGTAACCAGATGCACTTAATGTCATACTTACTGTGTGCCTGAAACACCATTACTCCACTTGGCATGTCATTAGTTCTGCCCTCTAGACATGTCAGCTTCTGGTAAATCAATGGATGGTCTGCATGTGTGACCAATTATATCTGAATGAGACAATTCCCTCTGGTGGTTACACTTAATGTTTCTTTTTTTTGCCAGTAAACATGTTTATTTAATTTTGCAATCTGTTGTAAAATCCGGAGAAGTGAAGACCTCCACTCCCTGACGGAGGCAAATTTGAAAACGGATCATAAAAGCAGTTTTTGAACAGGTTCTGCAGCGTTGCATGTCATAGATGTTATGCAGAATCTCAGGAACATTTGTCAGTTTTTAGGACTAAATGCAATAAAATAGCATTATGATTGATTTGCTAAGCGATAATGTTAAAGCTGCTGAGTGATGTATTTGATAGTTTCACATTTTTGTGTTTTAATGAATATCTAACATAAACCTGAGATTTATGGAATCAAAAATATGTATAAGTTGTTTTCTCTGAGGGGCTGCACAGTGGCGCAGTTGGTAGAGCTGTTGCCTTGCAGCAAGAAGGTTCTGGGTTCGATTCCCATCCTGGGGTCTTTCTGCATGGAGTTTGCACTCCGGTTTCCTCCCACAGTCCAAAAACATGACTGTCAGGTTAATTGGCCTCTCCAAATTGCCCCTAGGTGTGTGTGTGTGTGCATGGTTGTGTGTCCTGTGTGTCTCTGTGTTGCCCTGCGACAGACTGGCGACCTGTCCAGGGTGACCCCGCCCCTCGCCCGAAACGTTGGCTGGAGATGGGCACCAGCAACCCTCCTGACCCCACTGAGGAAAAAAGGGTGCAAGAAAATGGATGGATGGATGTTTTCTCTGAGAGAAATCTAGATTTTATTTGTGTTCCTTCTCTATTTCAAAACCATGTGCTAATCATCTAATTCATTTATAAGTGACAGTTGGTGTTGTCTCAGGGTTTCTGGGCATGTGCTGTGGTCAGTTTTTAATAGGCTAACAATCATTCTGTGGTTGGTTGAACATTTTATCGCCTGCAGAAAAACTCATGGCATGCATCAAAATAATACACCTACAAATAAATTTCCTCATTCAGGTTGTAAAAATTATCTATCATTAGATTTGTTTTTATGGTTCAACAGGGCAAGAAGTGCCCTCTGCTGGAGCGAATGGTCAACAACATCAAACAACGGCTATTAAACTTCACTCAAGGAGAAAACCACAGCGGCAAAGACTTTCACTTCAGTACTTTGTTTTCAAAAAGATAACTCTTTTCAGTTATTTTCAGTGTTCCTTAAGTTTAAAGAGCATTTAAAATGCTTGTTTAATGTCTCATGATCATCCTGTATAATCTGATGAGCTGCTGCAGAATGAAATAATCCACTCAAGGTGTAAATTAGAAGGAGTTCCGCGACTGCAAGATCAGATCAGATCAGATAAACTTGTGTTCTCTCAGAGAGAGAGAGAGAGAGAGAGAGAGAGAGAGAGAGAGAGAGAGAGAGAGAGAGAGAGAGAGAGAGAGAGAGAGAGAGAGAGAGCAGGTGGGAATGATCCGCTCAGATTGTTATGCAAATACAAAAGAGCAACGAGACATGGAGATAAAACTAAAATGAAACCGGACAAAGAGAAGCAAGAAGACTAAAAACGGAAATGCTGCCCCGTAATTACACAGGATGGAGAAAAGAAAGAAAAAGTTTGATCCAGTGAAGCTGTTAGCTGTTCTTACACAGGAATCATGTTTACCCAACAAGCGCGTGGCTGTTAATGCAATAACTGCAAATATTTTCAGTTGATTTTCTACCAGTTTCTAAAGTGTCACAGTGCTTCCAGCCCACATCTCTCCACATATAACAGCCTGCCACTGACACGGCAGGCTGCCCCCCACTGAACCCGGTCCACAGGGCTGGTGGGTGACATCTTAATGGGTTTAATGGTCTTCGATGAAGGGGAGGGGAGGGGGTGAGACGGACCAAAGTGCACGTGGGCAAGACCCAGTGCCCTCCGGTGCGTGTGCGTGTGTGTGTATGTGTGTGCACGCGCCACTTGTGTACTCACCCAACACAAACACCACTGAGATGATGTTAATCAGGAACATGTCGTGTCCGGCTGTAATCCCTCTGCTCAGTTTGCTGTACTTCTTTTTCACCTTTCTCTTCTCTTTCTCTGTCTGTCTACTCGGGCTCCACTGACATGGTGGAGCGAGCGCAGCCTGGATCCCCGAGCCGAACCCCCTCCGACTCAGAGCAGCGCAGGACTGATGGCTGGGTCCGTCACGGGGCGAACATTCCGCTGAGCTCCTCAGGAGTCAAACAGGAAAGACTTTTCCCGTTGCTGTTTAGAGCGTGCACGCGCTGCCCCCAGCCAACTTTTCCAGGTGGTCTGTCTGTCTGTCTGTCGGTGTGGGTTTGGACTGTCTGCCTCTTCCTTTCTCACGCGAAGTCTTACAGAACGCACCGACACAATGTCTCTGTTTGACTTGAACCTCCGCGCGTAACTCCAAAGCAGCACGATGCGCTATAGCACGCGCGTCTCGTATCCACTCCAGCTGCCTCGTGGGTCCGCTGGCGCAAGCAAACCGGGCGCGTGCGACTGCTGCTGAGGAACCTTCAAACGGCCCCGCTCCTTCCCTCCTGACACGCGCAGATACACTTAGAAAGGCGCGTGCCAGTGTCTCTCGCTCTCTCCCTCGCGCACTCAGTGACTCCGCGTGATGATCTAGGCGTTCAATATGAGATGTATGGAAGCAGATTCTATTTCATTAGAATCTGTTTTTTGTTTGTTTGTTTAGATATTGAATGTACAACACTGAATTGGCATCCTGTGTGTGTGTGTGTGTGTGTGTGTGTGTGTGTGTGTGTGTGTGTGTGTGTGTGTGTGTGTGTGTGTGTGTGTGTGTGTGTGTGTGTGTGTGTGTGTGTGTGTAATTTACACTTGTAGAAATTAACCTGTGGTGACCTTCTGGTGATCCAAACCAAAACAATCAGGTCAAGTGAAGAAGCTTTTAGATATTCAAATTATACTTCTCACCACTCCAGTAGTTTAGGCTGGGCCAGAGGTTAATATGTGAAAGTGCATCTTTCACTTTACACACATGTAGAAGGATATCATATCATATCGCATCATATCAGGTCATAAAAGGTTTGAGGTTCAAACTTTCCGGTCGTCAGAACAGCCTCTCCTGGGGAAGCTGGAGACAACTAAAGCTTTCAGTGGATGATTCTGAAATTATAGATTTTTCATGGAATACTTTAAGGATAGAAAGATTAGAAATGTATGAAGTGCAATCTTATCTGACTATAGAGCAGCCTATGCACTTTGTGGAAACTGTCCCCATAAACCCAACATGTTTTTGTGGGTTGTGGACATAGCTGAAAATCAAAAATGTTTGGAGAAAAGAATGAAAGAGCATGTCGGTGCACAAACACCAAGCGTGAAATCAAAGCTTTGAAAGTCCCTGTGAGGACAGCATGGCCTTCATTATTCATAAAAGGAAGAAGTTTGGAACCAGCAGGACTTTTCTGGCTGGTCGTCTAAACTGAGTGATCTGGGGAGAAAGATCTGAGTCAGGCAGGAGACCAGGAACAAGATGGTCTCTGTCGGAGCTCCATCGTTCCTCTGTGGACAGAGGAGAAAATTCCAGACAAACCAACACTGCAGCGATCCACCAATCAGGCGGATCGCTGCAGTGTGGCCAGAGGAAATCGGCTCCTTAAAGGGGTTGTATTATGTAATTTTCAGGAGCATAAAGATGTTTTATAGCACAATCCAGTAACTATGTTTCTTTCGGTTATCATAAAATACTGTCAAAAATGACTTAAAAGAAATCTGAGTTTCCATTTTTGCGTGTTGAAATTGGCCTCTGTCTCTTTAAGAACCTTCCAGTGTGCTCTTTCCCACACCTCCAGTTCAGCAAGTCATCACAATGTTTCATTATTAAGCTGTTTACAATCGTCCTTAGAAGTGCTGGACTAACAAATATTTCCTACAATGAGCTCAGCAGAGTTGCAGTTCCACCAGGCCTTTGCTAATTGCTGCTGCCGCTAGTCTGGAGGAGCTGAGTGGAAAAGGCGTGCCCTGTGGGGGGGAAGCTTGATCTTGCTGTTCCACTTGAATTTCCCCTCTGTGGAACAATAAATTCTAATATTATTCTATTCTAAAAGGAACATAGCCGCCCATCTGGAGTTTCTCAAAAAGCACCTGAAGGACTCTCAGACTATAAGAGACAAGATTTGTTGATCTGATGAGAGTAAGGTTGTACTCTTTGTGAATGCCAGGAGTCATGGAGGGAACGCCACCATCCCAGCAGTCAAGCATGGTAGTGGCAGCATCATGCCATGGGGATGTTTTGAAGCACCAGATCAGTCAGGACAGAGTGAAAGATGAATGCAGTGATGTCTGGATCAGTAAAGTAATATGCAAAGGCTGTGAATACTTACATAAAATTAATTTATTATTTTTCTATACATCTGCATAAGACTGAAATCATTTGACTCCTTAATTTTGGAAAAGAAATTTAATGTATTATAATTTTGCAAAAGTAGCTGGTTTTCTTAATATGTATAAGTTATTCTGAAACGTTTCTATTTTTTTGCTTCTGTTTTTTTAATAAGAACCTGTGGTCTGTAATTAACCCTTGTGTGTGCGAGGACAGAGGCAAACGTAGAGGACTATGGCAAATGATACAAGTTTTACCTGTGTGGGGTCAGTTGGACCCCATTTCTACATAACAGGGTTAAAAAAAAGTTTAACAGTATCTTTGCATTTTAATCACATAGCTTAAATCTTCCTTTTGATTTTTTTGTTTTACATTATTTTTAGATATTTTTATCTTCATATTTTAGATTTTGGTTTATTTGTAAAGAATTTTCTCTGTATTTTCATAATTACTATAATAATATAAGAAGTCAATTCTTTGTAGTAGTTATTTTTTCAGTTAATTTATATGTGTTCTTGTGAAATTAAATAAGCTGCTTCTAGCTACAGTCAGCAACAACAATTCAGAGACCTAACGTTGAATTGAAGGGATTATTAGCTGAATGTTGTTCAGAGCAATGCAGTCTTTGATGTGGGGGTTCACCTTACTATAAGGTCCTGGGTTTATTAGTGATTTCTCCTCTCTTTCTCCTTTCGTCTCTGTAGTTGAACATCATCACCCGGAAGAGATGGAGATGAATCGACAATCAGGTTTATCATCCCAACATGTAACATTTATATTCATCTTCGGTCCAGGATCAGCTCTCAGAGGAGAAGGAAAAACATACGAAAGCCCAAAAAGACATGCAGCACACAGACAAGGTAATCACTCTTGTGCCGGTAGGGAACAGAAACACTGCTTACAGGATTGACGGATTGCCTGTAAGAATCCTACAGATGCATCACTCTTCATTAGTCCTGAAAGGAAAACTTAGCAATGTAAGACTCAGAAGTAATGGGACACTGTGTTTTTATGAAAGTACTACTGTACCAAAAACCATATTTGATTCTGTATATGGAATATAGTCAAATAAATCCAATTCAAGTCAGTTCAGTTTATTTATATAGCACCAATTAAAACAAATGTTGTCTCAAGGCATTTTACAAAAAAATCTTTCAATTCAGTCATACATACACCATATATTCCAATTGATCCTAGTTATCAAATATACAGCATGTTCAATTAATTATTAAAAGTACATTAAAAAGTTTCTATGGAAACCAAGCAGATTGTGCTACAAAATCATTGATAACAAGAATGTGGATAGTAACAGTTACATTTATCTGAGTACCGTTTTAACACACAGTCCATTTTATTATTTCCTGAGTAATGTTGATACTCCTACAATATACAAGTAACTTCAATGAAGAAAGAAAAGAGTCATATTTAATTAATTATACTATTAAAAAGTTAATGTAATCCAGTCACACAATCCACTAAAACACATTGTATAGACTAATTACACAAATGAATGTTTTTAAGCTTTATTATATGCTATTTATGATTATTTTTACTATGATTATTTTCACTTAATGAAAATATAATATGTAGGATGAAAACATTTTTTGACTCCAGATATCGGAAACAGATTTTAAATTTCTGCTATACACAAGCTTATGCTAGTCTGATGATAATTACTCAGCATTTTCTACAAGTCAATGTTTTGTAAAATGCCTTCATGAATTGTTTATTCATGAATAAACAATTCATGAATAAACAATGAATTGTTTATTCATTTTAGCATGAATAAACAATTAGGTTGAAAAGTTACATAAACATTTGTTTATGTACTTATATGAAATAAAAAGCCAATTTTCTAAAAAAAAAAAAAACAGCAAATGGAGGCGGGTCTTCATGCAGGTTCATCACACAGTCTAATGACCAATCAGCCTAAAGCAGTTGGTGAAGCCTGGCAGCATCTGAAACACATCAGGTCATCAGAACCAAGAATGAGAAGTGTTGGACTCAGGCAGTTCTTCTCTGCAATAACAGTAAATGTTCCAATCCTTCAGCTTCAGCTTCCATTTTGGTTGACATTCTAGTTTATGAATAATTTCTCCTGAGTCCATCTGCACGGCTCATGACTCACATCAATTAAAGCAAGACTAAAAAGTGTGACACAATAAAAGCATCCCTGCTGCTTTTTCATGCATATTTTTAGCTAATATAGCAATTAAATTGTTTGAGACGTCAGCAGGTCTACCTGGACCTCGTGCATATTGCTCATCAGCTGGCTGCTCAACAAATGAAAGGTAGCTCTGAGTTGAAATCCATTTTTTACTTTGTCAAAGCGCTCATTTGACACAAAGATTCTCACAGCGTGACCCAAAAAATCTTTCATTGAGCATTAGATTTCTGGCCATTACCTCTAAGTTCAGCAATGCACTGGATTGTACATTAATATTCCTATAATTGACTCATTATTTAGTCTGCAGCCAATAAAAGCTCAGTGGCAATATTATACACAGTGACTCCATCACTACATGAAACACGTCATATAAATCGATTACAGACACACACACACACATGTCCCCTGTTGGATAGCTACACATGAACACGCACGCACACACACACACACACACACACACACACACACAAACTGGTGTGAAGCCTTTTATCAGTGAGATATAGCAAAGCTATAACCTGGTATTGAAATGCGGTTTAGAGTGCAGCATATTTACATGTGGGAACATGTTGGAAAGCAGAGCTTGAGATCAGAGGCAACAAGGACTTTTCTTCTTCTCATAAAATGGATCATCCATTCGTTTTGAGGCGTGTTCATCCAACCAGCAGAATTCTGCAAAGGGCTGCATGCGACTTCCTCATTAACTCAAATTTGCCTCCACAGATCAAAGGAGTTACAGCACAAACTCAGAGCTCTGCATCAGCCGGTACAAATACTACATATTTACATGGAGCAAAATAAATAAATAAACTCTGTTTTTTAGTCTCTCTCTCTATTTTAAGAGTCGATGCAGCAGAAGCAGAACCTTCTGTTCTGGTTTTAATGAACCTGAGGTGACACAGATCCTGACTCTGAATTTGTAGGTTCATTGCTTTCGCCTCAGGAGAGGATCTAAGCAATTAGCTGACTTTCTGATATATGTGTTCACTTCCTGAGACAACATTTGAATCTCATTACAGAAAAGGGAATTTGTTACATGATCATGTGAAACCTTTCTGAAAGTAAGACGGGCTGGATGCAAGGCAGAGATTTTCAGAGTCCTTCTGAGGAGTACATCTGTTTTATGATCATGTTCAGTGTTGTGCGAATGAATACACACTGACTGAAGTTTTTATATTTTGTCTTAACAATCCTAGAAGTTGACTGTAATTTTATGGTATAGACCAAAACAAAGTCATGCATGGCAGAAGTAGTAAATCAGGCATAGTTTTCCCTTTTTTTTGACAAACAAGAATCTAAAAATTGTGGTGTGCATTTTGCATGCAGCCTCCATTTGCTGCAATTACAGCTAAAAATATATCATATGAAGTTTTCACCAGTTTTGTATCTACATCAAAACGTTTCTTTGCAAAATAAGCTGAAGCTCTGTCAGGTTATCTGTGAAGAGCAATTTTATCCCAGGGGTTCCTTTTGTTTAATAACTTCCTCAGATTATAGCATGTAATAGTCACAGCTATGCAGATGGTACATAGCTACACATTTGCTACTGCAGTATAGTTTTTCTTGTTTGCTTGTAATTTTATTTATTTATTTTTTCGGTAACACTTTATTTGAAGGGGGGTGAATAAGACAGTCATGACACTTTCATAAACATGACATAACACATGTCATGGATATGAATAAGCCCTCATGAATATTTATGACTGTTGTCATAAAGCGTCATTTGGTAAATTATGACACTTTTAATAACTTGACATTAACCAAGAAATCATTACTGTTTAAACTTTAGCTTTAATAACATAAAGATACCTAATTATAAAAGTGCAATCAGTAATACCTTTAGAACAAATTTATATCAGTAATGATTTCTTGGTTAATGTCAAGTTGTCATAACAAAGACATTTTAAATAATGTCAACTTTGTATTAAAAGTGTCATAATTTACCGAATGACGCTTTATGACAAGTCATAAATATTCATGAAGGCTTATTCATGTTCATAACATGTGTTATATCATGTTTATGACAGTGTCATGTCAGTCTTATTCACCCCCCTTCAAATAAAGTGATACCATTTTTTCTAATCATGCAAATCACTCTGGAATGTCTTGTTGCTGAAAATGTGCTGAACGACTGGTATGAAATACCAGAGAGCGAAAACAGGTTTGAGTCTTAAATCATGTTTTACTAACTTAAAAGTATGGCTTCTTGATAATCAAATGTGCTGGTACTGATCATGTGATTTCTTTTTAGATTAAAAAAAATGCTTTTTATCCATCATTATTATTTTCTTTTTGGAAGTGTCTATATTGCACTGTAATATAATGTATTTGTATTGATTGTAGCTTGAGGCAGTAACTCTGGCACATTACGTGATGTGCATTGTCCCTTTTGTAATAAATAAATAACAGCATGATGTTATGACCTGTATTCTGCCAGGTTTCTATAAGTTTTCTGTGGATCTGTTCTGGAGCTCTGCTTCAAGTCACAGCCTGAAGCAACACATTGACTGATGCCAGATTTCACACATTAACACTGGAGGATCTTTTTTTACTCGCGTTTGGCTTGGCTTCAACACAATCACCCTTACATCACAAGACACAAGAGGCGCTTGATATAACAGCTCCCACGAAGACGGCGCTCTGGGTTTACATCTAAACAGACCAGAAGAAGGTTGAGAAAGCATAAGAGAATATTATTAAATCCAACGGGGAGAAGATCTGTGTTCAGAATTCATATGAGCAAAAGGAAAATAATGGATGAAACTCAGTGTCAGACCAAAAATGTTCCTGTGTCTGTAATTAAAGTGGAAACAAGATGCAGTCTGCTGGGAAATCACTTTTACAAGAAACTCTCAGGATTAGTCTGCCATGATTTAGCTCTCATCAGACTTCCTGTTTCACGCCCTCCTCTTGTCCACACTCACTCCTTCCTCCCATTTTATACTTCTCCTCTCTGATTGCAGTTTTCTCCTTTGCCACAGCTCTTTTCTACATCCAAGTACATATTTTCTCTAAAGCTGACCTCTTTTACCTTGGTCTCCTGGTACTAATTCCATTAAGGAAAGCACTAGAAAAGGCAGTTATAATTAACACTGATTAATGAGGGGAAGTCAGAGGATACATCAGTGATCGCGTGATTGGACAACATTAGTCTGAGACAATTAATGTGAATCATACCCACATTAGTTGGAAGGAGAATTGGCGCTTGATGTACAGAGAGTGAAGGCCAAAGGTTTACATTCTAGTAAACACAATTCAAGTTGTTTCATCAGAACCATCAGGACCGTGTGTGTGTGTGTGTGTGTGTGTGTGTGTGTGCGTGCGTGGGTGTGTGCATGTGCGTGCGTGGGTGCGTACGTGTATCTGTGTGTGTGCATACGTGTATGTGAATGTGTGTGAGGTGTGACGGACTTCATGGGGAGTGTTCATTTTTATTACGCATTCTGAGCAGTGATCAGTGCAGATCCAAAGTGAACTGTTGATGATACAACTAAGATAAATATGAAAACTGCAAAATGGTGAAAAGTAGGGACTGGACACCATATTGAGCTCAAAACAATGAGTTGGGAGAAATTTTTTAACATAACCTTCAGAAATCTAAGCATCTCAGATTTATGGTTCAAATAAGGCTTTTACGCTGCATTTTAAAAGTTTTTTTGAAACAAACTCAACAAATTGATGTCTTTATTTTTTGGATATCTCTTTAAAATTCTGCCAAAACAAATCATTTTATAACGGCTTCATCAGGAGAAGACATGCTAACCGCAATTAGCTCGTGAGGTAGCAGTGGCGTCATCCAGGAACATTGTGATATTTTAATATTGTGAAGTCTTGTACATTACAAAAACACAAAATCTGACCAAATATTTTTGGTCTAGTTTCTAGTGCAAATATTTCAGTTCACTTGAAATAAGATAAAACTGACACAGAAGTAACTTTTCAGTTTGGTGTAGGACCTTGTTTTGACTCAATAATTTCTTAATATTGAGGAAAAAGTATCAGATCCATTGGCAGATTATTTAACTTATAACATTGGAAAAATGTCTTGTTATAAGTTAAATAATCTGCCAGTGGAACTAGTACTTTTCCATCCATATTAAGGAATTATTGACTAAAAACAAGCTCCTATTTCTTGCTGAAAAGTTACTAGTAAGTTTAGCCTTATTTCAAGTGTACTAAGATATTTGCACTAGAAACTAGACCAAATATCATTGTGTGTTTTTTGCAGTGTATAACAAGATCTTGTTAACCCCTTAGTAAAATGGCACATTATCAACAAGTAATAAAAAACAGTATAATGTCATAAATGGTGGATGAGAGGTGGTGAGATCAAACGCAGGAGACACAGGTTGTGATGACGAGGATGAATTTAATGATGAATGTTGCTCAACATAGTCCAAGTCAGGGAGCACGGCAGGAACAACTAACAACCGGTAGCAACTGACAACGTGAAACAAGAGCTTAGCAAACCAGGACTGTACAGTACTACTGGAAAGCAAACTGACGCACGCTACTGTCAAACGACGACATACGACAAAGATACGACGAAGAACACAGACAACAGGAGGGACTAAATACACTGGGAGGGTAATCAAAGGGAACGAGACACACCTGGGAAACAATCAACAGGGAAGACGCAGAGATAGACTCACAGGGAACAGGATCACACAGAAAAAACTCAAAAACAACACACAGGAACACGGATCATGACATATATATATATAAAAAATTCCCTTCTCACCCTCCGCGGGTGGTCTGTTTCATCCTCTGAGCTCGGGTCCTCTACCAGAGCTTGAGGGTTCTGCGCAGTATCTTGGCTGTGCCTAGAACTGCACATTTCTGGACTGAGATGTCTGATGTTGTTCCTGGGATATGTTTGAGCCACTGCTCCAGTTTGGGGGTTAGGCACCACTGTGGTCTTCACCTTCCAGGTCTTTTCCAGTTCCTCCCTGAGGCCCTGGTATTTCTTCAATTTCTCATGTTGCTTTTTCCTGATGTTGTAGTCATTTGGTATTGCTACATCCACCACAACGGCTTTCCTCTGTTCTTTATCCACCACCACAATGTCCGGTTGGTTCGCCATTACCATCTTGTCTGTCTGGATCTGGAAGTCCCACAGGATCTTAGCTCGGTCATTCTCCACCACTTTTGGGGGTGTTCCCCACTTTGATCTCGGGGCTTCCAGTCCATATTCTGCACAGATGTTCCTGTACACTATGCCCGCCACTTGGTTATGTCGTTCCATGTACGCTTTCCCTGCCAGCATCTTGCACCCTGCTATTATGTGCTGGACTGTCTCAGGGGCCTCCTTGCACAACCTACACCTTGGGTCTTGTCTGGTGTGGTAGATCTGAGCCTCTATTGCCCTAAACACCAGTTTAGGGCCTGTTCCTGGGCGGCCAGGATGAGAGCCTCTGTGTTGTCCTTGAGTTCAGCTTTCTCCAGCCATTGGTAGGTTTTCCTGACATCAGCCACTTCAGTTATTTGTCGGTGGTACATCCCATGTATTGGCTTGTCCTCCCATGATGGTACTTCCAGCACCTTGTCTTCTGTTCCCCATTGCCTGAGACATTCGCTGAGCACATCGTCCGTTGAGGCTTTGTCCTTGATGTATTTATGGATCTTGGATGTTTCATCCTGGACAGTGGCTCTCACACTCACTAGTCCTCTGCCTAGTGAGTTCACTGTATAGCTCAATAGGTAAGTCACCAGGTAAGTCACCGGGGAGACCCGGGTTCGAGGCCAGGTTGGGGGCTGGGGCAAAAAGTTACAACGGTGACATTGAGCTGTCAGTGTGGGTCCTTAGGCAAGACCCTTGGAGCTATATAGCCTACCTCATACCATGAGAGACACAAATAAGCACGACATGCTGGCTCAGACGTCGCCCGGCCAAACATGGTCTGCGTCAGGTGCTGGGGAACCAGAGCACCCTGATGAAAAATGGGCTACTGGAACAAGACGGAAATGGGCGAGAGGTGAAAACATGGATCTGTTGGAATGCTACTACTCAAGTAATCCTAGTCAGAGGGGATACTAACTGCCAAACAACTAGTAGCTCAGTGTTCCAACATCTGCAAACGGCAACTGCTGTCACAACTTGAGATTGACGAGGTACGAGACAAGTGCTACGGGAAGGAGCCAGGATGCCAGGTCAGAAGGGAGTCAACTACAACTCCCCGCCCAGAGACTGGGTACAACGGCTGAGTGAAGTACCATCAGAAAGTCTCATCATCAGTGATCCTTGAGATGCTTGGTTACAAGAGCAACCATGAGACCCAATACCCACCATGGAAAAGACGGTTAGAGGCTAAGATCAAGATAACAAGGAGGGAAGTGAGTCAACTGGCAGAGCTCCAAAGGGGTGCAATGAAAAGATCAGTACCCAAAATGTACAGCCAGATGCCCATACCTGAAGTACTCGAAACTGCCAAACAAAGGCTCCAAGCCTTGGCCAGCCGCCTAAAGAGATACACGAGAGAGAATGAAGCCAGGAGGATTAACCGGCTCTTCTCCACCCAACCAGCTAAAGTGTACTCTCAATGGCAGGGTAATAACAACAGAGCAGACCCACCCAGGCTGGAGACTGAACAATACTGGAAAGGCATATGGGAAAGGGATGCACAGCAATGCACAGCACCAGGACCTGACATGATCCATGCCTACTGGCTTAAGAAACTCACTGCCCTCCATGAGCGACTGGCAGCTCAACTGAACCAGCTGCTACAAAATGGGACTCACCCTGAATGTCCATCAAATGTGGCAAATACCAAGGAGTCCCCACTGCTGTTCTGCATAGGCCTGAACCCTCTCAGCCAAATCATCAACAAGACTGGCTACGGATACTGACTCAAGAATGGGGCCACGATCAGTCACCTCCTCTACATGGATGACATCAAGCTGTACGCCAAGAGCGAGCGAGACATCGACTCACTGATCCACACCACCAGGATCTACAGCACTGACATTAGGATGTCATTCGGACTAGAGAAGTGTGGTCGGATGGTTACAAAGAGAGGGAAGGTCGCCCACACAGAAGGGGTCTCACTCCCAGAAGGAACAATAGCAGAAATAGAGCACAGTTACAAGCAGTGGCGGAGCCAGAGGGGGGGCCAGGGGGGCCAGTCCCCCCCTGTCATCTGATTGGCCCCCCTAGTGGCCCCCCCAGATGATTGACATGTAACAGCACCAGGTTATTCCTGTACATTATTTGGAATCATTCTAAGCCAACTTAATATCTAAAGAAGAAAAACAATAATAAATATATCAAAAGAAAATGTATAAAACTTTATACAAGTCCATGTGATGACATAAATAAATAGATTTTTATCAGGCGCGATACCAGCCTCCTTTATACTCATAACAACAAGCTGATATTCTTCTCCTGGGTGTTTCAGTTGCTGAGCTGTGGTGCAACTCAAAGGCTAAAGCACTTCATACCTGGTGGTTGTAAAACACCAATAAGTTATTTATTGATCCTCCGCAAAAAAGAGAAAAAAACGAAGAGGGGCCGACAATGTTCTAGTTTGGAGCAGAGGTGGCGCTACAGTTTTTTCGTTGCCTGTCAAAGAAAAAAATAATTTTATTTCCAATTTGTAGTCGCACCAGCAACCCTCCCGACCCCACTAAGGGAGAAGGGTGCAAGAAAATGGATGGATGGATGGAATTTGTAGTCATCAAACGAAACATTTATTATTTCTCTGCTAGAACGTTTTTGAAATCAGGTAACATTTCACGAAATGACGTGATTAGAAGACGACAGAACTCTGATCGTTTCCTGATCCCTCAGCGGGAGAAAAACCAGCAGAAGCGGATCAGCTGCGCTAGGAGCTCCAAAGTCTCTGGTCCGTTAAAGCGTCCAGATCAGAGATGATTCTCTGACTGATATTGTTCTTAGTCTGATTAATAATGAGCTCCACGATGTTCTCTGTGCGTAAAGTTGAAACTGTCTGCGCACCAAGTGGTCAGCTGATCACAGTCTGGACAGAAACCAGTGAACTGCTCTCTGTTCTTATCAAGACGAGGCTGAGGAGGAAATCTGACATATTAACTCAGTTAAGTTTTTACTGGTTTTGTTTTTAAAACACCATTAACGTAAGCAGTGTAACTATATATTGTATATTTGGCGTTTGTCATCTCATGTGTGATTAATTGGAGTTTAACCGTGGAGCATTTATGCGCATTTATTGCCCAGCGCTCTGCGCTTGTTTCTGTCTAACTTTAATTTCTTTCCTCTCTCAACAGTCAGCTGTTATTCCTCTACATAAACTACAATAAGTAGATCACATTCTCTTCAGGTTTTCTCTGTGTGCTCCAAACTCATTAAATGTAAACTCATTAGAAGCCCGAACCACCATCAGGCAAATAATTCTGGTCCGACCCGAAATATTGTTACCCGTCAAATGACCTGTCCAAACAGAGCTTCCTAACCAAGGTGTCCATAACTCTTCAACACGCTGTCAGCTCCCGGTCAGAAAGACGCATTTAGTTCAGAGTCCATGAGATGATATTCAGAAAGGATCTTTTATTTGATTGATTTTAGTTTCCTCTGTGATGAACTCTTTGCGTAAAGTCTATCATGTCTCCATGTGCGCCAGTTAAAGGTGTTAATTATAACATGTCAAATGACAGAGGGGCTTAAAAAATAACCAAATATTCAGTTTGGTTATTTTTTTAAATTATATATATGTGCACACACACATTTAAAATTTTGCCCCCCCAGAAGTAGTCCTGCCCCCCCTTAGCCCCCCCAACTTTAAAAGTCTAACTCCGCCACTGGTTACAAGTACCTAGGAATACCACAAGCAAATAGCAACCTTGATGAGGTCACAAGGAAAGGAGCCACAGCCAAATACCTCCACCGAATAAGGCAAGTCCTGAGAAGCCAGCTCAATGGCAAGAACAAGATCCGTGCAATAAACAGCTATGCCACGGATGTTAAGACTAGGAAGCTACTAACCATGCATGGAGGGTTCCACCCCAAATCCAGCACCCTGAGACTGTACACGAGCCGTAAGGAAGGAGGCAGAGGACTAGTGAGTGTGAGAGCCACTGTCCAGGATATATATATATATATATATATATATATATATATATATATATATATATATATATATATATATATATATATATATATATATATATAAATCTGAAATTCTCACATGCACATCACAATCTGATGAAAAAGGCCACATATTTTAGAGTTTGGCAGCTGTTACTCAAAGTGCCTTATTATTATTATTATTTCTAAGCAGTGATCGGGAGAGTGAAAACACAATACAGGTGAGGTCAATTTATTCATGTAGCACCATTTAACAAGTCAGCATAGACCATTTTATAAAATGCAGTAATAATTACATCTACATACAGAGTAAGAAGAGTGAAAATAGCTGATTGAATCAAAGGAATCAGAAAAGCTGTATGTTAAATCACAGGCATTATTGCAATACTCATGTGTACCATGTAGCAATCAAACAGGAGCTCTTGAGTCAATAATCAAGGATAAGTGAAGTCAGGCTTATCTGTATAGCTCATCTCAGCAACAAGCCAGTTCAAAGTGCTTTATATGATAAAAACATAAAACAAAAACCAATTATGAAACAAGCAATAATAATCTTGCTTCTGGCACCACAAGAACAGGCAGCCTGCTTCAGCGACTCCATGTTTTTCTTGTTTTTAGTCTATTTTAGATGTGTTGTGTTTCTGTGTTCTCCTGTTCTTTCATACACACAATGGGCCTGACTTTATCTGGACAAATATGTTTTCATTTTCTTGCTTTTTACAGATTTTCTGTTTGGAGACTGCATGAACGGCCACACTGTTTACTACATGATAGCTCTGATTCAGCAGTCACCACGGTTTGTGACTGCTGGTGACAGAGGAACAACTGGAACTAGAGAAAGCAGCTCATTCCTCTGGCCCTCTCTGCAAGTTAAATACTAAACCAATGTTTGTTGTGCACATACATTTGTTTTGTAGCACAAATCTGATAAGTCTGATCAAAATAGATATAACTGATTATTCATCTTTGCACACTACTACTTAAAGTTCAAAAGGTATTTAAGGTTTTAAAATATGCAGAATGGAACAGAATATAGAATATTTCTCCTTGAAAGAAAACTGCGTTGCCACAGCTGCAAAAGTAATGACTGAGCATAAATGCAGCCAGTTTACGTTATAAAGAGAAGGGTTCTCATCACCGAGCCCTGAGGATTCAAAGACCAGTGATAAACAGCGACTGTCCTGGACGAGACAGAGAAACATTGACAGTGAGGTCAAATTTTAACCAGAATGTTGCCTAAAATAAGGACTGAAGGCTGCTCTGAAGCTCTAGCTGAGTCATGTACCACAGACAGCCGACTCATCTCAGTTGAGCAGATATCGTTAATGCAAAGGCTGTTCAGCTGAGAAAAGACACGTTTTGAAACTGACCTTCTGATAACCACAGATAACAACTAAAGAAGTGAAACTCGTTTCAACTTGACATGAATTCAATCTAGGTTCAATGAGCAGAGGTTTTGCTTGAGGGCATCATCCATATTTAATTAAACAGCATATTCTAGACAGATAAGCTGAGTATTTATAGTTGATTGCTGTTACAATCTATGTAAAAAGGGAAAAGCGCTTGGCAGAAATCTTTATAGCTGAACCTGTAAGAGGGACTTAAGTCATGCTTTCAGTGTGCTCAACCGTGTGTTGGTACACATTCCTCGTTGCCAAGGTAAGTTTTGGAAGGACAGTGCAGGACTAAAGAGTTTTAATTAAAGTTTTAATGAAAGGCTTTAGTTTGACTTAAATCAGCAGCTGTGGGTTTTTCACAAAGCACCTTTGTCTGTTTTGCATAAGCACTTTATTAAGTCCAGAGGACTCCAAAGAGCTATGCATTCATTCATTCACACACTGATGCTGGAGAGCTACATTGTAGCCACAGCAGCCCTGGGCAAGTCTGATGGGTGTGAATACGAGAAACAGCTAAATTGTGAAACTTGTTGACATTACTATACTATCATGAATCCAAATTTTTGCAGATGGTTGGGAGTCTCCTGCTGCAAACTAAACCACATTAATAATTCATGTGTGAGGGAATCTGTATATGGTATCTGTGAAATATATCTTGTTTGCAATACAAGAAGCACAGCACATACTGCCCTTTGCATATTTTCATCTTGTACAGTGGCTCTTAGAAGTCTACATATCTCTGATAAAACATCAGGTTCGTGAAACCAGTGACTCATTTGCAAAAGTTTCCACCTTGTATGTGGCATTGTAACTAAAAATGTTACAAAAAGAGATTAAAAAAGAGATAACTTGGTTTAATAAGTGTACATACCCTAAAAATCAAACTTTGTTGAATCACTTTGTTTAAAGCTGCAGTATGTAACTTCTATAAAAGTTTTGTTTTGCATACTTGTTAAAAGCGTCATTATGTATTGACAGTATAGTATGAGACAGATAATCTGCCTTCTCTATGATCCCACAGCCATCTGAAGAAATAGACCAGTTGGTCTTTCAGTCAGAATCAACCAATCAGAGTCAGCAGGAGGGTCATGGCGCTGTCAATCATCCAATTAGCTTTAGCATCCAAACCTCTCTGGTACACACCTAAAATCAGTTATAGTCAATATCATTAGCCTGTGTCCTACTAAAATCTTCCTGCCATTTACTCATGTGCATTCTTTAGCTATAGCCAGAGTTTGCAGAGAGCTTATAAAAGATTAAAATAATCTTATCATTTAAAGGTTTACTTTTCATGCTGAGCATGAAAAGTGCAAAAAATATGTTTAGTCCAGAAATTCTTTGTTGTAGAAATCTACAATTGGAAAACCTGTTGATTTTAAAAGCCACTTTAAATTGTCTGACATTTGTGAGAAAAATACAAGTGACACATTTTCCTAACAGGTGCATCATATTCTGCCACATACAGAGCAGTACAGTACCGTATTGGATCTTATCATATATTATTCCTTAATAAAATACAGTTTCGTATTGACAAGTGGATGGAGAAGTCAAAAATTTTACTCAAAAAAGACGAGTTCTGCTTCAAGATATTTTTATGCTAGTAAAAATAAAATTACTCCCCTCCAAATAAAATTGCCCAAGTAATAAAAAGTCAAAAGGCTAATCAATTACTGAGTAACTAATCATGACATTTGAGTTATTTTTACAAGGATTTCATCAGACAGACAACAAATGTAGAGTTAAATGCAAATTCTGAAAGACTAAGATGAAAGAAATAATACAGTCAACACCAACTATACAAACTAAGATTTAAACAGAAGGTTTTGCAGGTTTTTTTCCACATTTTTTTATGTAAACCTAATTCTGAATAGTTTATGTTTCTGTATTTTAGAACAGTGTAAAGTACCTTCAGTGACAATGTATGATGTTTACTGTATATTCACTTGAGCTCAGCAGCATTAGAGCAAAAAAGCTTGAGTACAAACAAGAAGTCTCACTTTGACATAAACTTTAAATATGCATCTGCTTTTCGTTCAGTGGAATTACACATGGTGGCTAGAGTAGCCACTAAATCAAAAGTAGCAATTCTTTATAATAATAATAATAATAATAATAATAATAATAATAATAATAATAATAATAATAATAATAATAATAATAATAATAATAACAACACATTTAAGTAAAACTACTCATAAAAGCGCATATGGTAACGCTTTATTTGAAGGGGTGTGCATAAGACTGACATGACGCTGTCATAAACATGATCATAAAGAAGTCTTTATGAATGTTTATGACTGTTATCATGAAGTGTCATTCGGTAAATAATGACACTTTTAATGCAAAGTTGCATTAAAAGTCCATTAAAAATGCCAACTTTGCATTAAATTATTGTAGTAATTTACAAAATCATGCAAAGTTGTCATTTTTAATGGACTTTAATGCAACTTTTAGAGCAACTTTGCATTAAAAGTCATTATTTACCGAATGACACTTCATGATTTCTTTATGTTCATGACAGGTGTTATGTTTTTAACAGTGTCATGTCAGTCTTTCCACACCCCTTCAAATAAAGTGTTACCACACATATTTTTCCAAAAGGTTACTCATTACTCACTGCAGTATTTCTTTATCTGAAAAACAGATGATACTTGGTCCAAACTAAAACCATTACAAGACAATTCTGAACAGTTTATTGCATTTCTGTCACTAGCACTAGAAACTAAAGTTTCACAGTGAGACAAAGACAAAGTCCACAAAACACAGAGCAATAATAAAGTAATGAGCAAGCAAATTGAGTAATGAGATTACATCTAAGCAGGAGTGTTGCTGCCTTACAGCTGCAGCTGCACAACTTAATGAGACATTATGTAGGTACATGATCTCCAGCTGGAGTCAGACGCTCCAACCAAACTGATTCTGCAGCTTTTCTGTCGCAGCTGTTTTTTTTTTTTCTTCAGCTGACTGTGAATTGAAGGCAGCAACTTTCCCGAACCACTTTCATTTCCCAGCTTCATCTCTTCATACGGACCCCCATCACGTCCACACAGTGGGAGACCAAACGGCTGATGTGCCCGGTCACATCTGTATCGCGACGTTGGATGTCACTTCCTGTTACACACTGCTTTGTTCACTTAATGAAGGTGTAATTATATCTACAGATGTAGACATCCACTGTGCGGTTCTCTGCTTGTTTAATATCCTCTCTTGTCCCATCAGACTCCACCAATCTAATTTTCTTTGAAGTGAATCTAAAATCAAATCAAATAAATTAAATTTGAATGCCCAATTTATTCTTTCTTTGAGTAAGGACATCCTGTGCTGATGTGATTCTGTAGTTTCTTAAAGGTGAGGTGTGTTTGACATGGTGTGACTCAGACTGTCGTCATCACATCCTCAGCTATGAGGAAGAAAAAGGTATTGGCCCAGATGTTTGATGCTGTAGCTGTAAACCGTTATTTTAATTGGGAGCTGCATGGGTTTCATTCTGTTTCTGAAAACCATCACATTTATCCTGTTTTTTATCAGTGTGTTTTCAATATACAAGTAAAAAGTAAAAAGAATTTCTACATGTGGCATGTTGTCCACAAGCACAATGCATTGTTTAAACTTAAAATAAATATACTTTTTTAAAAATCCAGTCAGAAATAAGTCATTTAAAAACTTTTACAGCACTGTGAAAAAGACAAGGCAGCATTTGATTTACAATCAGAGACTCCAGTGATGATCCTGTTGCTGTCACCTGCTCTAGCAGGGGTCACCAACACGCAGGCCCAGCAGCATGGGTGGTCCGCCCACAGAATCAGCCGTGCCCCCTGGACTGGAAGCTGTTTGTTGTTTTTACCTCAGAGTGGAAAAAAGTAGGGGCTTCTGCCCTTCCCATATCTGTGCCTTCTGTCCCTTTTATTTTTAGCAGTTAAAACTGTTTAATCCATTTTCCGAACTGCCTTTAAGTGCAACATGAGCGCTGAGACGCTCACCCTGGGTTTACACCTGTGCGGCAGCGAAGGAGACCTGTTGCAGAGCTGCTCAGGTGTGTTAGAATCATGGCAGCAAACCAGCAAAACAAAGAACTTTGCACAGTTTTTTCCCCAAAACTAACCGACTGAGTTGATTAATGATGTTGGATACAGATAATGTTAGTTAAAAGATGACTAGTTAATATCAATACAGCACCTTAAGCTTGTTAACAAAAAGGTCATTGGCTACTGATGTTGTTGTTTATGTTCAAAAGTGGGTAGTACTTGTTACATTCTCTAGAGTAATTCTTTTGGGGAAAAATGTAGTTATAAAAGTAGTTCTACTGCACTGTACCTTTTTCTTTTACTTGAGTAATATTATTGTTGCTACGTAGATTCATTTTGCCCCCCCCTGTTAAAATCGTCTGCTAGAGGCTGCAAAAAAGGTTCATCTCTGAACAGGACGATAACTATTAACATGCCATCAGTGCAACAATAGCTACAACAGTCCAGTCAAAGGTCAGACTTAATTCAAATTGATAATCTACTGTTTAAAAAAAGGAATGGGCAAATTTCAGAAAATTTCACATATGCAAACTGATAGAGCTTTACCCCAAAAGACTTGAAGTTAATATTGATGTAATGAGGGTTATAAAAATATAACATCAACTACAAAACAAATAACTAAACTAAAAAGCTTAGGGTATACTCTTATAATTCAGCATTGGACTCATCAACAGTGCATATGAAATGATGTGCATATCTCTAACTCCAGACCAGGTAATATATTCACATATTGAATTAATGATTTCCATATTTTATGGAGCTTATTAGCAGAGCCATTCATTGTGCATCTGATTTTCTTCCAATTTTAGATTTCTAATCCAGTGACTATGTTGACGGTTTTGTGTCTTTCCATTTAAAAAGAATAACCGGCTGAGGCAGCAGGGAGGAAAAGGCACGTTGCAGACATACAGGAGGCGGTTTATGACTTTAAACTGTGTTAGTGTTTACATATCACAAGCAGATAGATGATGTGTGAACTTTATGAAGACCTTTCTTCCATTCCACATCAGAGAATGAAACCCCCATGTCATTAATTAATTCTTCCCTTGTTTCATTTACAGAGGGGTTGACTTAATCTATTATCTCTCTATATAATCTCTCTATATATCAGACACTTTTCCTTTGTTTAATAGATTGACCTTCAGCTAAGAGTCTAACCAGAATGTTTGAGGGATGTCTGGGAAAATGACAAATTTCCCAGACATCCCTAATTTGCAGAGAGAAAGATAAATGAGTATTTGATGTATTTAACAGAGAGTCGTTCAAAGCTGGCAAAGGTATTTTCTACAAATACCTTTGATTTTCCAGGCCTGAAGTACACAGCCATGGTGGCTGTTTATTATTGAAGAATAGATGGAGATATTGTGGATTCCTAAACATTTCTTAAATTGCTTTATGATGTGCAGAGATTGGCTCATGATTATATCCCCCTTCATATCGTTAATTGTTGTTGGAAGGGAAGCACAAAGTAAGGCAAGGAGAGAATATGGCCTGGTTGTAGTAAATTCAATCTGAAGCCAAGCTGGGGGTGAACTGCTCCTTTAACCACAGATGAGTAACATTCATATGGGCAGCTCAGTAATATGAGCTGAGGCTCAGTCAAGAGAGTTCACTAAGCTTTTTTGGTGTTTCTACAAATTCTCTTATACATACTGATTTATTTTTCCAGATAAATTTAGAGATTAATTAATTAAATGTTTTGAAAAGAGATAGTAGTATGAACACAGGTATAGCTTGAAATATGTGAAAATACACCAAGATGGAAGAAGCTGATCATCTGAAAGGTAAGTTAGGATAGTTTTCAGCCAGTTTATTCCTGGGCAGAAATTAACTTTTATTAGAAGTGGTGGGAAGTAACGTACTTCGTTACTTAAGTACAATTTTTGTGTATCTGTACTTAAATAGATTTAATAATGGATACTTTCTACTTTTACTCCACTACATTTTACAGTAAGTATCTGTACTTTCTACTTCACTACATTTCTACAAAACTGTCGCGTTACTCGTTGCATCCAAGTCGCGTTGCTCTATTTGTCCTTTAAAATGTGAAGTTCAGGGACTTAAGGTGGCGCCGCAAAATCCAAGCAATAACGTGACTTAGTGTCTGTTGTCACCCATCGCCTCCACCTTTACTCGCATGCGGCTCTGAGACATGCGCAGTGGTTTCCTCTGAGCGGGAGAAGATGTCTGTCTAATCGTCAGTAATAATAGCGCTGCATAAATCATAAGATATGGCGACATGTAAAATCAGCAGCGCTTCGCTTTCACAGATGGTGGGGACTTCGTCCAATTTTTATAGCATCACTTGGAAGGGAAGCTTAAAGAAAGGTAAGCTATGTGGACGTGATGTTAGCAAAGCTAGCTGTACTGACTGAGACACACATGTTGCATCCGCAATGAAAGAAAGTTGTCACTCATGCGCTGAATTATTGTGTGGAGATGTTGACTGAGGAGTCTCAAATGTGGGACAACACTGTGACCAAAGTCTGCATTGATATGACATTCAGGAACGATCCGATTCTTCTGGACGGATCTTTACTGATTAAATTTATTTCAGCTCTAAGTATTTAATATCTAGGTGTTTTATGGGAATGTGGATCTTTCAGATCAATTTGAGAAACAATTTTGATAGCTAAAACGTAATTTTTTTGTGTCACGTAGTGCGGGGTGCTGGTCTTGACTTGGTCTTGGGTAGGTGGTCTTGACTACAACTCTGCTACGTGGCTCCTCGGTTGCATGTCCTCCCCCACCTTTCTGTTGGTTTTCTTTCAAAATAAAAGCCACTAATTTAAAAAAAAAAGTGAAGTTCATGCTGTTAGGACAGGAGACAAGATGTTTCCATCCCTGAAATGATGATGCATAGAATCACATATCTAAGTCTAAACTATGTTACAAAGTAAACACAATAAAAATATGCTTTATTTGTGGCATTGTTCATTAAAATGCTACATTTCTAATGTATTAAAATTGAATACGATCGGTTCACTTAATGATATTGTATAAGGGATTAGGTAATGCATTCAGCAAGTACTTTTACTTTTAATACTTAAGTATTTTGAAAAGCCAGGACTTTTTTACTTTTACTTAAGTATAAATGTTAATGTGGTAGTTTTACTTTTACTTGAGTACATTTTTGTCTGTGTATTTGTACTTTTACTTAAGTACATTTTTTGAGTACTTTCTCCACAACTGGAGTGGAGCCCGCTGCTCCACAACTGGAGCAGCGGGGCCTATTGCAAGGCCTATTGCATTTTCAAGATTTCTCGATTTTTTCTTTCTTCTTTTTTAAATTATTTTTCTGCCACTTTATGCGGCCTTTTGGAGACTTTATCATATTCAAAAACTTGCCAAACTTGAACCAACATTTTCCCCCGAGGAAAATTTTTGGATTCCAATGGAATCGCAAGTGGGCGTGGCCAAACTGCTCTACAGCGCCCCCTAATGTGAGATAGGGGAAACCGTAGGTCTTAGAGATGTGAAACTCGGTACGTAGGTAGATCCCCCTGAATCAAGAAAAAAAGTCTATATTAAAGTCTAAAGTCTGTATTTTTTGGCTCTAGTGTCCTTTATTTCACAGCATGAGTCATACTTTTAGACTGTGGCAGGAAACCGGAGTACCCGGAAAGAAACCTGGAAACAGAAAACTTTTTTTAGAGGACCACTGAATAGACCTTGCCTGGGAGGCTTAAGACTGTAACTCCTCTATAATTGGAGCCAGTATTGTGGTCAAGACCACCTAACCCGAGACCAAGACAAGACCAAGACTTTTAGGGTCTAAGACCAAGTCAAGACCAAGACCAAGGGAAGTCGAGACCGAGTCAAGACCAAGACCAGCGCCGCGCTCTACATGATATGATAAAATGTGAAATATGATCAAAATTACTTCTCAAATTGATCTGAAAGATCCATATTCCCATAAAAACACATAGATATTAAATACTTAATAAATTTAACCAATATTAAATTTTACAAACTCTTTGTTCTGCTTGCTTCCATCTCTGTGCTACGATCCGCAGTGGTCTCATGCCATCCCTAAAAAGATAACGCCCTGGGTGTTTACTCATGTCAGAAACCACCACTGTCTGCACCATTAAACATAGCAATTGAGGCAATGCCCTGACGCTCAACTATGAACACTGACCAAGGACCAACAAGCAAGAACCAAACTTTTTGTCCTGCGCCCCTGCCCACCCCCTACAAATAGCTGTGTAGTTGAACGATGTGTTTTTGAGGGGGGGATAGACTTTTTGGGGGGCAAAATGAATCTATGTAGCTGAACATAGACAACTTGGCCTATAAGCTACTTGTTAACAAGCTTAAGGTGATGTATTGATATTAGCTAGCTAGTCATCTTTTAGCTAACTGTACCTGCATCAAACAGCTTTACTAAACAGTCTGTTAGTTTGGGCGGAAAACTGTGAAAAGTTCTTTGCGTTTTGCTGGTTTGCTGCCATGATTCTAACACACCTGTGCAGCTCCGCACAGCAGCAGCAGGTCTCCTTCGCTGCCGCACAGGTGTAAACCCAGCGTGTAGCGCTCATGTTGCGTTTAAAGGCGGCTCGGAAAAACAGATTACCACATGTTAACAATGGATTAAACAGTTTTAACTGCTGATAAAAGTGACAGAGGACACAGATATGGGAAGTGTGGAAGTTCCTACTGTATCAAATTGACAGAGGAATAACAGAGACTTGGCCATTCTAAGGTAAAAACTAAAGATGTGCCGATCAGGTTTTTTCCTGCCGATACCGATACCGATCACCCATGAGGGCTGATCACTGATACCGATACCGATCGCATAATTATTTTTATTTTTTTTAATCATAAACACTACCGGTTACATTGTGTGGATAAAGGAACCATGAATTCATCTTAATTTAGACAAAAACTTGTTTGTAATAACTTTTTCCAAGAAGAAAACTAAACAAAACAGGCATCCTGCAAATTGTACTGTTATCGGTAATACTATTTAACAGACTGATCAACACATTCTCACTCCCAACTCGTCACATATTGACGTTTTTTCAAGTACCCTCGGCGTCACATATTGACGCCAAGGGTACCCCCTTGGCGTCAATATGTGACTTGAAGGGTTCTCCCATTGAATGTTGTACGGTTCCCTGAGCGTCCGATATTTACGACTTAGGAACGAATAAGATGACGTATCTATTTTTTAAAAAACCTTTATTTACAATGTGTGTGCTAGTTTGAACAGGATATTAATAATATTTACTACATAAACGTTCATAAAACTTTAATTTGGTATTTGGTATAAATAACTCAGTAAAATATAAAACCGGAGGGTTTTTGTTGTGGTTGTTGTTAAGTTGATTTAAAAGCTTTTTTTTTTTTTTTTTAACTTGATTTAAAATCCTTTATTTTAAATTTACCAACTTAATTTAAGAAAAAATAAGAATTATTTTCTTTTGTGATTTCATGCAAACAGTTCTGTGAACGTTTTAATATTTTTGTTTGAAATAATAAAAATAAGTACGTATCCGGCAAAAACCCATGAAGAAGAAGACGCTGACGTCATCGCATGCGACGCTGTGAGTACAAACCTGAATCTGTCCAAAATGTTTCTGTACTATAAAACTAAAAAATAACTAGAGTGTTGCGTTATAAAGTTGATGATTGCAGTTTTAGGACTTAATGGCAGTCGGACTGTGCCGCGAGTGGTTGAAGACATTTAGACACGTTTGTAACATTTATAAAAGAAATTTACCGGAAGAACTGGGCGGGAAGCTAGCTACATTAGCCTCTTGGAGTCCATAAGCTTCAACTGAACCTGCACTTAATACATTTAATTAGCCATGCTAGAGTCACAGAATTCTTTATAGTCATGCTTGTTGTAAAATTTGAGGATCGATATAAACGCCAGTGACCCTAGGCTGTAATGATCCTTAAAAGTTTGTCTATGAGCCCCTGCCTGTTTGAAGCTAGGCCATTTACTTCCAATTAAAACGAACTTGGATCATTACAGGGAAAGATCTCTCTACCTGTCTATTTTGTTTATTGCTGTTGCAACTTATAAAGAGAAATCAAGAACTTCCGAAATCTGAACATTTCTTTTTTTTATGTCAACAGGTTCTTCTTTGATCTCATCACCTCACGTATATTTCTGCTCTTTTATATAGCACCCACAAAAGGCACTTTTAAGAGCCACATCTGTTTTATCTGTTCATCATCTTTGTGTCCTTAACTTGTCTATTCTTAACTTGTCAACAGTACTGTCCGTCCGTCTGTCCGTCCGTCTGTCTGTCCTTCACCATGAGTGTCTCAAACATATCTGATCCATTAATGGTCCTAGATGCTGAGATACAACAGCAAAATATAAATCTCGAACTTCAACAACTTGATGACTTGCTTGTTGAGCTTAAGAAAGATGAAGATCAAGTACCTATGCAGATACCTGAACCAACAGTAAGGTGGAGAAAAAGGAATAAAGATGGTAACAAACTTTATAAAAGGGCAAGATCAACAAGAAATCAATTACCTAAGAGTAAGTACTTCTTTCAAAACATGATCACTGACACATGTAGACTATTTTTTACACATATTAGTAAATTAATGCTAATTGATACTTTGGCAAAATATATTTCTTCTAACAAGTAATTAATTCTGTTTGCTTTTACATCCAGAGAAGTGGATGTAAAACATTTATCTGTTAAAGGCTTGATATCTTTCCCCAACACAAAATTGTTTTTAATTATACGGTAAGAGTATGTTGACTAGAAATTACTCAATAACAAAGAACAGGTTAGTTATATAACAAAAATGAGGAGTTTTACTGTTTTGACACACAGTACAATGTGGTTGCAACAGAGTGAGTGCTTTTCCAGCAGTTGATGTACATGTATTTAGTCATAGCAGCCCCCCAGCACTTGTATTAATTTCAAGTTTTTTTTATTTTCTTTGATGTGGATCATCGGTCAACTCAATCATTTTGATCACCATAGTCACCTTGATTACTTTAGTCACCGTGAAAACTTTCTGCTTTCACCGGGGACGACTAAGTGTTGATAGTGCCAAGCACTTTTGACAGTTCATTCAAGTCATTGAATGTTCATTGATACAGTGATTCTGCCAGCTTTTATTGGACCTGCCCTCATTTAGCTACGGCAGCCCATGAGGTACATAACACAAAAAAAACTTTACAAAGTGCAAATACAGTTAAACAAAACAAAATACAAACCACCAGTGCTCATCAAAATAGAGAAATATTATTAAACAGTCTGCAACATCCTTTAAATAATTTACAAAAAATAGCCTACAAATTTGGATAATTTAGGCAACATAATTTAAATGGTTCACTATCCATTAACCATACCTTATTACAAAAGGTTACAAACAAATGTGTCTTTCCTCCACTTGTCTGACAATCTAAATTACTTTCTTAATTTTTAGTTAATAGTTTCTACTACAAATTTGAATCTTGAGATATGGGAATTTAAGACAGTTATTAAATTGGAATTGGACATCCAAATGTGGATTTAAGTAAGATGTTAGATATACTCCTTACTTTTATATTTGTTTAATTCATTATTATAGCGTCCCACAGTGAGAAGACCAGATGTCCCTCTCATCCCTCTAACATTCAGTGTGAGGCTGCCTTTGCTCCAGAGACTGTTGGTATGTCAGTAGTACATCTTATTTTATTTTTTCTATATAATAAGCTTCTATGTGCTATACTTTTGTAACATCTAAAAAATGTTTTTATTTTTTAAAAGAGTCTTTTCTACAAGAACTCCAGAGCTCGCTGAATGATGCTGCAGGTCAACCACTAGTGCCAAAAGATCCTCTGGCTTCCACTAACTGGAGCACAAGAAAAAGCATATTTTCAGAGAGTTGGAAAGCAGAAAGACCCCGCCTGGTTAACACCATAGCAGCTCAGCACAGTGTGTCAGCCCCTTTTTGCCAACAATGTGGAAAAAATCCATCTGCACTTCGGTGTCGTGATTGCCTACCACAACCCTTCTTTTGTGAAAAATGTGATGTGATGATGCACACCAGACATGTCTTCCACAACAGAGAAACCATCATAGCTGGGTTCTTCCAGCCATTACCTCCAACTACCTATGTTTTAAATACAACTCTTTGTAATGATGGTAAGCTTTTATTTGTACTGTTTAAACACTCTTCAGAGTGTTTTTCTTACTGTTAACTTTTGACTGTATTTTGAATGTTCTGTTTTTTTGTTCATCTGGTTCTACATATCTTATATGCAGATTATGTGAATTCATATTTTAAACATGTCAATCTCTTTAGCACGATTCGTACCTGTGGAGATCCCAGTTAGAATTTGTGATTGTCCATCAGAGTGTTTGAGGATCAAACCAGGAAAGGCAGTCACTGTGGTCACAATCAATGGTATGAATAACTTCATTTTTTTCATGAATCAAAACCAAAATATAATTAAAAACCAATGTTAGCAAAATGTAATTATTTAGTAATTTTTTTGCAGACCATAAGAAATTGTTTGTGACACAATGTCAACCTGACATTACAATAACCAAGTATTACAACTTTTACATTTTTTTTGGTGTTTTAGGTCGTTATGATCTCAGCATGCCAGAGCTGGGTTGTGAGGGATGTGAGGCTAGTTGGACATGTGGAGTACATGACCTAAATTTAACTGATTACTGGCCAGCTACCCTTCACTTTTCCACTCTATATGCAACTGATGTGCTTTTTACATTTGAAGAAATGAAGATGGCAGCACCAGGTCTCTCCTGTCAAGCATTTCTAAAAATGTTGGACCAACGAACCGTCCGCTTTGGCCGTGTGAGTACTTTAACGTACATATCCCAGATGGTCTGTCTGACTCCATTTTTGAGTGGTTATGTTCTTCAACATTTTGATGTCACTGGTTTCATACACTTGAATCAATATCACCTCATTCATTCAGCATTCAGATCATCGGAAGTCCTGATAACATCAAAATTGATTGAATGAGTTGTTTTTAGCAAAGGACACACCTAGAACTTGAAGAACACCTATTCTTGATGCCTTGGATTTGGTCACCTATGTCCTTGTGTAATTTTTCTTTTTTAAATTTGTTTCTCATCTTAAATCAGACAGGAAAGATCTCGGCTGACAGCTTCCTGAAAAGTTTTTTCGAGTGGGAAGCTGTAAGACATGAGTTAGATAAAATGTTAAGGAAGGATCCCTTCAAATGTCAAGCTTGTACCCCAGATATGCTTGCACTTTCAGTGGATGGAAACCGCAAGCATTACCGTTTCAAGAATGCATCAGGGTATTGTATAATGTGTGCAATATAACAATTCTTTGTATAAGTTAGTGATGTTCACTACCTGTGGACCATAACACCTATATAGTGTTTTTATTCCTTTTTTTTTCCCAGATCGGAGGAGCAGGCTATATTTAAGGACCTTTTCATAGCCAAGGATGAAGATGTAGTAAAATTTGTGGACTATATACACAAATCAACCAAACATGTAAGACTGCAGATTATAACTTTATAATGACAGTAACCTTATACCTTGTAATGACAGCATGTCTGATTTAATTTTATGCATTCTAGATTTCTGGAAGAGGTGTTTGTGGTGGGCAATGGTCAGCAGCCAGGGAGATGTCTCACAGATCCAGCAGCAAGCTGGACGAGGAGGGATTGGAGCTAGCAGTGTGTAGACATGGGGTCCTACTTTGTGCCCTGAACATGTATAGGGGTGAGATATTTGCATACCCTTGTACCTGCAGCAAAGGTTGGCCAACAGACAGATCACATTTTTTTGCATGGATGTAACATGCAAGTACTGGCCATATCTTCAAAAAGTATCTAAAAGCTGCCCTGAGCTCCAACACCTGCTTCAAATGAAGCCATTTCTCTCAGTGTTCCATGCCAAAGCCCATGACTTCAAATGTGAGGTAAGGAACACTGAATAGCCATTGAATAACCTTGCATAAATGCATGAACATCTTTGACTGTTGAAATTGTTTGTGTTTGCATGCTTTTATTTAGGTTAAATGGAGTGGAGCATATCAAGAGGGTGCTGGTTTGACTCTAGGGGAAGAAGTTGAACAGTGCAATGCATTTCTTTCAAGGATCGCTGTTACGACAAAACATATGTCAAAAGCTGGTGAGAAGACCAAAGATTGGTTTCCTGAAATTATAAGTAACTATGATAACTGAAAACTCTACTATTGTGGGCTTCTTTCTGTTTACAGGACGGACAGATATGCTGACCCTTATGGCCATGCGCTGGAACCAGCAAAAACATGACAACTTGGCCACCTCACTAACTCATCAATACCAGAAGGTAGTGAAATTTTTGATTTTTGTTCATTCCTATAATTGCTGTGCTCTGATTTTTTTTTTTTTTACTTGTCAATGCAGGCCACAAAAGCTCTTCAAAAACAGCATCACAATCTGGTGTCCTTAAAAACTGAGCTTTCAGTGACTGAGATGCAACTTGATGACTGGGTCAATGATATTAAGAAGTGGGCAGAAGGTGAGCTTTTACAGATTAAAAATTAGAGTACATTCCAAAAGTACTTATATGTAACTGCATCTCTGTTATTTATCATCATCAGCAACATCTACAACAACTGATCCAGACTCGTTGGCAGGCAGAATCGAGGTTCTGGCTGCAAGCATCAAAAGGCGATCTCAACGTCTTTACAAAGACACAGACGGAAACAAAGCTCGTGCCAAGGCTCGTCGCAAAATACAACATGAGAAAAACATTTTAGCATTGGCTTTGGAAGAATACAAGACTGTTGCAGGCACAGAAGCACTGTCTTTGGAAGACATCCTGTCCGGCGACACAACATTACCATGGCAGCAATCACACAGTGGTATGTAAACATACACTAATATGTTTTATACTGTCATCATACCTGACAGATAATGTCAGTACATACTCCAGGTGTAAACCTAAACTCAATTACAAATTCAAACTGAGTTGATTTGTGTTTTTCATGAATGTATTTCAGACTCTGTAAGTCTTTCCACAAAAAGAAGGGCATTCGATGGCCTCATGAAAGTAAAGAGACTGGAAGAGGAAAAGAGCATCCTTGTAGGAGAGATGGACCATCATTGGAAATCTCTATTATCCCAAGAAGACACTCTGAAGGACCTTTCCCACCTGTCATCGAGAGGCAAATTTCAAAGTATGTGTTTAAGAGATGTATAAACATATTAATAGTTAAAGCATCTAAACAAATTTATTAATTGTTATTTTTACTTATGTTCAACTTTAAAGGTTCGTCCTGTGCCCTAACCGATGAAGGTCTAAGAGGTCTCCATAGCATCATCCTTAGAGAGCTGCAGCACTTAAAACAGATGAAGCTGCAGGCAAGAGAATATTATCTACAGACTTTGTCTGGAGCAGAGAGTGTTAGCTTTGACGATACTTCTGATGATGACTTTGATAGTGACTCAGAAGCTTCTGATAATAGTTTGTAATCATTTCTGCATGTACAGCTGACAAAGACCTGCACTGGTGTGACAGTGTTCAGCTCCTTGTGATTGACTTATATGTCACATGTAAGGTTTGTTTGCTTATAAATCACCAAAACATACCATCCACTTTGTTGTTATGCTTTCATGTTTACAAATTGGTATTGTTTCATTTTGTTTATCCTTTTTCTTTATAAATAGTTAATATGTTTGTGCCTTTTTATTTTCTACAAAGGCTTAATAGAGCTGTGATTACATAGGCTGGCATGTCATTCTTTTTTTTTCACTTTTGTTTCTGAGTGTCTACTGTATTTACATGTAATAGTAAAAGTGATTTTTCTGTATGTAATTGTTTTATTTCCTATTTTAACTATAAATGGAGTAATAACTTTTGTGTTTCTGTTTAGCAGTTTAAAAAATGACTACAAGACTACACTTAGCAGTCCCAGTGATTCTGTACCATCATAACAGAAACATATTTCTGGATGTTCTAATTTTCTTTTCTTTTTTTATGAACATGTGCAGCTCTGAGTTATTTCTGAAGTCAATGAAAAAACAAAGTGTATAGTGGTTTAACGATTTCTTGTCTTTGGTGACATCGGCGCTGTTCCAATTTTTCTGACAATTTCTGTATTAAAAAGAAAAATGAGTAACAAAGTTTTAATACTTGTCAGTGATAATTTAGTACTCATGGTTCTGATTTTTAATGAAATGCATTTACACAAAAATGGTCAAGCATGATTTAATAAACTAAAATGGATCTACCTTTGTGGACACTTTACTAAGTAGGATATCGGATGAATTTATTATTACTGAATAAATAAATTTATTACTGGCATTATTAAAAGCCAGTAATGGAGCACATTAAAATGTTTGTAAAAAAAACTGATTTTAAGAAATTTGTTTTTCAGCTTTTATGTACTTTTTGAGAACATTTTAAAATTAGTTATAATTGCATAGATTATTTTAAAGACATACATACAAATAAAATGTATAAAACTAAGGCCATGTGATAATATAAGTTGATTTGTAACAGATGCGAGAACCTCCATTATAATTGTTCTCATAAAAGCGAGCCAATACAGTTCTGCTGGATGTTCCTCTTGTGTTGCGGTGCAACTCAGAAGATAAAGCACACTTCATGCCAGGTGTTGATTATAAAACTCCAATAAGTTATTTTCTGATCCTCCATCTTAAAAAGAAAAAACAAATGAAGAAGGACAGAAGGTTTAAAATGTTCATTTGGAGCAGATACATTTTTGTAGTGCGTCAGACAATGATGGCTTTTAACCATTCCATACCATACCAATTTTATTTATGAAACATTTTAAAACAACCACAGCTGATACAAAGTGCTGTACATTAAATACAATATAACAATAAAAAAATAAAACTTAAAGTTTAAAAACAAGAACGTACAATTAAAAACTAGATCGTGCTTGATTTGAAAGCCAAGTAGAATAGATGGGTTTAAGACGAGCTTTAAAAGTGGACAGTGAAGGGCCTCTCTGTCCTGCAAAGGCAAGTCGTTCCATAACTTAGGACCCATGACAGAGAAAGCCCTGCCCCCTCTAAGCTTCCTCCTAGATATTGGTACCTCCAAGAGCAGCTGATCTGCTGACCTGAGTGACCGATAGTGTATTTAGGGGTGAAGAAGCTCTGAGAGGTAAGCCGGGGGAAGATTATGCAGTGATTTGAAGCAAACATTAGAATTTTTAAATGAATCCTACAATATAGAGGCAGGCAATGAAGTGAGGCCGGGACAGGAGTCACATGCTCCCTTTTTCGAGTTCCTGTCAAAAGTCGTGCAGCAGCATCCTAACCAGCTTCAGTTGTGAGAGCACCTAGACACTCAAAGAGATGTTTATAGAATGTACATCCTTCTGCTTCATGGGCAAATAAATCTGACAATCATCCCATGTATCCTAAGGATAGAACCCAGAGGCAGTAAATAGAGAGAAAAGCAGAGGGCCCAAAATTGAGCCCTGCGGAACACCATAAGGCATTGAAACATCAGATGATTCAGAGACACTAAGTGCATTTTATTTCAATGCTGTAGTCGCCAAGCTGAAATTTTTTTTTTCTGTACAATAAGAATATTTTTGAGATCAGGTAACATTTCAAAAAGGTTTATTTACAAAATGAAGTAATCAGAAGTCGATAAGACCTGATGCCGCACACACTCCACAGCAGGAGAAAATGATCGCAGAAGCGCATCAACTGCGCAAGATGCTCCAAAGCGCCTGCTCCAGAGATCACAAATTATACTCTTACAGATATTTTTCTTATATTGATTGATAGTGATGTTTTTAGACTACCATTTGATGTGTGATTAGTTTGATTAGTTTTCGCTCTGCACTTCCCACGATCTATGATTTAATTTCTTTCCTTCTTCAACAAAGACTGGTGACTAATCCTCTATCTATGAAACACATAACATAGCTTCACACACTACTAGCAAGTGTAGAGGAAATCAATCGGTTGTAGAGTTAATCTGGCTTCATGCCTTCAAGACAATACATATGGCAAACTTGACCAACTTCGAACGGCGGCCAGCTTGACAGGCACTGAGAAGGGCAAACGCAAAAAAAAGTTTATAAATCCCTTTATGACTCTTACTATAACAAATGCACATTTTGACTTCAGTTTGAGGGAACATTTCAGTTTCTCGTTGACCACTAAATTGATTTTACAACCGACACATAAAGTTGTCAAAGATCATTTGTGCCCTGTCCCCCGAGATAGTCTTGTAAGGTACAATGTGTTGATGGAGCTCGATGTGTCCCTTTATTCTTTTACTCTGTCTGCCGTACAATGGCTGAATTCCATTTCAAATTCCCGCAGAGCAGCCGTGTAAGAATTTATAGAAGTTTGCGGAGCTGTGATGTTTCAAAAATATTTTGTGTGGTTAACTATATTTCATTATGGAAGATCAGGTTTGAAAAAGTTTTCTCCTCAAGGTACTTTAGTCTAAACAGCTTTATTTAAACTGGCGCTGATAACATTGGATCATTTAAGGAAATGTAGCCAGCAACATCCGGGACTTAAAGGACTTCTTTTGTAGTTACAGGTCAGAGCAGGAATATATAAATGGTTAATATATATATATTACAGGCTTAGTAATTAATGTGTGTTCTTCAAAATGTGCATGACATTTGCAACATAGGTTTATTTAAATTTATATATGTGTGATGTGTTATATGGTCAGTTGATCTGGACATTAAAAAGGTATTTTAATGTCCACTTCATCAGTAACTGCACTTAAAGCAGCTGTGTTCAAAAATAAATGTACTGCATTTGAAAGCAATTTTATTAAAGCATTTTACAAATACAATATTGATAGACAACATACATGATACAAAAAAGCAGATGGTGAAATTATAGCTTCTTGGCATAAAACACTTCCAAGAAGTTATATTGAAATTAATGTTTTTTTAACAAAATTTTATGGACTTGAATTTGGAATTCCATATCAACCTTCAAAACACTCAAAAACAAATGTGTAAAATGCCATGTTTAAAGGATTTAAGACTGTCAACTTTTACTATGTACAAACAGTCCTGTTCAAAATTTTAAACCTCTATACAGGCAAAGTAAATAGTTCATGCAGTGACTCAGCCAGTCACAGCATGTCTTAAGGCTTTTACAGAATATGACAAAAACGTATCAATGAACAGCCCAAGATGATCTTATTACTACTGCATTACAACAGTAACATTTATTTCAGTGAATGACAAAAACAATATAAAACAAAAAACGTCTCACTAAAGTGAAACTGCAGTTATAGAAAAAAATGAAAATTAGAACTTTGTAATACAAAAAAAAAGAAAAAAGAAAAAGCAACATCATCCTGCTTGTTTGTTGTCTGAAGGAAGTGGCTCTTCTTGGGGGACAGCAACATGTGAGAACTGACATGCAGGTTCCCATGTGTCTTCCCAGATTTTCCCACTAGAAAAGATGAACAGTAAAATCAAGTTATGGAATTTTTATGTACTGCAAGGTAAACATTTTTCTCTTTCTAAAAGAGAGTTTCTGTAGCCAAATACTTTTCCCTGACTAAATCACCCCCTGCCCCAATTAACAGCTTATTGGGACACAACAGGATCTTGTTGTGTCCCAAACAATATTATCTTGAATTATTAAGTGTCCGATGACAAACTGACTGCACAGTACTTTCACCACTACACAAACAAGAAAAATCTCTCATAGTGGTTTAGTTTTTGAAAAAATTCTACCAAAAATTCTAACTCAAAGAAAGTGACAGTTTCAGATTTAATTTCCAGCTTGTATCAATTATAAAAAGAACAGTTTTAAATAATTTCTAGGACCATAGTGCCTTTTCATAATATAATAAAGTAAGACTGTTACCTTCAGTTGTTATACAAATGTTGTACATATCAAATAAGACTTAAAAGAAATGTCACTTTGTCATTTACACACTTTAATGTATAGAACCCAGGAAGAGTAGCCATGTTTAAGCCAATGTCTACTGGAGACCCATTTTCAAAATGGGTCACTGTTTCTCTAAGAAGCACCTCCTCTTCTGACACTGGCTTTAGGATGTCATCACACCTTCATTAAGTGGTTTACAGCCATTCTCAGTAGCGTTGGACTGAGAAGCAATCCCCAAAATGAGCTCAGCAGAGCTGGTCCAGCAGGCGTTTGCTAATTGCAGCTGCCATTAGCCTTAAGGGATTGCATCAGGGGAGGTATGCTTTGTAGGGCGCCATCTCAGCTAGACTGAAAACCTAAGGAAAAGCTCTTGTGACAAAAGGCCACAAAAAGCTTGATGACATTATAACGTAATATACATCTCCAAATTTTACATGTCCATTATATTTCCCCATGACATAGCAAGATTATATTTCTAATAGGTGCAAAAAACACTTCTCACCAAGCAGAGCAGGGTAACCAATGAATATTTACTTCCTCTTTTCCCTAGACAGCATATAAAATAAAAGAGAAATCAATTAATTAAAGCAATCATCAAAAACATGTCCATAAAGTGTTTCTAAAATACTTAAGCGTGGAAGGAGTCTTCAGTCAGTATTGAAGGATGAGTGGTGAATCATGGCTTTTATAATAAAATGCCTAATTATGTGATTTGGTGTTCCATCTCTATGCTTCTGTTACTGTGCCAATGCTGACTTTTTTGTGTGAAATTGTTTTGCTCTGACTTATTGTAATGCCCCTTTTTATCCTTATAATAAAAAAAGAAAAATAGAAAGCAATTGAGTCTTGAGAGTAAGTAAATATGATCAAAAAGTTTATGAGTAAACAAATGTGCTTATTTTTGCAGACCAGTCCCAATTATCACCCCTGCCCCCATCTACTCATCTCCACATGTGGCAATGTCTCTTGGTGTATCATGGCATTTTTGACTAGGGTGGGAATGTACTTTGAGAGGGTGTATTAGTAACAATTTTAGTCTTACCGCATTTGTCCTATGCCCGGTGATTGAGTCAAAGAGGAACACCTTTTGTCTACTACATTTCCGGCAACCTTAATGACAAGAAAAGAAAAAAATTATAAAAACAAAACATGAAATACAGCCTAAGTGTGTACAATGAAAAACTGAAAACTAGTGTGGTGACTTTTAATCATTCTAAACTTTAATCTTCTTTACATGGACTTACACATTTTCTCTAATTATTTCAGAGGTTAAAGTTATATTATTAGTAGTTAAATATTACTAATTTTTAACTACTAATAGTTAAATATTATTTAACTATTGGCCAAAGAAATTGAAAAATAATACTTAAAGTGTAACTAAACCCAAAATAAGTTTTGTCACTTATAAACTGTATAATTATTTTCTGATTCTGTGAAAATTTTGACACTTCAATACTTGACTCCTCAAGTTGGTAGTTGGGTTTTTCTAATAGTTACAGTGAAATTCATTAACATTAAAATATGAAATAATACCACAGCCCTGTCACTCAGCACTCATTCTGGTATATGACGATCTCTTTCAGTCCCACTGCCCCACACGGTGCAGCGGGGCAGTGGGGAGATGAGTTGGAATAGCAAGTGTTGTAGACTGTATTGATAGTAGCATTATTCTCATTTGCAAATGTTTCTTTGTAATATTGACAAAATTGGAATGGGCCTGCTCTGCTCTGATTACTGCCAAAGGAATTCTGCAGGACAGACAACTGTTAGACTGACTGTAGGTCCTTTTAGGAGCAACGGGGAATCTAAGCATCCTATGCTGCTTGCTCATGACAGAGCAATGCTGATTTAAGAGTCTCCAAAACAACAACAAAAAAGAGTTGCTACATATATCACTAGATGTTTTGACCAGTCAGTAGAAGAGTCAGGAAAAAATCAATGAACATAGCAACAAAGTGGATAAGCTTTGTCGCTATCTTTGTTAATCTCCATCTCCAGCAGTGTCTTTTCATTCTCCCCACTTGTGTAAAATTTGCAAAGGCTTGGTTTATGATTTCAGGACAGTTAGTTAAACTTGTTTAACTAACAAATACAGTGTACTTGTCCACAGGTTCACAAACAAGGTCAAGACAAGCATCATTATTAATTGAGAATTTGAAGTTAGTATAGCTGAAATGTACATTAAATGCACAGTGGCACAGTTGATAGAAGAAGTTCTGGTTTTGATTCCTGGCCCTGGGTCTTTCTGCATGCGTGGGTTTTCTCCGGGTACTCTGGTTTCCTTCCACGGTCCAAAAACATGACTGTCATGTTAATTGGTCTCTCCAAATTGTCCCTAGATGTGTGTGTGTGTGTGTGTGTGTGTGTGTGTGTGTGTGTGTGTGTGTGTGTGTGCATGGTTGTTTGTCCTGTCTGTCTCTGTGTTGCCCTGGTCACCACCCTGGACAGACTGGCGACCTGTCCAGGGTGACCCCCTCCTCTAGCTGGAGATAGGCAGCAGCAGCATTTTAGTGCTGAACTCCTTAAGTAGGTAGTTGGTCCCCCCGGTGTAAGAAAATCAATGGATGTAAAAGCAATAGACACAGGACTGAGGAAAACAAAACTTACGCTTTCTCTTCTTACTGTCAGTGTCACATAGGCCACCCTGAGTTGATGAGATGGCATTAGCAGCAGGTGATTGAGATGACTCCTGATCTGGCTGGTCTATGGGAGAGGCAGCTGGAGAGGGGCTTCGGGCCCTTTTCGTCTGGAAAGCTGATGAGGATGGAACAATAGGAGGAGGAGGAACAGGAACCAGATCAAGCACAATCACAGTTTCTTCTTGGTTTTGTGGTGAGGTCTTTATCTGCTCCTCAGCTGTGGTCTCCTTTGGTTCATTAATGAAGTCCTCAGCGTTTTTACCAGTCAATTGCTCTTTGTGTGTAAAAGCATCTTCTGTAGAGGTTTGGGGCTGCACTGGTACAGGTGTGCCTAGGAAAGACATAATTTTAAAGAAAAAATACATAAGTATTTCTCGCTCTCTGATATAAGGCACTACAGGTGTACACACTCTCACACAAACATACATGCATTACCAACAGAGAGAAGAAATTCATAAGCCCTCTGCATCTTATCCAAAAAATTTTTTGTAGTATCCGTGGTCTCCAAATGTGTAGTTATGTCAGCAACCCACTTGCTTGAAGATGATTGTTGCTTCGCGAAAAATAAAATGGGCTTGAAGCCTAAAGCATGGAGTTTGCGTACCTGCGATTGATAAGAACATGTAACAAATTACTTAAACACACCATCCTATTAGAGCAGTTGTTTTTCATCTTTAGCAACATATTGATAAAATAATTTATATTTTCAAAGTCATGTGTGTTTTGTGGTGTTAACATCTCAACTATTTCATATGGAAAAGTCAGAGAAGAATGTTTAAGTTAACAAGAGGAGTACGGGGTACATTTTGCTCATTAACAGAACTTTTTCAGTCTAAAAATGTATACTTACTGCGATTTGTGTAGAACATATTACTCTGGAAACGTTTCTGTTCTTTAAAACAGCTTCCCTCCACTGATCGTCAAAAATCTGCAGCTTTTCTTTTAGATTTTTTTTGGTGGAAAGACTCTGGTGGCAGACAAAACACGTTTTTCTGTTTGCCTGGTTAGGCGTTTCACACTTTGGGCATGGCCTGAATTTGGGCCGTGTCATAGTTAAAAAACAATGGCAAAGTGCAAAAAAAACAACAACAAAGACTTCAGATGGAGAAACAAACAGACGGACGGACGGACGGACCAACAAAGACTTCAGATGGAGAAACAAACAGACAGACAGACAGACAGACAGACAGACAGACAGACAGTACTGTTGACAAGTTAAGAATACACAAATTAAGGACACAAAGATGATGAACAGATAAAACAGATGTGGCTCTTAAAAGTGCCTTTTGTGGGTGCTATATAAAAGAGCAGAAATATACGTGAGGTGATGAGATCAAAGAAGAACCTGTTGACATAAAAAAAAAGAAATGTTCAGATTTCGGAAGTTCTTGATTTCTCTTTATAAGTTGCAACAGCAATAAACAAAATAGACAGGTAGAGAGATCTTTCCCTGTAATGATCCAAGTTCGTTTTAATTGGAAGTAAATGGCCTAGCTTCAAACAGGCAGGGGCTCATAGACAAACTTTTAAGGATCATTACAGCCTAGGGTCACTGGCGTTTATATCGATCCTCAAATTTTACAACAAGCATGACTATAAAGAATTCTGTGACTCTAGCATGGCTAATTAAATGTATTAAGTGCAGGTTCAGTTGAAGCTTATGGACTCCAAGAGGCTAATGTAGCTAGCTTCCCGCCCAGTTCTTCCGGTAAATTTCTTTTATAAATGTTACAAACGTGTCTAAATGTCTTCAACCACTCGCGGCACAGTCCGACTGCCATTAAGTCCTAAAACTGCAATCATCAACTTTATAACGCAACACTCTAGTTATTTTTTAGTTTTATAGTACAGAAACATTTTGGACAGATTCAGGTTTGTACTCACAGCGTCGCATGCGATGACGTCAGCGTCTTCTTCTTCATGGGTTTTTGCCGGATACGTACTTATTTTATTATTTCAATCAAAAATATTAAAACGTTCACAGAACTGTTTGCATGAAATAACAAAAGAAATAATTCTTATTTTTTCTTAAATTAAGTTGGTAAATTTAAAATAAAGGATTTTAAATCAAGTTAAAAAAAAAAAAAAAAAGCTTTTAAATCAACTTAACAACAACCACAACAAAAACCCTCCGGTTTTATATTTTACTGAGTTATTTTAAAATACCAAATTAAAGTTTTATGAACGTTTATGTAGTAAATATTATTAATATCCTGTTCAAACTAGCACACACATTGTAAATAAAGGTTTTTTAAAAAATAGATACGTCATCTTATTCGTTCCTAAGTCGTAAATATCGGACGCTCAGGGAACCGTACAACATTCAATGGGAGAACCCTTCAAGTCACATATTGACGCCAAGGGGGTACCCTTGGCGTCAATATGTGACGCCGAGGGTACCTGAAAAAACGTCAATATGTGACGAGTTGGGAGTGAGAATGTGTTGGACTGATAACATATGAAGGCTCTGAAGAGGCTAAATAATGCAAAGAGCCAAAATAAAACCTCTCAACATTGCCAAAAAAATTCAAGTATAAAACTTAACATTCAAAGGCAAATACAGGTTCCATTACAATAAACAATCCTGAGTTACTGAAAGAAAACTTCCTGATAGCATGGCGGCTAGCTGATTACTACTAGTTCTGAGTGGCTGTTTCTGACTGAGCGGAGTAATTATGCAGAGCAGGGAGGATATCGATTATTTTTTAGAGATTATCTGTCTCATGTTAGGACAGCAAAAGTTTTAATACGTATGTAAAATGTATTTTTTTAAGTTAGATGCTGCAGCTTTAAGTAGAGGTTCGGTGTGAGAGTCACTACCACGTGGAGCAGATGCAGAAGCGGCGTGTGTTAGAATCATGGCGGCGCTCCGTCTGTGAAACCGCTGCTACCTGTAGCGTAGCAGCGGTTCAACAGCGAGAGCAGAACCAGCGTCTTACATCGCAGCTCGAAGACTTAAATAATTTTGCGGGTTATTTGTTTAGCTTTCTGACCGTCATGCTAATCCTGGTGAGTGTTTGTAGCTGTGCGGTGCTTTACCTGCTATCTGATCCTCCATATGTCTTTTTCACTGCAGTGATCCTTGATGTAGCTAAACTTCGTCAAGTATGGCATTGATTTTATGTCTTATTAGCTTCGTTGTGTTGATGCATTTTGACGTGTTTCAATTTTCCGCTGTAACACGCAAACTTCCCCGTTCACTCAGTGCTGTAGTTCCACATCGCTTAGGATTTGTTGCTGCACGTTTGCGCAGTGTGAAGGAAAGAGGAGACCAGCTGCACAGGCAGGCTGCGAAATGAGATGCAGGTGATCGGTATCAACAACAAGAGCCAATGATCGCCGATCACCGATCATGCACTTTTTCACGAAAATCGGCCCGATTATGATCGGTGACGATAGATCGGCACACCTCTAGTAAAAACCCAACGCATACAGCGTTCATGTTTTTTTGTTTTTCTTTTTCATCCAAACGGCTTCCCACGTCCCCCCTGCAATGGCACGGCGCCCCACAGTTTGGGAACCTCTGATGTATGCTATTCTGACAGCATATGGTAATCTGATAGAACAACGACTCTCAGTGACACTCCAGTCCTATCTAATAAGCAAAGACCCGTGCAGAAGAATTGTACTGCTCCTGAATGTCGCATCACTACATTGCAGACTTTTGGATATGTGCGACAAGTCAGTCAACACCTCCGCACAATAATTCAGAGCGGTGAGTGACAACTTTTTTTCATCACAATGCTTATGTGTCGCTATACAGCTAGCTTTGCTAACATCACGTCAACGGAGCTTACCTTTCTTTGAGATACTTTTCTAAGTGACAAAAAAAGTTAGACGTAGTCCCCACCGTCTGTGAAAGCGAAGCGCTGCTGAGTTAGCTGTGGCCATCGGATTTCTTATGATTAATGCAGGGCCATTATATTACTGATGATTAGACAGACATTTTCTGCAGCTGAGAGAAAACCACTGTGCATGTCTTGGAGCACCACGTGCGAGTGAAAGGTGAGGAGTGGGAGTAATATAAACACATAATTGGCAAGTCACGTTATTGGTTGGATTTTAATCGGTGCGTTTTGCATCCACTGAAAACAAAGATGTTAACAAATAAACTGGATAGTATGCTGCATGTTTAGTGATATTTTCACAGTTGCGGTCTCGACTGGTCTTGAAATAAAATGCCGAGTCCTCAGCGCCCGAGACCGAGACAAGACCGAGACCATCAAAAAATGGCCTCGAGACCAAGACCGATCTCGAGTATTACAACACTGATTGGAGCACACCCTCTTGTCCCCCTTTTTGAACAGGGGGACCTGCACTTCAGTCTACCAGTGCAAGGGAACTTCCCTTGATGTCCACGCAATATTGCAGAGTTACGTCAAATACACCACCTATACAGAGTTTTAAGGAACTCTGGATGAATCTCATCCACCCTAGGGGTTTTGCCATCGAGGAGCTCTTTAACCACCTCGGTGACCTCATCCCCAGAAATTGGAGAGCCTGACCCAGAGTCCCAAGGCTCAGCTTCCACAATGGAAGGCCTGTTGGTGGGATTGAGGAGGTCTTCGAAGTATTCCACCCACTGACCCACAACATCCTAAGTCAAGTTCAGCAGCACACCATAAACAGTGCTGGTGCTGCAAAGCTTTCCCCTCCTGAGACACTGGATAGTGGACCAAAATCGCCTCGAAGCCTCTCCAAACTCCTCCCATGCCTGGGTTTTTGCCTCAGAAACCACCCGAGCCATGTTGTTTGGACTGCTAGCATGGTCTGCATCCCCAGAACTAAAGAACCAAGGAGAAGCAGCATCCCAGCCTCTGTGCACCCACTTCTGTTTTGTTTTGTTTTCTCCTGTATCTATATAAAGCACATGTCAGTTAATTTCTTCTTCTTCTTTCTCAGCTTTGAGACATCAATAATGAACGGCTTTGCAGGGCAGACCTGTGGAGGTTCTGAAGGTTCTGTCTCTCCTGTCTGCAGTTTCGTCTTCTGATTCCTCTCTCAAATTGCCTGGTTCTTCAGAGATATCAAGCATGCTGCAGGGAGCCGCCTGCTCTGATTTCATGCTCAAATTGTCTTTTCCTTCAACGACATCTATCTCCCTGTCATAGGACCTATTTACAGCCTTTTTGTCATCTTTGTCTTAGTCCTGGTCTTTGCCTTAGCTAATAATGCAAAAATTGTCTGTCCGATCTTCGATGCAAATGCAAAAACTGTCATCTTGATCAGTTTGTCCTTCCGAAACCGTGGAACTACCAGGACAACTTTGGTCCAAAACCTTCCCAGGTAAGAAATAATCCCATAATCTTTGCATGTCTTTGGTAACTACGTACCCTAAAGCAAATCCGATTGGCAAAAAGAATATGACTGGAATGTTCTTATCCATTTCCACAGAGAACTGTAGACAATCTTTGAAACTCTGAACGAATGATTGAAGGGAGTCTGTGTCTGAGTCTGTGATGCCATCATCAACAAGCTCACCTTGTGAGCTTGCTTCTAGTCGTTGCTATGGAAATGACCATAACACATAATCTGAAATGAAAATATTAGTCTCTTAAGGAGGCGCGCTTCGCTGCGATTGCCTCCAATGCCGCTTGCGGTTTTGGTTGTAGTTAAGTTTGTATCCCAAAATCCTCCCAAATCCGTTGAGAACAGCCAAGCTTCCAGGAATACTTAATGCAGGATTGGTTGGGAACCCATCTGGGCCTGGTGCTGTGCCACTCTGTATGTTATTGCTCTGTAAGGGGCTCTTCATCTGATTTCACCTCACAGTTGGGACTCAATGTTGGTATATTCAGTTATATTTAGAGAAGAAATTATCCAAATGTTGTTGATCCTGACTGGGTTCCTTTGTATATATTTCTAAATAAAAGTCTTTAAACTGATTGTTTATTGTCAGATGATCTTCACTTAGTAAAGAGTCAGACTGTCTAATATGTGGTATAGACTAGGATGCAGCTGTGTGGTGGAGCTGGACAGCCAATCATTTTGAATGTTTATCCCCATTTTATAGTATAGATTTGAATAAAAGCCTCTCTGCCTCAGTGGACAATAATAGATCAGCTTCATCTTCAGGGGATATCCTGGTTTTCATCAAGTCAGGAGTCACAGACACTGATACGAGTTCAACAACAGACTTGATCCTAGAGGACTCAGCCATAATATCCCTACAGTACATCTTCCTATTATATGCACTAATCTGCCCTCTGCTTTTAGTGCTTCCTATAGAGTTGAGGCTGATGTCTGATTGATTGATCTTAGGTAGAAATCTATTTGTTCTGAGAAAAATTAAACTAAGTTGGAATCAGCTATTAAGAGTGGATAAATGTCCTAAAAAGATGAACTAAGATTTTGCAAGAGCTGCTATGGAGGAGCCAAAGCCCCAAACATGCTCCGCCCCCTTTCTCTCTCCAGGTTTATTCCACAGATAATGGTAACTAACAGAGACCAGAAAGTGACTCAGATGTAGTCATTTAAAAAAACAAACAAAAAAAACAAACAGTTAAATGGCAAGAAAGCTGAGGCAGTCACTCAGCAATGTAACTAAAAGAAAAGCCTGAATTCTCAGCTCCATAATGTGACTTTCATCTCTTTACTGTCAGCTACAGTTTATTTCATGCTTATGTCTGTCTTCATTGGAATGTTGAATCCACTGCACAGAAAACAAGCATTTATTTTTTTATACATGGAAGCCTTTCATGGTGAGCAGAGGAAGAAAGTTCTTTCCTCAGGTTTCAGTGTGTCACACTGCAGAGCCCACCTGTGCAGCAGTATCAGTGTAGGACATGTTCGTTAGGTAAAGCTTTGAGCTGTAATTGGGTCCTTTCTCGCTGTCTCCACTGTGCTGACACTGATTTAATTTAATTTAATTTTAACTCCCCTCCAAGGGGACGTTCAGATAACATTAATTAGGTTTTCTCTTTTAACTTTATAATGCTACCCTTATGTTCCCGTAGCATTCCAGTGAAGCGAGCTCAGCCGTCTGTCTCTGTCTCACTAAGCACCACTTTGCTTCCTGTTTGTCTTTCAGTCTCACCTTGTGTCTGACCATGTGTCTCTCATCCCCACACGTAAGCATTATTCTTCACCTTTATCTCGACTCACAGTCCTGACAGAAGCTTTTTTCACTCGCGCACATGAATGTTTTCTGACACACACAGTCTGGATGGCAGTTGTGGATATAGTCCAGCTTTTAAATCTGCTCTGAGAGCCGAGAACTGATGCTGTGACTGCTGTATAATTACAGCTGACAGCCAGGAGACAGACAATAAAAGCAAAAGCTGCACTGTGGCTTTTATGTATCAACACTCAAAATACATTCAGCAGATCAGTGGAGTCATCCATGGCCTGACCAGACCAAACACTCTCATACTTTTACTTTACAGTCGAGATGTTTGTATGGCTATATTGCAGCTATTCAGTCCAAAATCTTTATTTTCCCTACGTACAACTATATTAAAATGAAAACCAGTGATAGAAGGTGTGCACACTGCAGGTAGTTGACCTCTGATTCCAATGCTAACTCACAGTGGTCAGAATTTAAGATCAAAACGCCAATCTAATCATATTCAGACTGAGAAACACTTTACATTGTGAAAGTTTGAAACATAGATACATGTAAATGTTTTAACTATATATTTATTATATCCTACAGAGTCAAAGTGTCAAGAAACACTTTGACTCTGTAGTACAAAATGCTAGTTGCCCCTGATGACAGTCCTCAACATCACAGTGGAGGTATTTTGCAGCTGCATTAATCACATTTTAAAAAGATCAAGTTTAAACATCCTGTTTAAGTTCACACTTAAGTTCACAATTTTTTTTTCATGCTCAGAATTTGCCACAGAAGTCAAAATCAAATTGTGAGCTTGATTTTGACTTCATAAAATGATCATGTATTTTCTTTCCTTGAAGTTTCTTTCTGTATTAGGATATAAAACCTTCTGATCTTTGCTGAGCTTTTAAAATAAACCTGCAGGCATGTGTAGAAGACAACTGGATCTGAAGGGGTCAGTCAAGATTGAAATGTATAAAAAGAATTGATCAAAGAGGTAAAGATGGGAAATGATGACCTCCTTAAGACACATTTGTCTCTTCACAGCAGACCATAACATCCAGACAAGGATTCAATAAAAATCACTGCTGACTTGGACATTCATGGAATTACAAGTTTCATGTTCTTGTCCATCGCTGTGATTCTTCAAACACAGAAAAGTAAAAAGCAGGGATTACAGAGTAATGGAGGTTTTCTCTCTTTTCCCACTGACAGTTTTGTATTGGCACACAAAACATGAACTTTTGCTTTATGTCAAAATGAATGTGTTATTGAATCCTTCAAGGGTAGCAGACACAAGAGAACATGACGCACAGCCACAGAAACAACACAGCAGCAATGCTGGTTTCAGATGAAACGTTCACAATAAATATGAAGGCTGAGAGGGAGATAAAGGGAGCTTAGACATGTTGCTCGTTCTCAAAGTGAAAATGCTATGTTTTTATCATACTGTGGCAAGGCAGGGAGAAACAACACTGTTCACATTTTGACAATTTCATGAAAGCAATCAGAAAGGTTTCGTTTCCTCATCAGGACTGTCACAGCATGCAAGAAAAAAAAAAGAAATGACTTGATTTGAACAAATTTACTAAGTAGGACAGATGTGCAGCTGCAGGGACTCACTTCCATCACACACACACACACACACACACACACACACACACACACACACACACACACACACACACACACACCTACACACACACCACTCAGGGGCAACAAATTGATTCTTTTGGGTGTTGTTACCTTTCCTAGACTTGATGGTACAGGAACACCCAGAATATCAGTCAGACACCTGCTGCACCTGGCTGGGCACCACTAAGAGGAACTAAACAAAAACAGATAAGCTCAGTAGTGAAATCACTTCCATCTTTTGCAACCTTTTTGCTTATTCTTGAGATTTTGCTGTGTTCCAAGGATGTCAGAAAGTCCGTAATCCACAAAACTACAGAACTGTGTAAACTTGTGTGAATTATAGAAAAACTACAATAGACTCAAACTCTGGCACTCAAATTACTCAATACACTTAATTCTTTTCATATTTTTTAATCACTGAAGTTCAGTGATTTCCATTTTGCTCCACCCCGAAAATGGAAATGGTACAAATAATTGTTAAAAACTCAATTAAGCCCATCCATAATCAATATAACTTGGATGCTGAAGACTGCAGGTTACTGTACATCTGACAAGAAATGTGCTGCATGTGTCCATTGCCTCTGAGTTGGATGATTTCCCCACAATCCATCACTCAGAGTGACAAGCAGAAAGCTTTCATGTTGTTATAAACAATCAAAATGGACTTACATTTGCCGAGCCTCAGCCTTTATTTATGACTTGTCATGTTTTGTTGAGATGGGTGACAGGAAGTAGGGAGGCTAATGACTGATAAAGGGTTTCATGGGAAACCTAAACTTACAGGTTTAGGTATCTCTAAGGAGGTCATGTCTCCTTAGAAACGAGGAGGCATGACCTAGGAATATTTACACTTGAATATCTTTAAAATGACAAAGCAAATTTTAAAGGCGCAAATATAGAAGTATGCAGGTAGACAATAACTTATGTAAACATGGCATATAGTTTATATTATAATAGTTTATGTATATTTACATTGTTTGGTGTTTTCTGTGTTCTTTACTAGTTGTGTTTTTGGGGTTAGAGCATAAAAAACTCGAATTTTGGTTATAAATAAATAAAAATTAAAAGTAAAAATATTGGTAAAACAATGTTATTCATCATCAGTCACTGTTTGGTAACTGTGTGAGTAATTCGCCAGTAGGGGTCAGTATCGCTCCATCAATGACAAAGAGATCCAGGGAGAACTGGAGTTCTTAGGGAAGTATCACGTTATCAGACAGCTGAGGAGATGACCGTTTCTAACATGGATGTCTACGAGCACTGCGTAACGACTGTACCACTCAACTGAGTTATTTTGTGTTGCAGAGCTTTAATTGAATGTCGCGGTGTCAACGACCCAAACTCTTTTGATTGTTTGCACCAAAACATAAACAGTACATTTACACACTAAAGAAACAACACAGGAATAACTCAAAACATAACAACCTGCTCCTTAGTCGCATCTTTTCGGGGGTACTACTGCCTCTAGCAGCATGGTGGTGGTAACACAACTAACATAAATACATTACTAAATCAGAATACCCCAAAGTCTAAGGGAAGCTAATTAAATGACCTAAACAAAACCTGAAAGTGGTTCCAGTTTCACTTGATGGCCAACTTGTTGGAACTGTGGCAAATTTTAAATATCTTGGATCATTCCTGGACAGTCAGCTCAACTTTCCTGAAAACAATCACTATATTTTTCAGAAATGGTTCTAGAGACTCTATCTTTTAAGAAGACTTAGTGATCTTGGGGTTAGTCAATTAGAACTTGTGTACAAGACAATTGTTGGAGAGTATTTTAACTTTTCATCTCCTCTCCCCAAGTTACTGACCAACAAGTCTGCATCAAGATTTGTTCTATCAGGCTGTTAGTGTTTATCAGAGGTTGCTAGAGCGGCTAACCACTGGTGCCATGTGGTGTTAAGCTTGGACATGGTCCGCATAGCGGTTAAGGATGCACTGTGTATTCCAGTCTTGGCTCCATGACTTTGTTGGTAAAACAGAGGAAGTGTGACCCAATCAGGGCCCCACATTGCTGTTTTTACTTGACATTTTGCCATCAGATTAGTTTGATCTGTTAATGATAAAAATCAGACCAGACTGAGAAATACAGACTGATGTTTTCAGACGTCACTCGTGTTCCTTTTTAAAAAATTTCTTAGGATTTTTCTAAAAGTCCAAATCCAAATGAGCGTTATTTTGTTTTGGAACGATGTGACGTGAGTGCAGCATTGTCCCAGAGCAGTGTGCAGTCAATGATATGATTGACTCAATGATGCTTGCATGCAGCGCTGGCTGATTGTGTTTGAATACTTTGTGCTCATCTTTGTCTTTACTTTGTGTGCAGCTCAAGTGTCCGTCTGTAATTTGTCTGCTGCTGTCTGAGTCGTCTGGCATCTTTAAAAGCTCAGGCTGACAAGTAAATAGCTGAAAATTGCCTCCGAAGAGATTTGTTTTGGCTTTTTGTTTTGACTTGTGAAGAAATTACATTCCTTTTAGAAAATGGCAGGAAGATGGCTTTGGGAGGAGTCAATGTTTAAAGTCAGGACATTTCACTGTCTTCATTGTGATGCCGATCGCTGCCCTCCCTCAGGACATGAATGTGGAGATCTGATGATGATGATCATCATCATCATTATTATTATGTTTGAGAACAGTATAAGCGCCTGACAAAGATTAAAACTTCATCCTCTCACCAGAAGAAAAGCAGATGTTGATGTAGAAAGAAGTCATTTTAATATCTCTGTGATATTAATTCAGTTGTTTCCATATTATATATATTTAATTTTGAAAAACCATTTACAAGAGCAAGAGATGTTAATTTTATTAACAGTTAAATATAGCAAATATATAAGTACTTTGCTAGATCTGAGAGATATTTTTTGGTACAAATATTGAAATAATTCCTGTCAGAGGATTGTTTGTGTCCTTTATCTGCCCTCTGTTTCAATATTCTATCTGCCCACCAGCTGTTTACAATCTGTGTTATACACGACTAAACCCAGAATTTCCACTCTGTACATAAGTAAATGATTCATGAGGGTTTTATGCTCATCTTGTCACTTTTAGCTATTTTCACATCTCTGTACATGTGAATGTGTGTAAGCATCCCGTGTCTTTGAGGAAATATTTTTACTCCTTAAACTTTTTCCGCTTTTTTTTGTCATATTAAAAACACAAACTCCAAGGTATTTTGCTGAGGTTGTGTGAAAGATAACAAACTGAGTGGCTCTGCCTGTCATGGCAGTCTGGTTATTCAGGACTCGATTTGCCACGTCACTCCAGAACTTTCTTAAGAATACATTAAATCATAGGATCAGTTTGCTGACCGTTTTTTTACACGTTATAGTTGCTGAAAAATGTAGAAGTACTAGCCTATCTAAGCTGTACAAAGTAAGTACCCTAAGTATATTTGTATGTTTACCTAAATATTCATTGGGTATAAAATTAAAAGTCTTTATTTAAAACATTTTTTCTCTTGTTTTGTTGCATAATATTGGTCTTCTTATGCAGTATTTTGATTTCCTGTTTGGTTGTTTTTAATTCTACCTAGTGCAGCATTTCACTACAAATAATCTGACAGGGGTTAGAGCTGCTGCCTTGCAGCAAGAAGGTTCTGGGTTTGATTCCCGGCCCCGGTCTTTCTGCATGGAGTCTGCATGTTCTCCCTGTGCATGCTTGGGTTTTCTCCGGGTACTCTGATTTCCTCCCACAGTCTAAAAACATGACTGTCAGATTAATTGACCTCTCCAAATTGTCCCTAGGTGTAAGTGTGTGTGTACATGGTTGTGTGTCTCTGTGTTGCCCTGTGACAGACTGGCGACCTGTCCAGGGTGACCCCCGCCTCTCACCCGGAACGTTAGCTGGAGATAGGCACCAGCAACCCTCCTGACCCCACTGAGGGACAAGGGTGTAAAGACAATGGATGGATGGATAATCTGACTGGATTAAAAAGAATTGTCTGTGATTCTCTGCTGGTCTGGTTCATTTATGTAAAACTAAAGTGACCAGTGATTACACAGCAGGCTGAGTAAGAGTCATCAGTGTTGAGCACTATCACTTAAAGCTTCATATGTTCCTCCACACTCATCCTTAACAATATGTTCATGCTTCCGTGTGTTTTGTTCTACACAATGATTCTTATGTACACATATAAGATTTAAATATAAATCAAGCTCAGAGGCTGAAAAATGGGCAAAAGAACAGATGACCATTTTACCTGAAGGAGAAACTTTGGGTTTTTTGAAATGCCTCAGATTTTTTTTCCTTGAATATCATTACTTTTCTTTTTTTAAGAAAACCTTTCAGCCTATAAGTATGTCTATCAAATGACGTACGAGCAATTCTTAGCAACTCGCTTGATCCATAACATAACAGCTTTGATCATTTCTGTCGCAGGTCTGAACACTGCGACTGTTCAGACCTCACCTGCCAAAATAAAGAAATACAAAACACTTTGCATGCAAAGTATCCCATCCTCTCAACAGCATTTTGTATTTTGTCACAATGAGATCTCATCATGAGGAGGAAACCGGAGGCAGCTCTCTCCTTTCATCTTTCTGCAACCCACCGAATCAAATTAGTCGCCGACAGATCTGCAGTTAGCATAACGCTAACCTTTCAACACCAAATCAATGAAATGCAATCGCAGCTTGACTTCACAGCTCCCCAGTATTCTGTTATACTGATGTATTCAAACAATGATCACATGAAGGCAACAGAATGAAGGTGATAAAAGGAGTTGAGAATATTACGCACAATAAAAATCATATTGTCATTTGCTGTTTAAACATTCAAAAGTATTCTCTCTTTACAGCACCTTGTTAAAGGAGGAAGTGGGAGGTGGGTGGGGCTTGGAAGTAGACATGGCCCAGTTCATGAAAGCCTAACTTTAAGCAACACTCTCCATGCAAAGACGGATCCTGTCCCACCGTGAGAGACAGACTGAGAAGAAATCAAAGGAGAAAAAAAAACAAAGAAGCTGACAACCTGGTGAATCTTAATAGGATTTGAGTCAGCAGCCTTTTCCAAATTCCTCAGTGTTGAAGTTCCAAGGACGTGAAGAGGAAGGACGCTTGTTAACCTGCAGCAAGCACCCGCTGTGTGTGGGGGCAGAACATTTAGCAGGAGGGAGGAAACTGGGCTGTCTGCCTCTCCAGGTTCTTCTTACAGAAGTTCAAAGAAAAACTAATTTTCTCTGTTCCTTATTAGCTTCAAGAACAGCAAGAAACAAGAGCAGGTCAAAGGAGACAGGCTTCTCTGTCCAGGCATTAAATTATGACAACTAACAGGTAAATGAACAACACTATATAACTGCATCTGGTAGTCGATGAGCTAAAATAGGAAGTGAACATTCTGTGCTCAAACATGTTTTCAGTTAAAGTTGCTCTTCTATTTGTTTGTTAATAGAAATAAGTCTGAAACTAGAAAAGATGGATTGACTGTAAGCCTGTTTAAAACTGGACCAGAAGCTTTTCACTGCCCTTCCTACCTGACATCTTCATTTTAATATTTTCTTTTTAAATACTCAAATTCTTTGGGATTCATGTTGTCACACGATGCTGGTTTTACAGAAAGGTGAATGAAATATTTAAACTGTATTTTCTCCCCCATTTAATTATTGTTCCTCAAATAGTTGAAGATTAACAAAAAGTAAGAGACCCATAAAATAAACAGCAATATTCTGTAAAATCACAACATAAGAGGTGAGCAATTCCATCACTTCTGACCCCATCAGCCATGAAGAAAAGTATCAGATGGAAAGAGGAAGAGAAGACCTCACTGTTGTTCTGATTCAGTGACTCAGGCTGCTGTAGGAAGAAATTCGGATTAAAGCCAAATTCAAAATGCTTTTGGTCTCTTTCTGCCGACTTCCTGCATTTAAATTTAAGAAATCCCTGAAGGAATGGCTTAACAAAATAAATACAACAGATGAAAAAAGAGAAATTCACAATGGTTGATCAGAATGGAACACAATGCTAACGCTGGAGTACTGGATGTCAGAAGGACACGTTTTACCAGGTGAACTGCTACAAGGCTGATAAAATGTTTTAAAGAGGAAATTACTGCATTTGCCAGGAAGTTTTTATGATTCATATTTATGATCCCATTTTCTCCTGTGGATTGTATTTCCCTACTTTCCAAATGCTGAGATTACTCCACACTTCAGCTAGCCTATATCAGTGTAGTTCCATCTGCCTGTTTGTGAATACATTTTGTGTATATCATACAAAAACTGGATGAACCTGTTTCCTAGCAACCGCTTTAATAGCTGTGAAACTACCACTGCCTGTTTAGCGTGCAATTCTTTTAAAGACGTCTCTTTAAAGTGCTTGAAGAAACATGAAAACAAATCTGCGCTCCGTCAGTCTAACACGCATCCCTCGGAGGTGAGAAAGAGAGGCTGCTCAGCAAACATTTACTTTGTGTGTTTTCTGTGAGCTATGCTCAAATCCAACAGAGTGGATAAATGGAGGGGAGGAGAGTTGGGAGGAAAATGGGCCAGATTAAACCAAAAGCTGAGAAACTAACATTTAACCAGCACAGTTTCCCTTGAACACACTGATCAGATAATAGATTTTTATCTCTTGCATTTATCACAGCAATTTGACTGTGTAACAAAGAAAAACTTCTGAAAGACGCAATCAGAGAACAAAGTGAAACAGGCTCTTAATGATGATTTTTAATTTTCTACAATGTGAGCATTTTCCTTTCATCTTGTGGACTCTTTCTTCCAGCTAAGTGGTGGGGAAGGACATTCCAAGTAACAATATAAGGTCATCCCAAAGTCATTCTCACATCCAGGATCCTGGAATTCCATTGTGAAGTCAGGACTTTCAAAATAACAAACTTTCTGTTCACTCATTTTAAGTCATTTATGTCAACAAAATAGCATCAAGTTCAACGTGCAGCAAAATAAGGCAAAACTACAACTAATGTAGATTTTGCCTATTTTAAGTTCCAGTCAAAAATAAAAAAGGTTTTTGTTTGTTAATAAATTTTTATTGCTTCCTCTGAGTCTTGTCACAACTTATAATTTACGTCTAATGTTCTGCTTGTTTTATAACATTTTTTAAAATTTTCTTTATGTTTTGATTAAATTTAAATATTCCTGTTATATACAAAACTCTCATTAGTTTGCTTACAGTGGCCTCTTGTGGCTGGTGATGGTAGCTCTATTAACCTGACCACCACAGCCAGGATAGGCTCAGGAGCTACATGTGATAACCGCCACCAAACATTGTTGATGGCTCAGTCTCTGTTTCTGTAACAGAGACTGAATAAACCAGATGAAGTTTGTGTTGCACTTCCACATAATGGCCTTGACGACGATCATGGCAACAAAGCAGATGACTGATCTTAAAGCGGTTCTACAGTATCCGAAGTGTGAGTGATGTAAAAAGTTGTGACCATGACAAGTTAATATTTCTTTTCTATTCCATCGGCATCATCCAAGAGTTCAAATACTTTATCAACAATCACCATCTGCATGCGCACATAGACATGCTCACGTGGTTCCACTTGTGTGTGTGTTTTTGGCGGATAGCCAGTAATGTCAGGGTTTGTGAAAAGCTGACAAAATGCAAACAAATATGCTTGTTTCTTTTCTACATAAACATTGAATTCAGTTGGTATTTTTTTAAGGCCTAATCCATGGTTTTAATAGATATGTATTTTTTAATGTCTTGCTGAAATATCTTGCCAGGATCATGGCAGAACTTTGATTGTTTCATTCATTTTATTTGTCAATTCTTTATTTATGGGACACAATTTAAAACAATCCTTTGTAGAAAAGGCTTTTTAGCCAAAAAAAGAATTTATCTAGCACAAGAAAATAAAAGAATAGATCAACAAGACTACAAAAGATGCCATCAATGTCAAACAATTAGATCTAGTATCATCTTATATATGGTTTAAAAAGACATGTTTCACAAGTTTTTAACATATTTAATTAACAATGTAATTATTTAACTTTATGCCTTTCGGCCTTTCATATTTAAGCCTAGAATTCCCCTCTCCCAGAAGAATGCACCCCAGTAACTTTATTGTTCTGATTTGGCTTAATACTAAAAGTGAATGACTTTTGATTGCTCCCTGTGGGAGACGTACAGCCGGTTTACAGATTGTGTTTACAGTAAGGTTACACTGCTCTACAATCTGTACACACACCAATAAGAAACATGCCCACAAACTAACCCTACACTCACTGTATCTGTTGGGATTTGTAATTGTCTTCACTTTCCTGTTGCTTTGTGTTTGAAATGTGAGTCAGGAGCTATTTTTATAATTCCAGGCTCAACCAGCTAAACAAAAAGCAATTCTTCTGCTAATAAGGCTTGTATCTCAAATGGGGATTTCAGCTATTTGCTGAGCGAGTTAATGATACAATGAAGCATTAGTTTGTTTCTGTTGAATTTATGAAAATCACATGTATCTTTAGAAGACAGGAAACATTGGAACCCTAACGTCTGACAGCTCAGTGAAATCAGTGGCTCCTTTCAGCAGGTCTTGCTGTTTCCTGCTACATTAAAAACCCTCCTCAGGATCACAATTCAATCCAATCATGCATACTGATTCCAAATCAACTGCATGAATTCCAAATTGACCGTAGTTATCGACCAATGCAGTCAAGTTTAATTTATTATTTAAATTGGTTAAAAGTTTTTTGAAGAAACCCATTAGATTGCATTTGGTTACTGACTTGCAACATTCGCTCCTCCTGGATGTGAGTTCTACTGTCTGGAGAATCGCAGACATCATGTTGCTGACTTTGCAGCAGTTCTTCATGCTGAGCTGACATGATGGTACAGGGATTAAGAGTTTAGCACAGGCAACAACTGAGATCAGTGGAGGTTAGGGTTAGAACAGTAGATTATAATGGTTAAATGGGTTACAGAAAAATAAAAGAAAAAAGATTACCAAAATCTTGGACTGCACAGTGGCACAGTTGGTAGAGCTGTTGCCTTGCTTGGGTTCGATTCCCGGCCTGAGGTCTTTCTGCATAGTTTGCATGTTCTCCCTGTGCATGGTGGGTTTTCTCTGAGTACTACAGTTTCTTCCCACAGTCCAAAAACATGACTATCAGGTTAATTGGTCTCTCCAAATTGTCCCTATGTGTGAGTGTGTGTGTGCATGGTTGTGTGTCCTGTCTGTCTCTGTGTTGCCTTGCAACAGACTGCCGACCTGTCCAGGGTGACCCCGCCTCTCACCTGGAACGTGAGCTGGAGATGGGCACCAGCACCTTCTGACCCCATTAGGGACAAGGGTGTAAAGAAAATGGATGGATGGATGGATGGATATCAAAATCTTACAAAAATCACAGAGTCAGAGCTGAACAAAAACAAAGGCACCCTGGAGCAAGGAGGTAACAGAGAGAGATAACTGGGAGGAACCAGTGAAGAGGAAGGAGAGAACTGGGAGAGTGGCTGATTAGCTAACAGGTTGCAGGTGTGATAGTAGGAAGGCAGACTGATGAGAGAGAGAGAGAGAGAGAGAGAGAGAGAGAGAGAGAGAGAGAGAGAGAGAGAGAGAGAGAGAGAGAGAGAGAGAGAGAGAGAAAAGTGACAGAGGGGGCGAGGGAGAGAACACTGGGGCCTGGGAAATTAATTTAATATTAAACAATAACTAGATATAAGGATCATAGTTAAACTAGAGTAACAGAGACACAAGAAACTATTAAACATAATAAACTAGAAACAACAAGAAAGGACTGAACTAAAGTAAAACAGAAACAAGAAAAAAAGATCATCTTTGAACCCCCGTGTCTCATCTCAAACAGCCCACAGCTACAGAGGAGAGGCACAGCCACCTCTTTAATTAGGCATCTGTCACAGGTGACCTCTGCTATATATTAACAGTTTAGATGCTACAGTTACATTCCTGACAGGATCCTGTTGGCTTTAAAATAAAGTCCACTGTGTCATAAGAGAGATGTGTGGACTGAAATTCAATAGAGATAAATTGAATGTGGCGAAAAACAGTAATGCTCAAAAATAGATTAACATAGAAATGATCCAATCAGGGTGTGAACACCCTCTTCTGATGGAAGTTTGCACATTTACTCTCCAACATCTACAGGCTCGCCCTGAAAGAGACGCACCTCTTCAGACACTTTCCTTGTGCCAGATTTCAGCTAGAAAGTAGGACCAACTCATAGTTCGCTCAGACAGTACCGCGACCATGCAGGGTTGGTTCATGGAGTAAGTTTCAGCAGTAAGCTGGCTCAGGATAACTTCTATATCTTTTTTCTGAAAACCAAACACCCAGGATATACTCATAGTCACCCCAGAACTTATTCAGGATTTTCACTTATCCTGCTTTCTGAAACGAGGCCCTGATGTGGAGCTCACTGGAGACTTTATCCTGAAGTGGTTCATGTTCATCAGTCAATTTAAAAATGAAATAAATCTGGCTGGTGATGTTCCTGACTTTTTCGCACTCTTACAAATTAGCAACAAAATATTGTAGTGTTTTTTTAAGCAGTCTGAAACATGAGCAACATGAGTTAGAATCCAAAGTGACCTCGGCTGTCTCCACTTGTGGTTAATATGATCCCCAACATTGATCTGGACTCTGCAGTACAGAAGGACCTTCTGTGTGTCACATATCAGGAGCTTTGTTAGCCCTGCCTGAAATAGCTTAGCAGCTGATGAGATGCCAAGAAATAAGCATCTGGATTGCATGACCTCTGTCAGCTGACTGTATAAGCAAACTGAGTCAATGCTGAAACCGAATATACATTTGTTCTGTGATTCATATAGACACCCACTGACCACACAGGGAGACTCACACAGTCACAAAATACTGAAGAAACCCGAGTACACCCGCTACCTGCTGCTTCTGGCTGACTTTTTTTTTTTTTATGAATCATGTCTTATTTAAAACTAAGGACTTATGTGCAATAGTTTGATATGAAAATTATAATTATGGGACTTCTGTATTGTCATGCATGTTGGTGTATCATAAACATGTGCTACATTGGTCCAAACTTGAAGAAATGACAAAAACTCTTGTCAATCTACTGAAGGATGTATGTTATTCTTCATGTGAACCCATTTGGTATATAGTGTGTTTTTTGTGATAAAGGGTGTAGAATCCACAGCATTTAACTGCATTAGGTAAGAGAATGTTACTTTGAACACTGTGTCATTTTAGATATTTCATACATAAGTATAAACAATCTCCATGGGGATAAAAATCGAATTATTTACTAAATTGCTCAGAAAGTAGGTTAGGCTTGTCTTAGTTGGAGCCTCTCTAGTCATACTGCATAGTGAGGTGAGCAGATCTGAGCAGACTGAGGGTCCACACAGATTAAGGTCTAGTCCATACATAGCTGGATATCTGTAAAAACATAATGCATTATTATGTATTGTGGTCTTTCATCCACACAAAAACTCCAGTTTAACATCACTAAAAATTATTTACAAAACCTTCAACCAAAGTGGAGATTCGAGAGAACTCCATGTTTGTGATGGAGTGCGTACATGAGAAAATGAAGATTTGGGGTCCTGAGCATTACAAATGATGCTCCAATATATCCACACGTTGCTTTGACATGATTTCAATCAACATTGTACCATGTCTTATCAACTGCATATTCTAAACCAGTGTTTCTCAACCCTGGTCCTCACCGCCCCCCTGTCCTGCATGTTTTAGGTTAGCGGTTCTCAACGTGGGCGTTCAGAGGACGGCAGGGGGCGCTGGCGGAGATTTTTACAAAAGGGGGGCGCTGGGATGCCTTTGGGGGGCGTTTGGTCAAAGGTAAACTTTACACCTTAAATGCACAACAATACCAGTTTAGACTTTGAGCAACTTGGTAAAACTGTATTGTGTAACATTAAACCATACTTGGCTGCTACTGTATCGATGGCAGCTCTTCTTCTATTCAGTGTTTGTAGCTTCTGTTAGCTTCTTGGCGCAGCTCCGCTCCTTCTACTGGTAGCTAAAACGATACCCTCAGTGTGTATCCCTCTGAAAAATGAACCCATTTAAATAAATTAATCCCTCCATGGGTGATACCTCGATAGAGAGCGTTCATTTTATAGCGTTAACACGGAGCTGTAAGTGGTCGGTATGAAACTGGTGTGATAGAACAACACAGCACTTTTAAATTTCAATAATCAGAATGCAGAAATTGTTCCCGTTGTTTTAAAAGGTTTATGTCAGTCTGCCTTTTCCCCATCGATACGCTTTCCGACCGCCCTGCACCTTAAGGGGCTTAAAAAAAAATATGTGCACATTGCGCAAAACTCTGAAACCGGAGAAGCGGGACATAAAACGGAGCGACGAACTAGATGTGAATTATGGCATAAAAACAGAGAATCCGACGCTGAACAGTGAAAAATCAACACATGATGTGAAAAACATGGCAATTAGGAGGCGCAGCAGGTGATGAGTGGAGATTACTGATGGTGAGCGTCAATAAACGATAAAATAAATGTAGCAACAGGAAAGAAACTAAAGTGGACATAGCAATAAACCAAGAGAGGATAAAACTAATCAAAGGAAACTAAATGGAAATGAATGAAGAACAAAATGCAACAATAAACTAAGAAACTAAAGTAAATACAGAGGAATAAACTGGTATGGCAAGACCTTTCGAGCAATACTTAATACAGAGACTGTATGGCAAGAATAAACAGACACTATTTCCAGATAAAAGGTAAAATAATATTGTTGAAGTGTCATGGGTTTGTTGAGACCACATCCAATACTGAGAATAAATATATCTTACAAACCATAACAGTAAAGAACTGATCACTTATTTATGTTTTTAATTAGATTTGATATATTTATTTCTTCAATATTATTTTTCATGTCAGTGTTAATGTCCTGAGGCTGATGACTCCATGACACTTTCAATTTGACTCATTAGGATTTGATTAAGAACCAGATTTGTTCTTTGTAATTTCTGTCCAGTAAAACTATTAATCTATAAATCAATAGTTTATATAAAGATATAATCCATGTTTCTGTCTCATATTTGTATGGCATTAAAAGGACCTGGAACTTTTGTTTTACCACTGAAAGCTCTGGTTTACACAATAAATGCCATGTGGGTGAAATTTTATGGATGATGCTCTGATGTCCCATTCTCCTGAAGGCAGCACAGAGCTGCACCACCAGAAACTGACAAACACTGAAGAGAAGAAGAGTTATGATTAATGTAGTTACAGTTCTATCCATGTTTTAATGTTGCAGAGCTCAGTCGTTTTGCAAATAGTTCAAAGTTTAAACTGGCATGTTGAACATCTTTTATCTGGTCATTTTGTGGAATATTTAACAACTAGAAAATGGCACAAAATAAGAATATTGTTTACACTCTGATTGGCTGCTGTTAGGCCTACAGATTTTAACTTGAATGTTCATTGCATTTTTTGTAGACACCTGTGAAAATAATTTCTATTCTCATGGCTTTTTTGTTCTCTGGGAAATTATTTTTGATGATAAATACAGAAACAAGCATAAAAATCAAAACATCTACAATAGTGATAGTAATATTAATGATAAAATAATGGTCAGTGCAAAGTAGCCTGCAAATTCTTTGGTGGGGGGCAGTGAGGGACCTGGATAAAGGCTAGGGGGGCGCTGGGTCAAAAAAGGTTGAGAAACACTGATTTAGGTGTTTCCCTTCTGCCACACACCTGAATTGTATCTCTGGGTGATTAACAAACTTCTGCAGGGCTTGATGGTCATGCAATCATTTGAATCAGCTGTTCTGGAATAGAGACACATCTAAAACATGCAGAGCAGGGGGGCAGTGAGGACCAGGGTAGAGAAACACGGATCTAATACGTTATTTAAACGTTGTCCAACCTATATCTGTCCACAATCACACCTTCAGACGTCATGTTAATTCTTAACGTTTTTTTGAAGCAATCTGTTTGGTGGACATTTGCTTTGCACTATATTGCCACGTATGGGTTTGGCAGGTTTAAAACGATGCCCAAGGGCAGATTTTTGTGGGTTTGTGTGAATGAAAACGTTTCTGAATCAAATCCCGTATGTACAATATTATTTATTAAAGTTATGCGACAGTGATATTAGTGTTTATAAAAACCCGGGCAGGCATAAGGCATCGGGTCATTTCTGTGTCATTGGAGAAGTAACAAAAACGTTCTGTAGCAGTGGCACAAATGTGTGATCTATATATATGTATATACTGTATATGAGATAAGCCTGAGATTGCAATCGATAATTAGCTCATCTAAAGTCTCTAAAACCTGTGAATAATGACTTCCACACATGTTGGAGGTAAAAAATAAAATCATTACAAAGTGAAATGAGGTGTTTTTAAACTCAGTCTTCTTATTTCAGATCTGGAATCAAAGCAGATTATTCTCTGACTGGGACATTGTTTTGATCCGCATCCTCTTTACATTATTAATAGGCTCAGAAAACACTGACTCAAAGTCACTCTGACTGACTTTGAGAATCAAAGTTCTGCTTCCAGGTGGGTGAAAAAGGGGCATCAGGGGACACAACACACATGATGCTGAGATGTCACAGAAATGAGGAAGGATAGTCGTATTAAACATTGCCGGAAAATGAGTGAAAACAGCTGACATCAGGAGGCAGATATCTACAGATAGTTATCAAGAGAGCACAGACTCAAAAGTCGTCTCTGGAAAACAGACTGAAAAGTTTTTTCTAATTTTATTCAGCCTGAACAGTTTTTACATGTTAGCCTGTCTGGAAGATGTGCAAGTAAAACACCTGCTCCCTGCTCTGCACTCAACAGGAAGTTAGAGATTGCTGAAGAACATGAATCCCAATGGGCATCAGCCACTCATGGTTTGGCCAGAAAAAAGTTGATTTGTTCAACTCAGACAGGCTTCTGCATGTTTGGAGGACAACAACGTTGAGCACAATGTCCTGACAGTGAGCCATGGAGAAGGAACAGTCAGAGTATGAGGCTGTACATGCGGGAAGAATTAGAGACGTGACATTGAAAGAGAGCCTGCAGATGACAGATCTGCCTAAGAAGACGAATTATTATCTGATGCCACCTAAAAGAGAAGGGCTGTGTGCATGAACTGTGAAAGAAATTACACTTTTTTTATTCTGGTCAATTAAGACATGAGTGTTTAAAAGGTCCAATGTCACTTTAAATGTATTCCAAATCAATCCCATTTCATCCAAACAGAGAGAAACTTTCCATGGCAAATTGAAAGCTCTAATTGTTAGTAATAAAACTATAATGAAATATTTAGTCACAACAAAGGGCCCAAAAAGATGTAAGTGTATGAAACTACCTGTGAAAGGGTTTTCACAGATATCTCCAGTAGTTCCTGGTAACAGAGACTTACTGTTATTAAGTAACACATAACTCAGACACAAAAGTATATCTGTCAAGGAGTTTCTGTTCATTCCTTGTAATGAATCGGTTTGCTTAAGTTCCAGTATCTTTCCAGATCTCAGCTTCCCTTCAGCCAGTCAGGATTGGCTATCTGTAGGGAATACAAGTCCTCATCATCGCCTTCCTAAAATAATGGCACATTCATTTTTTGCTAAAAGATGATTTAGTGGGAGCAGAATTTCTTTATGCAAAAGGTGACTTAGGCCATTATTTTAGGAAGGTGATGATATGTGAACTTTCCCTGGCTGAGCCTGCTGGTGGTCTCAATCCCTCAGATCAGCGATTCTTTAAAATGACAACAAGTCCTGGAAACTACAGGAACATCTCAGTCTGATGCAGATGGTTCACTGCATTCTGATACATTCAAAATGGACTGATGAGCTGGTCTGCATCAGTTTTTGTTCAGCTGACACCAAACCAAAAGTCAGACCGGACACGGTCCATGGAACTGCAAAGTTAGAGAGATATAAAGTCTAAATGTATTCAACCACCGTTTACCCCAGGATTAATGTACTGAAACATGATGGACTTCACGAGAAAAACAGCAAAATGTTGTTCCTCTCTTATCTCATTTTCCCACTCAATGTTTATGGGTTCAAATTAAACGCTCTGAGGCATTTAAAGGGATTCCCTGAGGGGAGATAAGCTCTTTTGTGAAATAGGCCTCTGGTTTTGACAACTGTCACAGTAAATATAAGGTAAAACAAAAGCAGCCAGATTCATCGGCACAATTCACTTTCATCTTCAAAACCAAAATCTCTCTTTGGAGGAAGCATCTGTTCTTAACCTCCCACACCCACAGGGCTCCCAGGCTTTCACAGCTGAGGTAAATATGCACACCTTGATGTAAAAAATGGAAACAAGATGTCCATCAATGTGATGCTTGAGCACAGTGCAACAAAAGGATTACAGAGCTAATCTGTATTCAAAGCTGCACAGGGAAAATGAGCCATTTTAAGCCTTTTCTTTTGATTCTTTGGTTTTCTGGTGATTTTAATTAGCGCGACTTTTCAAAAGGAAATGCGGTTCACAGAGCCCATTTCAGCTCAACCTTCATCCAAAACAGGACGGATGAAAATGCAGATCGCAGAAGCTTTTTGAAGTTGGTACATCTTTCCTCTTGTCTGCTTCTCAAGATTGTTTATCCCCAGTTTTTATATAAGGATTCATTTTGCACCTTCCTGCATGTCCTGCAACAAACCAGACAATGTGTATGTTAGTGGCTGTGCCCCTTAAACTGTGCATATAAGCTATTTATGCTGGAGAGTGTTTGATTATATTCGATTGAGCAGCATAACAATTTGCAGCTCCACTGTGGAAATACCTGTCAGGCTCAGATAAGCATTTAAAATGGATAAGAGAGGCAGGAAGGATGCCGGGGGAAAGAAATAATAAAGACAAATGAAAGCAAGGACAATCTCTACTTAGAGGCAACTTGATTTAGAGATCATTGAAGGTGGATGGAGAGAGATAAATGTTTTAATGGAGGATATTATTACTGATGAGGCAGAGAGAACTGTTTGCCCAGAGGAATGTTTGAGAACATTGTCAACTTTGTAATCTCTGTAGAAAGGGAGAAAAAAAACTGTTGATCTACAAGGCAAAAAAAATTAAGGCTCAAAGTACAATTACATTAACATAAGTGCTGGTTAGAGGTTTACATTCACTCATCATGTGCAAGACAGAAGCTTAAAATGTTTATGATCAGTTTAATTTATTCTTTGTTTTCACAGTAAACCCATAATATAAGACACATTGTCCATGAAGCTTTGAAACCAGACTTGGTTTTATCAGTTTGAATTCATTGTGGATCATCTTGAAACCAAAGCAGGTGAACAGTGGCTAAAATAAATCATCTAGTCTCATATTTCTCATATTATACTCACAGCAAAATCTGTATCAATATCACTGAGCATATCAGTCATATTCCTCTGAAGTGAGATCATGGCATACAGTAGTGTGAAAAAGTGTTTGCCCTCTTCCTGATGTCCTATTGTTTTGCATGTTTGTTACACTTCAGTGTTTCAGAACATCAAACCAATTTAAGTAATTAAGTGGTCAAAGTCAACACAAGTTAACACAAAACGCAGTTTTTAATGGTGCTTATTATGAAGAGAGAAAATATGCAATCTTGCATGGCCCTGTGTGAAAGAAAGTGTTGTTTTCACTGGTAAAGAGTGTGTGACATTTATGTCATTGTTTTTGACTTTAAATGTTTTAATTTGCTAAAGTCAGTTGTAAAGTGGAGATCAGTGGAGTTGTTAACATTCCATCACAAGTGGAATGTCAGTCATTCTTCAAACTCACTGAGATATCATATGACATGTATCTGTCACAGAACATAACTTATCAAGAGATCATTTTAATGTGCACTAAATATTAATTTTATGCCATACTGACATACAAATTAGTAAGGAACTGTTGGTCTTTTTTGTCTTTGTTGGTAGCACTGCTGCCTTGCAGCAGGAAGGTCCTGGGTTTGAATCCCAGCCTGGGGTCTTTCTGCATGGAGTTTGCATGTTCTCCCTGTGTGTGTGTGTGTGTGTGTGTGTGTGTGTGTGTGTGTGTGTGTGTGTGTGTGTGTGTGTGTGCGCGTGCGTGTGTGTGTGTGTGTGTGTGTGTGTGTGTGTGCGTGCGTGCGTGCGTGTGTGTGTGCGTGTGTGTGTGCGTGTGGTTATTTGTCCTGTCTAACTCTGTGATGGAATGGCTACCTGTCCAGGTTGACCCCTCCTCTTGCCTGATGACCGCTGGAGATAGGCACCAGAACCCTTCTCAACCTGCAAGGATAAGTGTGATGGATGGATGTGTGTTGATTTGTGGATGCTGCTAGCTATAGTGACTGTATAGTTAAATCTGTACAGTCAAGTTTTGACTTAACTGTATAGTCAAAAGTTGGTGATATTTATAATGATTTAGTTTCCAACTTTATTGAATCCAAACAAGAATATGTTGTTTATTGAAAAGAAAATATCTGTTATGTCTCTAAAGTAAGTGGGGTGGATTTCATCTTCTGGTACTGGTACTTTACAGTTTTATGTTTTAAAGGTGCAGTATGTATCTTATAAAGCATATCTGTTTTATATATTTGTCACCCTGTTGTGACAGTATGTTATGAGACAGATAATCTATGTAAAGATTGCCCTCCTCCATCTTCTCCCTGTTAAGTTAGTATGAGTTACTGTCTGTCTGAAGAAATGCACCGCTCCTGACCAAAAACAACCAATCAGGACCAGGAAAGGGGGGTTAACGCTGTCAATCATCCTCAAGTACTTTCTGTTAAATGTCCTGAAGGTGTAAAAACAACTTACAGTTACAGGAAAACCGTTTATTCACCATCATCGTTAGCTATGCTACTTGCCTGAGCATTCATGACAAGCCGTGCTAGCTGCAATGTACCAGAAAGCAAGGGGGCTGTGGGATATGGGGAATGAGCAGCGCCACAGAGGGGTGATTGGCAGCATTAAGACCCTCATCCTGGCCCTGACTGAGATTTGATCTGATTGGATATAATCTGGGAAAAGGCAAAAAAGTAAATGTCCATTTTTTCAGATGATGTCTCATGATATACTGTGACAGTTTCAACAAATATATCTAAAAAATATATATTTCAATAAAAGTTACATACCACAGCTTTAATGTGTGTCCACCACTTGTATCATAAACTTTCATTTGACCTTTTTGCCATTGTGAGTTTGTTGAAGAAGGGCGTGTCTTTTTCTTACACACACACGCACACGCACACACACACACACACGAAAAACTGTCAAATGTCAGTGGTTACGGCAGAGCACGGTGGCGTGTGGAGGCTTCACAGAGAGCGATGATTGCTTGTGTTATCAGTGTTGAAACAGACAAATCAATCCCGCCCTGACAACCACACAATTAACCGCTTTATTAGCCTGCTTGTAGACCAGCTCATCGTGAGGGGGGAGTCAAGTACCCGCAAATAAATGTTCCAGCAAAGAGTGGTGAAGAAGGCGAGGAGGCACACAAGTGTGTATTTAGTATGGAGAGCGGGGACAGAGTGAAGATTGATTGGGCTGATTAAAACGGTGATTTGCGAAGTGGATCAGAGCTCGCTGAGTCTCGCTGACCGGCCCTTCTTCAGTCACTCAGGACTCAAACTGGGCCGCTCACACACGCAGGAAGACCAGTTTGTGAGCTTATGCTGTTTTTCCACTCCTGCATATTTAATGAGACTTTGACTGAAGGGAATTTGTATGAAAGGACGAAAACCTGTGGAGGTTATAAGTCATTTCATTTTTCCTTGCGCTCAGCATTTTAATATGGCTGCCGCTGCTGCGCACAAACACTGTTTGCTTTTTCATATTATAAGCTGACATTTGTAAATGCTGCTGCGGTAAACATGAAGACCATGGTACAGGCGCTGCTCACAGCCTGATCCCATCCACTCACAGGCATCCAGAGCAGGGATGTCATCTGCAGACAAAGTACTGAAAAACAAAGGAACCTCTTAACTCACAATTTATTAGTTAGCCATTCAACTACTGATCAATTTAATGTTTTCAACATAAGTAGCAACATAGACTCTCTTGTCAATAACATAATTAATCACATAGAAATTACTCAGTGCAGTTATTCACTTAAACAGGGCAAATGTCACCCAGTGAAGTTCACAGTGAGCAGTCAGGGTGGTGGAGAAAGAGATTTTAGATATGATAATTAGCACACGTTGGTCTGGGTATTCCAGAAAGTGCTGATCTACTGGGACTTTCACACATCAACTGCCTCAGGTTGCAGAAAATTAGCTGAAAGAGAAAATGTCCAGCGAGCTGCAGAGATGTGAACCAAAACATGTTACTCTCAGAAAGAACCAACTGGTGAACTCCACATAAATCCTTCTGATTTTCACTGCAGGCCTCCTTTGGTTTGGTGACAGAGGTTATCTGCAGAAGCTTTAAATTAGCATTACATACAGCAACAAATATGTATCTACAAAAGACAGTCTTTATTTTAGTTTAATTGTGATGGATGAAAATGAGATGAAAATTTTGAGTGAAAGTGAGTAATCAGAATGACGAGCAAGATCATTTAAGACATTTTAGAGGGGAGGTTGATACTCATTTTCCTAGCATTTCTTGGAATTCCCTTTAAATTCCTTTCAATTTAATTCCTATTATTTTATCATAAGCTTCTTATAATCATTGATAGTTATCTCAGCGACGTCAATAGGATTGAAAATAAGGCACTTGCTATTCTTTGGCTCTGTGAACATTTTCACCTGTACATACAATATTTGGACATCCCTTCACACAAAGTTCTAGAAATCATATGGAACCATCCCAGGTCAAAACCAACAGCTGGGACTGAAAGATGGGGTTTGAGGCTTCAGCCCTACAGCTTCATCTTAAAGTCGTTCAGAAAGGAAGTCAACATCCCTGCTGACTGAATGTCTTTTCACCAGATTCCATCTCCAATAAGTGACAGTATACGTGCTGCGAAAAAAGCAGACGAATATGTGAACTTCATTGCAGCTCATACCACACCAAAAACCATGACACTTTGATCAGAGCAGAGACACTCAAAGACTCCATTCTTCATGAAGTCACTGCTCACATTAGATTCCTGGCCGCGGTGCTGTCAGAGGACCATTTTAGATGTTGTGGTTCATGTTACTGAAAACTGAGCAGATTATGTGAAGCATATCACTTACAAATCATAAAGGGCAAATGGTAGAGCTAGAACAGCTCTGTCATTTAGCTTTGGTTGAAATCCTGAATTAAGAAATTAAGTGTGGGAATTAAGGATTTTGTATAGATTGTGTGTTACTTTCAGTCCTCTATTCTGTTTTTCCCTATACAGTGTCTTACCTTTGATTGCACTCACTGTGTCTGGTTCCCTGATTATGTCCACATCTTTCGTCTTGTCCTCTGTGGTTGCTGGTCCTTTGTCACTTACTGTCTGTCTGTCATTCATGTGAGTCCCTCCTGGAAATTTTGATTTTTTTTTCTGTGCTACTAGTTCACGACTCTGTGTCTGATCATGATCACAGTTGTGAGTTTAAAGAAGTGTTTTCATCCTCACCGTAAATCTTAGTCACTCTACTCCTTTTCAATGACAACAAATCATGACACTTTGACCATTTCAAAAATACATTTCCTACATTTTTGATTGAAAGGTTTGGGTGCTAAGATGAGGTGGTTTTTAACCATGTTGAAATTTGTTTATTTTGCAAAACTGCAGCGGAAACACTTTTTTTTCCCATCACACAAGTCACATGATTAACTACTGGATGTTGCCACTGGTGCAAACCATGAAGAAGAAGATGACAGGAAGGATAATCATGGCCTCATGTTTTTTAATGACTTATGACATGAACAAACTTATTCACGTGTGGTTCTAATTCTGTTTCTCCTTAAATGGAAACACCACATTTGCAAAAAATATTTTTTTGGACACTAGTGGAATATTGACAAAATTTTTTGCACATTGTTAATGGAAACGCAGCCGGTGCCGCCTTGTAGGGGAAACAAATCCGATAGAACCTCCAACCTTCAGCCGTCTGCGAGCAGCAGGAAGCTGGAAAAGGTCTCAAGAGAGCCAGTCATAAATCTTTGAGCGCCAACAGGCAGTGGCAGTGTAAACACAAACTGTGGCCATCGTTGAGTCTGCCGAACCAATGCATAGCTAAACTCACTGATCCAAGTATGTGTGTTTGTGTGTGTGTGGACACTCATTGATTGCACTCTTTGCAATTGGGTAGGTTAACTCAGCTGGACCAGAGCGAGAAGGAACGAGAGGATGAATGAGGATTATTTGGGGCGTTCACACACACTGAAACACACACGCATGTGCGTATAAAATCAATAGGTGGAAGAGGAACATCACCCTGAAGACTGATTGTTTCCAGCCCAGATGCAGAGGGGGAGAAAATAGCTTTCTTATTGAATCAACACCAACCTGCTGCTCCCCGTATCACACACACTGGGTGCTTCCTATCATGCCAATTTGGTGTGTGCATGCATGTGTGTGTCTGTGCATGAGCAAAAGGTGGTGGGAGGATGGTGGATATAAATTCTCGATGAAAAGCATCAGACACAATCTAATGACCCTGGAGCTAAATTTGTCTGTTCTTGCCATTTCGTCAGTCCTGAAGATTCCTGCTGTTCATTCACAAACAGCTAAATTATTATCCGTCAAAAATATTGTTACTGTAACACAAAGATTGTTACTATTGTAACCGTCTCTTTGATTTTTGTCTCATCAGATTTTTGTACTCTGCCGGTTTGCAGAGGATGATTGTGCCAATAAGATTATCAAGGCATCATTTAATGCAGAGTAAACATAGTGCTTTGGTTCCATATTTATTTCCTGCATTAAACAGATACATCTGTGATACTTAGCATGGTATGACATATATGGTGGATGCCCTGAATAGATCCTCAATTGATGCACTTTATTATCAGCATACATTGTCTAGGCACTGTTCAGAACAACAGAAGGAGTCTTCTCTCTGCCGCTGTATGGGAATAGAGGCAGTTAAGTGGGCCAGTTATCTGCTGAAGTTCTGTCCAGTCGGACCCAGCTGGTTGTGTTTATCTGAACCACTGAGTCACAGCTGAACTTACAAGTATTCCTGCTCTCTTAAATTGGCACTTAGAAAAGTATTCATACCCCTCTAGTTATCCGTGCCCCCCTGTTGAGTTGAATGTTTTCTACCCTGACAAAGGCTGAGCAGATTATAGTGTGTGTTGTGTTCTCCTGCTGCATAACAACCATCCATTAAATCAGGTCAAAGAGATTTTAACTCTATGAACTAAATTTACCAATCACAGTAGAAAGTCAAACCTTAAGACTTTTATGAGTTCTAATATTAATCAAATTGGAGCATGAAGAGATCTTATTAGTTGTACGTTATGACACCAGCCCGTTCTGACTGAGGCAGAGGTATTCTCATTTAGAAAGAGCTTCTGTCAAATGTAAAAAATGCCTCTTCTCTTTTCAGAGTATGAAAGGCATGACAGCAGTGCCTCTAAATGCTGGAAGCACTGCCGACAGAGTATTAGAGAAAAACAAATTTGATAAGAAATCCACTTTAACAAGGGGCTGAAACAGCCAGCAGGGGCGGCCCATGGAGATGAGTCACAGTAAAAGCCTTTTCCTTTAGACTGGCTGTCTGTAGCCTGTCTGTCTGTTTCACCTGTAGGACAGGTTGGAGTTTTGCAGCAACTCCTCATGTTGTCTTTGGTTGCAACTCCCACAGAGGTAAATGATGGCAGCTGAAAGGAAGCCACGGAAATAAGACGACTCCTTTCAGCTCTCAACTTGGCAAACATAAACGGATTCATTCCTGCCGCAACACTTTTTCCAGATCACTTCCTCCTTTTTTTCTCACGATAATCTCTGACTTCACTCACATTTGCATGTACACAGCTGTGCAAACAAACAGCCTTAATACACACATGCCTATAAAATCAAAACAGGAGACTCTGCTCAGGAGACTCTGAGCAGAGTCTCCTGTTGACTCTGCTCAGATTAAGGGGATTAAAAATCATGAAGAGAGCCAATGAAAGAGTTGTTCCTACGGTAACAGCACCTTCTTGCACTCTGCTCCATTATCTTTCTGCTAAAAACTCCAATAAATCTCCAACCTTCCGTTCATCAGTTTTGATTTTCAATCACTTTTGGTCAATTTAATGCACTTAGAAAAAATACACTTTTCCCCTGCTTCTGGTTGTGTGTATAGGTCTTCTGAAAATAAGCATAGAAATTCAACCTAAAATACCCTTTTTCATGGTCTTTTATTTGATTGGTTGTATTTTCTCATTTTTGACATGTTAAGTTTGTAAGCCAATAGTTTTTGTCAAGAGGAATGAGTTTGTGGATGGACCAAGATGCAGACAGGAACTGAGAGCATGGATCATGTTGAGAGTATTTAGGAAAAAACTTACAAAAAAACCCCCACAGGGAGCCAGAGCAGAACAAAAACCATAAATTCATGAAAAAAGGGCGGGCAGACCGGGAATCAAATTGCAGATCCAACAATTGCAAGGCGGACTCTTACTGCCTTCGCCCCCTTCAGAGATATTTGCTCTGTGAACGAGTGAATAAAGCTTGTATTTAATGTCCAAAAATGTTTCTATGTTTTTCCAATCACTAGTAGAGCGATCTGATACGTCCATCTCTCCTATTTTGCAATTTGCCACTCTATTGAAGTCCTTCTGAAACATAAAAAAAATCTAATCTGGAGTAACATGAATGTGGGTGAAAGAAAAAAAGCATAATTGTGAGGGACCAAACTCAAACAAGGACACAAAATGTTCAAAGTAGAAAAAGGTTTCAATTTAATTCTTCAAAAAATCATTAACAAAGCATACAGATTTAAAGCAAGAATAAATCAAAGGATAAATAACAAATTTGGATCCAAATTAACTGAGGTCAACTGAACTGTAACTGAACACAAACAAAAACTGAGCTACCAAACAAATAACAAAGGCTGCTTAAATAGGGGTGGAGTGACCTAAACCTACCACTTGAGGGAGGTCTGACCTAACAAAAGAACAAATAAACACAAAATTAACTAAAGCATTCTATAAACAAATAAAGCAAAACTAACTTTAATTTAGCACAAGCAACAAGTGAATATTTAAGTGACAAAATTAAATAAAAACAACTTGAAGTCTCCCCCTTCATCCATCCATCCATCCATCCATCCATTTTCTTCCGCTTATCCGGGGTCGGGTCGTGGGGGCAGCAGCTTCAGAAGGGAGGCCCAGACTTCCCTCTCCCCAGCCACTTCTTCCAGCTCCTCCGGGGCTCCCCCTTCAGTCTTTGACAAATTTGTAGATGGTTTGCTCCAGGTTCCTCCACCAGCTGGTTCCTATAAGTGGCACCTCAAACAAAAACACAAGTATAAATGAACCATTCAGACAGACATTAACTAAAGTGTGCACCCATTAGAAAATATATGTCAAATGAAATGACTATAAACTATACTAATAAAGAAATAAATACTAACACAATGTGGTGGTAGGAGCATCCACCACAATAATCTTTTTTTATTATTGGGCTTTGCTCTCTCCAAATATATTGGAGTAATGATTCTTTGATAATTAATTTTAATATTTTTAGTTTTGTTTAATACCGACTTGTGTGAATTTGAGGAGTACAGAATATTAGAATGCCCTGTGCTTCCACTGCAATCAATTCAAATATATTTTTAACATTTAAACCCTGATCCTGGTGAGGCATATACATTTGTAAAATTATAAAATTGCCTTCCAAATATCCCTTTACTAACACAATTTTTTGGTCATAGCGTCCTTATTTCTTACCTGCTTCCTCCTTCTGCAAGCATTCCTCTGGCCAGTCAATAAAATTCAGTCACCTGTGTTTTGGATCCAACGCTCCTGGACAAGGAGTGACCAGGAGCCAGTGAAGGAAGGTTTCAGGTTGCACACTTTGTGTTTTCCAAAGAAGGGCCACGGGAAGATAACGATTGTTGCCTTAGTCCTTTATTATAAGTTCCTCATGACAGGTTTGCTTTCTGGACTCCTCTTCCTGTTGAAACTGAAAGTCAATTAATGTAGTGCATTGTGGGATTAACAGTCTTTACACCAGCCTCCTCTATTCAGTCCTTCATGGCTCTAACATCTGGCACCAACACCTTAACAAAGGTCCTTCCAAACTTGTTAAGTTTTTATTGCAAAAACATCATTTGAACCGAGTAAAAATAAAATGAAGTCCAGAAAGGTAATAATAAAATTCATGTTCATTCCGGCTTCACATAAGAAGGGTTTTGAGTCGTCGTTGGAGGACATTTTTGACATGTTCTCAGTATTAGTTCAAACAGTTGGAGAAGATCAGAATGTCATCTAGGTCAGTTTTTCCCAACCCCGGTCTTCAAGGCACACTGACCTGCATGTTTTAGATGTTTCCCTGCTTCAACACACCCCACACAGTTGATTGCAATTCAGTAACACCCTGTTAGTCAACCATCAACTGAAGTCATGTGTGCTGAAGCAGAGGAATGCAGGGAATGTGCCTTGAGGACCAGAGTTGGGAAAAACTGATCTAAGTAGGCAAAGACAAATCTGTTTAGGATGTCCCTGAGGACATCGTTAACTAGTGCCTGGAAAAATACTGGGGCGTCAGTTAAGACAAAACTAGGTGTTCAAAATGTCCAGAGTGCATTGTAAAGGCTCTCTGTCACTCATCACCTTCCCAAATGCATAGGCATGAAGATGCGTTTTTATATATAAATTACACATGATGAATATAATCAAAGCTAATTAATCAGCCTAAGCTAAAGTTTATGATCATTTCATGAAGGCAAACATCAAATGTTCGCCTGCAGGATGAAGAAGCAGCTGCAGCTCCACAAGTTTTCCTGATTGCTGTAGAAACAAGGTTCATTTCCGTCCTCATCACCTTTCAGTACTCGAGGCCTCACTCACAAAACGCTCCTGTCGTTGTCTCATGTCAGGCTGTTTCACCAAACTGTTAAAATGCTCTCATAAGAAGAAAGACAGGCTCATTACACTCATTTTGTGGTGATTATGAATGCAGCTCATAAACACAATGATTTTAGATAAAACACTGATATCTTTTGAATCAACAATCATATTAAAAACTAATTATACCATCTCCTTAACGTCTGGTTTTATGTTCTACGCCTTCTGTCCTTCAGGAGATTGTAAAATGACATAAATACAAAAATTCATTAAAATTTATGTTTTTATTCTTTATTTAATAAAATGCAGTTGTGTAAAAACAAAAGATTCACTCACCACCACACCCAGAGCAGCAGTTACTTCATTCACACACCACCAAAATGTCTGATGTCAGAAAACTCTTGTCAGTTTGTCCAAGACAGATCTCACTGTTTTTCATCTTCTGATGATAGAAGGGAGATTTTTTTAATCACATTTGGTGAAATGCATTGAACCATGTGATCCAAAGCGAACAGAGGCTGGTGCGTCAGATGATGAACCAGATGGTAACTGAATGTGAAGGCGAAATGCAAGATAAACATCTAGAAGAACTAACACTTGTTCATAAATCATGTCTGCCCTCTGTGTGTACCGCAGCATCTTTCCACCTCCCAGATCTCCATGATCTCCTGCTCCACCCAAACTGTGCTCTATCTAGACTCCATCATTCCTACCCCCCCAAGCAGATGGGGGTTGAAATGAACCAAGCCCCCACGTCCCGACCCTCACCCCCAGCCTGCCTCAGAGACTATCTGTACATCCTGCATTATTTCCCTATGTGCTTTTGAAGTAAAAGTTTCCTTTGTGGGTAATTCTGTGTGTATGCCTGCAGTGGCAGCCAAGGTGTTTTAGTTTGTGTATGCGTGCGTATGCATGTCTGTGTGCATGTGTGTGTGCGTGTGCATGTCTGTTAGGCGTGTGTTGTGCAGTTGATATCATAGCCAGTTTATCAGCAGCTGGCTTCGATTGGAATTGAGCCTGAGGACAGGAAAGTAATATACTGTTGAAGTGAGATCTCCTCTCAGGATTCAATGTTCATGGGTGTGCGTGCGTCCGTCCGTGTGTGTGTGTGTGTGTGTGTGTGTGTGTGTGTGTGTGTGTGGGTGTGTGTGTGTGTGTGTGTGTGAGTGTGTGTGCGTGCGTCCGTCCGTGTGTGTGTGCTTGTGTGTGTGTGTGTGTGTGCGTGTGTGTGCGTGTGCGTGCGTGCGTGTGTGTGCGTGTGTGTGTGCGCGCGTGTACTTGTGTGTGCGTGTGTGTCAGATCTCTGATGGGCCAGATATTGTTACTGTGCAGAAGTAATAGGTTTCTTGAGTATATCATCCAGTCATGATGTACATGACTGAGAAATGTTGAACATTATAATTTTACCATTTTTTTTCCTATTTTTCCTGCAACAGTGTAATTAAATCACCTGAAACTAAAAACCTCAGTGACAGACCAAACTGTAGGAGCTGCTACTTGTAGAAGATAAAATCTAGATTTGATCATCTTTGGTGCTCAGTTATTTTTGAAACAAGAAAATATCTTCTATAGAGAAATATAAACCTTGTGTTCACTTTGTTTTGCTAATCTGGTTTTTTTAAGAATTCACTTAATATGTATTCTCTTTAGTTTTTTTTAACTAACTTAAATATTTCAAATCATCAAATAATTGTAGCAAAACAAAGATTACATGAGTTAGTAAAATAAGTTTTAAAGATTTTATTTATAAAGTAAAACAGCTCTCCAAACCAAACTGGCCCCATATGAACAAAGTCATTGACTTCTTGTTAAATCAAAAATATACACAGATTTTGGTTATGTTAAAGTCTTTGGATGTTCAGAGAGCCACAGAAAGAAACATTCACATCAACAATGGAGAACCTTTCTGAAGAGCCAGACAAACATGATAACATGATAAAAGACGCCTCGGTTAAGGTCAAAGTTCAAGATTCAACACAAAGAGACTCGCTTGGACAGTTCCAAGACCAAAACCACAGCTGACCAAAAAGAACAAAGGTCTCACATTTTACAAACAATGTCTTGATAACTTTGGGGAAAATATTCTGTAGACTGATTTAGAAAACATACAATACTGATAGAGAGAGCTACAAAAAAACGTGTGACGTTGGGTTAATCTACTTATTATAGTCTAAATTAGCGGTTCTCAACGTGGGCGGTACCGCCCCCCAGGGGGCGTTCAGAGGACGGCAGGGGGCGCTGGCGGACATTTTTACAAAAGGGGGGCGCTGGGATTCCTTTGGGGGGCGTTTAGTCGAAGGTAAACTTTACACCTTAAATGCAGAACAATACCAGTTTAGACTTTGAGCAACTTGGTAAAACTGTATTGTGTAACATTAAATCATGCTTGGCTGCAACTGTATCAATGGCAGCTCTTCTTCTATTCAGTGTTTGTAGCTTCTTGGCGCAGCTCTGTTCCTGCTAGTAGCTTCACCGCATCAGTTCAGCGTTACACCGGCTGATGACGTTGCTGTGATTCACTTTGTCTGGTATTTTTGTACATATGTTTTGGCAGTTCTGTGATCATGTTAAGCAGCAACTTATATTAAAAAGAGTTTTATTGTCCGTCTGGATGCTGCCCGCTTCCATGCAGGACAGCAGAAAATTGCTCTTATAAACATGTAATTACTAAAATCAGGATACCCTCACTTTGTATCCCTCTGAAAAATGAACCCATTTAAATAAAGAAATCCCTCCATGGGTGATACCACGATAGAGAGCGTTCATTTTATAGCGTTAACACCGGTGCTGTAAGTGGTCCGGTATGAAATGGGGGTGATAGAACAACACACTTTTAAATTTCAATAATCGGAATACCGCAATTGTTTCCGTTGTTTTAAAAGGTTTATGTCAGTCTGCCTTTTCCCATCGATACGCTTCCCGAACGCTGCGCAAACGAGGTGCACATCGCGCAAAACTCTGAAACAGGAGAAGCGTCACCACCTCTTGTGGCATATACCATAGGCATTAATACGTAGACCCATAGACATAATATAAGAGTAGACCCCCGCATTGGCTGCTCCGGCGCAGGAAACACGGCAGCCATTGTTGAGGAAAAATGACTATTTTTAGTGTTTAACACAGTTTAAACCTTTTAAAACAAATTTCTTAATTTTGAACAGGTTTCTGTTAGTGATTTGAAACTAAAACTATTGCTGGCTAAGTATTGAATAGAGATCTGCAGGAGAGCTTTGGCTCAGACCCCTGGGGTCTTATCATTAAAGACAGGAGGTCATAAATTAACATATGCAGGAAGGTGGAGGACAGTATCACTTAAATTACTGTGAGAAAGGGAACTTTGGTCGGTTCCAGGATGAGAAGTCTTCCAAAACTAACATCTGACATGGTGCAAAAAACTGAATATAACATAAAATGATTTAAATCACTAACATTTAATTTGTTAGATACTTTTCTTAGTTATTAATAACATGTTTTGACTAAAAATTGTATTATCTTATTTTAGAATTAATTTAGTCTATGATGAATGTATTTGAAATGGTATTATTTCTGGCTATATTAGAATCAAATGAAAATGTTTTGTTTAGTATTAGAAAATACTTAGGTTTATATGGAATGAATGTCTTAATTCTTATTTTGAATATTATATTAGGTTAGAAACAGGGATTGTACTTCATTATTTTCTGATTGATATTATCTATTACTTTTGTTTGATATCAGGACTAAACTTTGGAGATGCTGAGTGCAGAAGAACAAATTGGGTTTTTGGATAACTTTTTATTGAATTAAAAGTACAGTATTAAAGGTTTGTTCCTGGCAGAGTGGGAGAGAAACCAGAATTTCACAGCTACCTGTGAGGTTCCTGCATCTGTTTCTCTTTGCCCAGATGGCTGTAGAGCCGCAGGAGGCCGGATAGTGTTAAGAAAATAAATTTAAAATAAGTTAGTTTTAACATTTAACATGACTTGATTGAAATACCCTAATTATAGTTTTAAAATTTATAACATATTCTGACCTATTGATCCTTATTTTACTGTAGTTAAAGCAGATTGTTTGCTAAGATCTCTGATCTGCTCTTTGTCTGTCTGGAAACAATCAGTAGGAAGTTCCAGCTTTTCACACTGATCTGTGAAAACCATAAACCACCATGAATTCAGAGAGTCTGCTTCTACCTTATTTAACAAAAGGTGTTTGATCTTGTGAACAAATTACAGGGACTTTTCTAAAGAGCCAGAGATGCCTTCCAGTTGGTCAAGTATTTATTTGAATACATTAAAGAAGAAAACACACCTACAGGTATAAAAGTTTGTGCACAAGGGAAATAATTCAGAAAAAGCTGATTTTAGTTTACTTCTGCACCAGCTCTTTCTCCAAGGACGTCCTTGATATTTCTCTTCTTGTTGTCTCAGGTGACAATGTTTGTATCTGTGTTTCTCCAGTTTCCTGTTTTATCTTATACTTTCTTCTGATTGGATTAAATTCTGTAATTCTGAGACGTCAACACGCATTGTTGTGTTTCTGTCCCCACACGTGGCCACGCGAGAGAACCCGGGATCAACAGGAAGAATCAGAGCCAAATTTTTTTTGCTAAATTTAATTGTATAAAAATTCATCCTATAACACCATCTTGGAGAGGTCGTCCCTCCTACTTTGCTCAATCAAAACAGCAGAAGATGCCTCAGCACTGATGGATATTGTTGTTCGGGTCTATGGATTATTGATGTGAGGACTCCACAGACAACATTTCACAAGTAAGAAATGTGTATATATTGTGATTAGAATATTACTTTTCTGTATTTATGTCCACTGGCGAGAGACCAGCTAATATTAGCTACAGTACTTGGTGTAATACGGGTTCAGCCCCGCTATGAAGGCTAACTGAGATTTCGTAAATCTAAAAAAATTTATTATTCTCTAACATTGACTTAGATTATCTGACACAACAGCCTATATTAGAAATGAAACAATATAACACATATTATAAAACTTGTATATGTGTTATAACATTCACCAGCAAAGTTTACACAGGTGGTAAAGACTATTATTTATATGTAATTTTTTCACTAGTAAGATACATCCCAAATCTTCCATTTTTGTTTTGAAAGCTTCTTAAAGACACGATGTGAGGAAGAAGAGGGAGATATCTATAGAGAGACGGATTCACTGCAGCACGGATGAATCTCACATCGGATTTTGGACTCAATCTCAGCTACTGAATCACTCTGAAGCTAGAACTCATCGGCTGAAAAACACGCATGCACGCACACACACACACACACACACACATATATATATATATATATATATATATACATATATATATATATATATATATACATATATACATATATATATATATATATACATATATATGTGTATATATATATACACATATATATATATATATATATATATATATATATATATATATATATATATATATATATATATGTATGCACATACAGACATCCATATAAACATGTATCCAATATATATTATTCAGTATTAATCATTATTTATTTGTGCCATTATTAATCATTATTTATTTGTGTTTGTATAGTTATATAAATATGTATTGATATTAATAAATAATTTATTAAATAAATTACGGCTGTGTGCTTTGTAATATGCTCATCATACATCAATATCAGAATATTCCATTCCTATTCTATTGTTATAGCCACTATGCTGAACTATGTATTAAAAACATATTTAAAAAATACAATTGTTTATAAATGTAGCTTTGATAGATGTTTGAATATGGTTTCCAGTAACAAAAAAGCGTGTTATGATCGATTAAATGCGCTGATACGTCATTGTGCTGCTAAACACATAAGCTGAGTGGAGTGGTGGACCGCTCCAAGATGGCCACCCTAAATCTGGTCAGCGACAATAGGCGACAGCGGTCCATGAGGCGTCTATCCTTATATTATGTCTATGCGTTGACCCCTCATGGAGCGGGCCGGCCCGTTGCTGCGATACGTAACAGTGTCCGCCATATTGAATGTGGAATATGTGCCAACAAGTGAATGGACCAAACTTTATAAAGTGCCGTTCTACAAAGTATTTTAAGTAACACCTGCCATTGACACATTTTCTCACACACATTAATATATTTGGCAATCAAAGAGATGACTAAAGAGAAAGTTTCTAACTTTTGATGTGATTATTTAATTGTTTTGGGGCATTTCTGAATAAAGAGCACAATGTTTTATTTGATAAAAATTATTCTGATCGTTTTTATATTGAAATTGATGAACATATTCTTCATATGCAAACACATGAAGAGTTTAATGTGTTTGCATATATACTGTTTGATACGTGTGTCAAAATATAATATTCCTCTCTGGAGAGTTTGATACTTCTGAAGATGTTAGTATCTTCTAAACATTGACATCATCCAATACCAGTTACTAATATTCCCTTCCTCTGATCTTTTTGTAGTTTGTAAATTCATATTATTTGTGTGTGTTAAATATATTCTTCCCTTTGATTGGCTTCTTATGTGCAGTGTCGTTAGCTATCAGCTAGCTAATAGCACAATGATAAAAATAGTGAATCGATAGATAAGAACAGTTTCTCCTCACCTGGCTGTCTCCTCCCGCTCAGTAGTTCTTCAGAGAAAGGCAGACGCAGAGGCCTGTCAGTGTCTGTTGTATTTCATTACCTCTCTGCTAAACCGCGACTCCGAGCTGAAGCAGAAACTATACTTAAACGTTTTCCGTCAGCTGACAAGTAGCAAGTCTACTCCACTTTATTCACCAAAAATGTTGGAACGTTCACTAAGTTGAGCTCCGCAGTTAGACGCCTTATCTCACTGCGCGAGAAGCAATTGCGTCATGCGTCACGGCCAAAAGGTCAAAGGTAACAATTATTGTACAAAAAAGAAACAAAAAAGCAAAGAATTTTAGCAAATGTTTTTATGTGTCAGAAGAGGGCTTAGGAAATAATACCAAAAAATAAAAAATAAAAAATTGACCAAAAGGGCACTTGGGAGCAAGGAGCAAAAAGGGCAGGTGCTCAAGCACCCCCAGCTCCCCCCTCTGCACGTGCCTGACTGGCAGAATGTTCTAGTCGCAGCTTGAGCGTATTTTTAAACCAGAGCAGATTAAAGGTTTGTAAAAAAAAAAATTGGACAGACTAGCCCTTTAGATATTTAATGAATGGGAAGCTGCATTTAGCAGCCATTATATAAAACAAAGTCGGAGTTAAAGGCTATCTGTGTGAAAGTATCATGATCAAATTAATTACATGCCGCTTTGGACAAGTGTAGAAAAACAAAGTGTGCAGAACAGAGCATAATGTGTCTGTGTGATACGGCCCCTGTGTAAACCGGACAGAGAGAACTTCCGCGTCAGACCGATTGTCAACAATGAAATAATGAAAAGCTAAATTGACAGCTCGTCTTATTTTTTATTTTTGCAATTGCCGTTTTTTTAATTTCATTTTAAAAACGAAAAAACAAAAAAACACATACTTGTTTTGTTTTTTCAATTTTATTTTGAAAAGAAAAAACCAAAGAACAAACCATACACGGATTTACATGGCACTGTAAAAACAAAAATTTGATTTTTTGTTTAACAACCATGGTTGTAACAACCTGGGTTGTTATTCTTCTGTACCTAATTAGGGGCATGCCATAGCAATGCATAAGGAGAGCAGTACTGACAAGCAAGTCAGTACTGCCTCCATGCATTGCATGGCAGGCACCTATTGTTCTACACCTAATAGAATGTCTCTTTATTTATTTTTCTTCCATTACCGTTAATGCGGCTCGTACCGCTGCGTGCCCACCCACAAAAGTGGTATCAAATCGTGCGGCTCGATGCCGAGAAGGGAGCTATTATTTTTATTGGGGATTGGAGTTAAAATGATTACATAAATTAATAAAAACGAAAAAATTTGAGATTTTGTGTCTCACAGAATCAGTAATCTTTCTCTATGAAACACACACACAGGACTGTTTATGGCTGACTCAAAAACCCTTTTTAAATCCCCCTCACAGGCATAAATATCGCCCTATTGGTCTGAAAGTTGGTCATAACATAGATACACATGCCTGCTCATGTACAATGTTTACAAAAATTTGCTAGGGCTTATGCTTTTTGTCAGGGTCCTTCAGACTAACGCCTGGTGTCTCCCAAGTATAGAAACTGTGTCTGAAGAGGATTTTCCCGCTCTTTGGCTCTCACAGCTGCAGGGGATTAATTACCATAGCAACAGAACAGTGTCTGGAACTGCAGCTCCCCAGGACTGCACTGTAGGGTTTACTGGTATTTACAACTGCTTGTGTTTCAGCATTATACTACTGATTCAAGACTATAACCATTACACATATGTCCCCCCATGTTAAAATCTGACATAAATAAGAATAAATAGTTGATTAAAAGTCTATGGACAGAAAATAACGTCGCTGCTCCTTTAAGGAACCAGCGGCACAGACGCAGCGCCTGCGATGCTACAGATCACAAACCTGACAGAGAGAGCAGAAGAGGATTCGTAGGAAAAGAGCGGTGATGCTCAGCAAGGCAGTTCATTAGCATTTGTACAAAAGTTAGCATTTCACTGTCTATGACTAGTGCACTAGCACTTTTACCTAAAGTTAGCTTTTACCTAATTTTCTCATTAATTAGACATGTTTAGTATACTGAATAGAGTAGTAAAATTAAAACAACATGGTCGTGTTGCTCCACATGCTACTGCCAGCATTTAAGCTAACATTAGCATATTGGCTAATTTTAGCTTATGCATCAATTCTAACATAATGAATGGTACAACTACAGTTTATTAAACATGCTTCTGCCTCTCCAAAAGTTATTGACTACGTTGCAGCTTTCTTTAGCATTAATGCTAATTTTTAACATCATAGCGCTGCGTCAAAGCCGACGGGCACACTTTGGCATGCCCCTTTAAAATTTCTGCAGGAATTTTCTAGTTCATTTGTTTGTTGTTGACTTTTGCTCAATTAAATTTCTTATGTATACACTGCGAATGGTCTTTTTATTATAGTTGATCATGTTGTTTTTCATGTCTCCTTATGTCTTTTGTTCCTCCCATAACTGATGGAGATAAATAGATATTATTTACAATGTATGAAAGTATTGTTTGTCATTTAATTAGCTCTAAATCCTTAAGAAAATGAAAAAATACTTTGCCAGTAATGCCAGAATTAATAATAAGTAATAAAGACTTTGTGCTATTCCATCCATCCATCCATTTTCTTGCACCCTTATCCCTTGGTGGGGTTGGGAGGGTTGCTGGTGCCCATCTCCAGCCAACACCTCGGGCGAGAGGCGGGGTTCACCCTGGACAGGTCGCCAGTCTGTAGCAGGGCACACAGAAACACACAGGACACACAACCATGCACACACACACTCACACCTAGGGGCAATTTAGAGAGACCAATTAACCTACCAGTCATGTTTTTGGACTGTGGGAGGAAACCGGAGTACCCGGAGAAAACCCACGCATGAACATGCAAACTCCATGCAGAAAGACCGGGAATCGAACCCAGAACCTTCTTGCTGCAAGGCAACAGCTCTACCAACTGCATCACTGTGCAGCTGTGGTATTCTGATTTAGTAATGTAATTATAATAGTTGTGTTACCACCCCCACGCCACTAGAGGCAGTCGCAAGCCCGAAAAGATGCGAGTAAGAAGCAGATGCGATATTGCAGAGTTGTGTGAGCCAACACAACCCTGCAACATCCAGAGCCTTAAGGAACTCCGGGCGTATCTCATCCACCCCCAGGACCCTGCCACCGAGGAGCTTTTTGAGCACCTTGGCGACCTCGTCCCCAGAGATTGGAGAGCCCAACCCAGAGTCCCCAGGCTCAGCTTCCTCAACAGAAGGCATGCTGGTGGTATTGAGGAGGTCTTCGAAGTATTCCGCCCACCGGCCCACAACGTCCCAAGTTGAGGTCAGCAGCACACCATCCCCACTATAAACAGTGTTGGTGCTGCACTGCTTCCCCCTCCTGAGACGCCGGATGGTGGACCAGAATCGCCGTACGGAAGTCTGTCTCAACGGCCTCTCCAAACTCCTCCCACGCCCGAGTTTTTGCCTCAGCGACAACCCAAGCCGCATGCCGTTTCGCCCGCCGGTACCCATCAGCTGCTTCTGGAGTCCCACAGGCCAAAAAGGCTCTTCAGCTTGACAGCATCCCTCATCGAAGGTGTCCACCAACGGGTTCGAGGGTTGCCGCCGCGACAGGCACCAACAACCTTGTGACCGCAGCTCTGATAGGCCGCCTCGGCAATGGAGGCACGGAACATGGTCCACTCAGACTCAATGTCTCCAACCTCCCCCGGAACATGTTCGAAGTTCTGCCGGAGATGAGAGTTGAAGCTCCGTCTCACAGGGTCTCCGCCAGACGTTCCCAGCAGACCCTCACTACACGTTTGGGCCTGCCAGGTCTGACCGGCTTCCTCCCCCACCACCGGAGCCAACTCAACACCAGGTAGTGGTCAGTGGACAGCTCCGCACCTCTCTTCACCCGAGTGTCCAATACATACGGCCGCAAATCCGATGAGACGATGACAAAGTCAATCATTGAACGGCGGCCTAGGGCGTCCTGGTGCCAAGTGCACATATGGACGCCCTTATGCCTGAACATGGTGTTCGTGATGGATAATCTGTGACAAGCACAAAAGTCCAACAACAGAACACCACTCGAGTTCAGATCGGGGGGGCCGTTTCTCCCAACCACGCCTCTCCAGGTCTCACTGTCATTGCCCACGTGAGCGTTGAAGTCCCCCAGTAGAACAAGGGAGTCCCCAGAACCAGAGCCATGTGTCGAGGTGAGGCCGACTATTTCTAGCCGGAACCTCTCAGCCTCGCACACTAGCTCCGGTTCCTTCCCCACCAGAGAGGTGATGTTCCACATCCCAAGATCCAGCTTCTGCAGCCGAGGATCAGACCGCCAGGGTCCCCTCCCTTGGCTGCCGCCAATAGCACAATGCACCCGACCCCTTTGGCCCCTCCAACAGGTGGTGAGCCCATCGGAAGGGGGACCCACGTCTCCTCTTCGGGCTGAGCCCGGCCGGGCTCCGTGGGTAAAAGCCCGGCCACCAGGCGCTTGCCATCATGCCCCATCTCCAGGCCTGGCTCCAGAGTGGGACCCCGGTGACCCGCGTCCGGGCGAGGGAAAACCAAGTCCAAAGTTTGTGTCCATCATAAGGGGTCTTCGGGCTGCTCTTTGTCTGGTTCCTCACCTAGGACCTGTCTGCCTTGGGTGACCCTACCAGGGGCATAAAGCCCCAGGCAGCATAGCTCCTAGGATCATTGGGACACTCAAACCCCTCCACCACAATAAGGTGGCAGCCCAAGGAGAGGAGTATTGCGCCAGTGGACATAAATACAGTAAAGTAATATTCTAATAACAATATATACACAATAATATCTTACTTGTGAAATGTTGTCTGTGGAGCCCTCACATCAATAATCCATAGATCCGAACAACAATATCCCTCAGTGCTGAGGCATCTTCTGCTGTTTTGATTGAGCAAAGTAGGAGGGACTACCGCTCCAAGATGGCCGCCGTATTTCCTGCGCCGGAGCAGTCAATGCGGGGTCTACTCTTATATTATGTCTATGGTGGTCCGTCCCCGACCCTTTCTGTTTGCTGCAGCGAGGTCCTTCTCTGTGCTGCGGGAAAGCTCCTGGAGCATACCATTACATTTAATAGGGGTAATACTCTGAGGAATTATATTTAGTTACATTTATTCTTTGATTGACCTTAGATTAGTTTAGTTCTAATGATTTGCATGCATGTAAATATTTGTTGGTACCATTTATAGTTTTGCTAGGTTTGTGTAAGTAGTGTTTGTTTCTCGTTTATTCTTTATGGACCACCCCTTTACTTGGTATAAGTGGTGATTTTGCCCAAAGTATAAAAAGCCAGCTTCTTTGTCTCACTGGGAAAATTGGTGTTGGTGTAACTGTGACCTGCTGCAGCTCCAAATAAATCTACCTCGACTACATTTTGTTGCCTTGCCTCCTTCCTGAATGCAGAACCTCTGCCGGTCAAAGTGACATACGCTAATACTCACTACCACTTATTTGTCTTTTTAAAATGCATGGGAGCGGGGCATTAGATCAATCCTGTTGTGACGACTTCCTGAAGGAGGAGTTTCAGAAAGAGCAGGAGTTTTTAAAGAGACAGAGGCCCAATTTCAAGGCATCAAATTATGAAGTAATTTCGTTTAAGTCATACTTGATACAGTACAGACCAAAAATTTGGGCACACCTTTTCATTCAAAGAGTTTTCTTCATTTTCATGACTATGAAAATTGTAGATTCACACTGAAGGCATCAAAACTATGAATTAACACGTGTGGAATTCTATACTTAACAAAAATGTGTGAAACAACTGAAAATATGTCTTATATTCTAGGTTCTTCAAAGCAGCCACCTTTTGCTTTGATTACTGCTTCGCACACTCTTGGCATTCTCTTGATGAGCTTCAAGAGGTCGTCACCTGAAATGGTCTTCCAACAGTCTTGAAGGAGTTCCCAGAGATGCTTAGCACTTGTTGACCCTTTTGCCTTCACTCTGCGGTCCAGCTCACCCCAAACCATCTCGATTGGGTTCAGGTCCGGTGACTGTGGAGGCCAGGTCATCTGGCGCAGCACCCCATCACTCTCCTTCTTGGTCAAATAGCCCTTACACAGCCTGGAGGTGTGTTTGGGGTCATTGTCCTGTTGAAAAATAAATGATGGTCCAACTAAACGCAAACCGGATGGAATAGCATGACGCTGCAAGATGCTGTGGTTGCTGATACAGTATGCCTTCAATTTTGAATAAATCCCCAACAGTGTCACCAGCAAAGCAACCCCACACCATCACACCTCCTCCTCCATGCTTCACGGTGGGAACCAGGCATGTAGAGTCCATCCGTTCACCTTTTCTGCGTTGCACAAAGACACGGTGGTTGGAACCAAAGATCTCAAATTTGGACTCATCAGACCAAAGCACAGATCTGGTCTAATGTCCATTCTTTGTGTTCTTTGGCCCAAACAAATCTCTTCTGCTTGTTGCCTGTCCTAGGCAGTGGTTTGCTAGCAGCTATTCTACCATGAAGGCCTGATTCACACAGTCTCCTCTTAACAGTTGTTGCAGAGATGTGTCTGCTGCTAGAACTCTGTGTGGCATTGACCTGGTCTCTAATCTGAGCTGCTGTTAACCTGCGATTTCTGAGGCTGGTGACTCGGATGAACTTATCCTCCGCAGCAGAGGTGACTCTTGGTCTTCCTTTCCTGGGGCTGTCCTCATGTGAGCCAGTTTCTTTGTAGCGCTTGATGGTTTTTGCGACTGCACTTGGGGACACTTTCAAAGTTTTCCCAATTTTTTGGACTGACTGACCTTCATTTCTTAAACTAATGATGGCCACTCGTTTTTCTTTACTTAGCTGCTTTTGTCTTGCCATAATACAAATTCTAACACTCTATACTCTATTCAGTAGGACTATCAGCTGTGTGTCTACCTGACTTCTGCACAACACAACTGATGGTCCCCATTTATAAGGCAAGAAATCCCACTTATTACCCTGACAGGGCACACCTGTGAAGTGAAAACCATTTCAGGTGATGACCTCTTGAAACTCATCAAGAGAATGCAGAGTGTGTGCAAAGCAGTAATCACAGCAAAAGGTGGCTACTTTGAAGAAATTAGAATATAAGGCGTATTTTCAGTTGTTTTACACTTTTTTGTTTAGTACATATTTCCACATGTGTTCATTCATAGTTTTGATGCCTTCAGTGTGAATCTACAATGTCAATAGTCATGAAAATAAAGGAAACTCATTGAATGAGTAGGTCAGTGATTCTTAACCTGGGTTCGATCGAACCCCAGGGGTTCGGTGGAGCCTCTGCCGCAGAGGTAAAGACACACTTGTGTAAAGTCGTGATGACACGCCGCTTTGCCATCACTTGCTCCAGAGGATCACGTCACATTGCTTAGCCAATCAGAGCTGCGGAGCAGCCCTGATTGAAGGAGCTCCACTCTCAGCATGGATTTGAGCCTGTGTCTTTCAGCAAAACTCACCGTTTTTACCAAATTCTAGGGGGGTGTTTATATGACAACGATCCAACAAAAACGAAAGTTTTGTTCCGTTTTTGTTGGATCGTTTACACGAAAACGTGCTAATTATGATCTGTGTTCACACAGTAACAGTACACATTGAAAACGTGCAATGCTCTCGCTGCGCCTAGTTGGTGCTAGGTTCTATGAAACTTTGAAAGTGCGCATGTGTTTAAAATAAAGTTATACTTGAATGCATGTGGATTCGCGTTTCCCCTCAGGTACGGTTCTCCCATAGATTGAGAGAAAACACGCATTGTGTGCGTTTGATTAGGGCGCATGCAGTTGGAAAAAGTGGGATAACTTTGCTGAAACACCTTGTTTGAGCTTTCACGGTGTCCGTAGCGAGCCCCGGACTGGAAGCTGTTTATTGTTTTTACCTTGGAATGGCCAACTGTCTGTTATTCCTAAATCAATTTGATAAAATAGGAGTTCACACACTTCCCATATCCGTGTCCTCTGTTACCTTTTTCAGCAGTTAAAACAGTTTTATCCGTCGCTAACAAGTCGTAACCTGTTTTTCCGAGCCGCCTTCAAACGCAACATGAAAGCTGAGACGCTTGCGCTGGGTTTACACCTGTGAGGCAGCGAAGGAGACCTGCTGCTGCTGCGCAGGTGTGTGTTAGAATCATGGCAGCAAACCAGCAAAACGTAAATAACTGCACAGTTTTTCCCCCAAACTAACCGACTGAGTTGAGTAAAGCTTTTGGATGCAGGTGATGATAGCTAGAAGATGACTAGCTAATATCAATACAGCACGTTAAGCTTGTTAGCAAGTAGCCTGTATGCTACTGATGTTGTTGTCTATGTTCAGCTACATAGATTCATTTTGCCCCCCAAAATAAGTCGATGCCCCTCCTGTTAAACTCGTCTGGAGCCGGGCTGGTCCTGGTCCGTAGTTCTCTAGATAAGAGCGCTGAACAAGCAGCCATGTATTTTGCCATCTGGGCGGAGCGGAGCGGTGAAGAGACGCTGAGGGAACCGAATCTGATGGGGAAACAGTAACACCAGCATTGTGAGTAGTTTCTTCTTCTTCTGTGGATTGTAGGAAGCAGCTATGTTTTGCGTCATACTCTGCATGAGCTGGGGATTCTCTGGAAGAAAAGATCCGTTTTCTGTTTACTCGACAACAGAAAACGGTACGTTTCAGAAACATCGCACTCTGGAACCCGTTTTCAATCTGCCGTTGTCAGAGAAAACATTCGGTGGTTTCGTGTAAATCAGGGGTGTCAAACTCCAGTCCTGAAGGGCCGCTGTCCTGCAGTTTTTAGATGTGCCACAGGTACAAAACACCTGAATCAAATGGCTTAATTACCTCCTCAGTTCTCCAGAGCCTTGCTAATGACCTAATTATTCTATTCAGGTGTGGTGCAGCAGAGGCACTTCTAAAAGTTGCAGGACACCGGCCCTCGAGGACTGGAGTTTGACACCCGTGGTGTAAATGCGCACTACAAACGCAACAAAACTCTTCCGTTTTCCCCCGAAATCGTTGTCGTGTAAACGGGGCCTTAATCTGCTCCTTAGTCGCATCTTTTCGGTGTTGCTACTGCCTCTAGTGGCGTGGGGGTGGTAACACAACTAATATAATTACATTACTAAATCAGAATACCGCAAAGTATTTTGTTTGTCAGGGAGGGGGGCTGGAGGGGAATAAGAAGGGTTCGGTGAATGCGCATATGAAACTGGGGGGTTTGGTACCCCAAAAAAGGTTAAGAACCACTGGAGCAGGTGTTTTCAAACTTTTGGTCTGTACTGTATATAGAGCATTTTTACGACAACTCAAGGTAATAGTTACTTTATTGTAAAATGGCTCAGTGTGCCTAGAAAGTGCATCATTCTGGCTCGATATGGAAAATCTGTCAGTTTGAGCTCAAGTGGACCAGCACGTCCACCACTGAATGGATAAAATAAAAAATAAAATAAAATATCCATCCATCCATTTTCTTCCGCTTATCCGGGGTCGGGTCACGGGGGCAGCAGCTTCAGAAGGGAGGCCCAGACTTCCCTCTCCCCAGCCACTTCTTCCAGCTCCTCCGGGGGAATCCCAAGGCGTTCCCAGGCCACCCGAGAGACATAGTCCCTCCAGCGTGTCCTGGGTCTTCCCCTGGGCCTCCTTCCGGTGGGACTAACACTTCAGTCATGTAGCAGTTCAGATATTCCTCCCCGAAATGAGATGCTCTTTTCAGAATATTGAGTCAATTAGATGTAACATTTTATCTACATAAAATGCCATTTCTACCTGAGGAAGCACTGGATAGTTTTTATGATAATTCTGGGTTGTTTGGTGTTTCCAGTATTTGCATTTTGATATGTTTATTTTAGCCGTGTTTTATAACTGCATCATGCAACTTGTATAGAAAAATGTTTATTACACTGTGCAGTTATTAGTGCATGTCTGACACAAAAGGCTGGCTAACACTTTTCTCATATCAAGTTTACTGACAAACAAAAGGGTGAAATGTTGATATGAGAAATTATCATTATGTTGTCAATCTGTGAAAAAAATGTCACATATTACAAACTGCAGAAATACACAACTCATTCAGAAACAACCAACCAGAGCCAGAAGGATGGTCTTAGCGCTGTCAATCACTCTTGTGTTGACCCTTCCCCCTAGCTTTCTGCTAAGTTACAGCTGGTTCAGCACAACAGAGCCTGCCAAGAATGCTAAAGCTAGTTAGCATAGCCACAGATGACTGCATCTTGCTCCTGCTTTCAATGAACAAAAGATGACACATTTTAGTTTGGTGTGGTGGCAAAGTGTAAAAAAGTTGAAGGGTTCTGAGCAGCTTTGGGGGGCGCTGTCTCTGCAGCAGGCTTCAGGAGCCTCAGTGATCTGAAACAGAACCATAACCCGATGCAGGCTTCACTGAACATGTGCTTCAGCACTCCTGCTGAGCGACTGCATATTTGAAATGAATAACAGCGGTGCTCGGCTCCCACTGGTTTCTATTTCCTCAGAGTGTAAATTGCTGGAGTCTCATTTTCTGAAAATAAACATGTCTGCAGGCGGACACAGTGGACAGGAGTCTTCATTCTGCCTCTGAGATGCTGATAATGAAAGAACAAATAAAAGCAAACTGCTATCAAAAGGAAAGGAAGTTATTCCAACATTTATTACAATACAGACGCTCTGATGACCTCATTTGACACTGATCAAACAATAAGCAAGAAAATAAATGTGATTATTTATCTAATCTACATTGCAGACTAAATTTATATTTTTCATATATTTATTGCTGTCATTCAATCCACTTATATTACCTTTTTTATTCATCAGCTCGTGTTTGCTTTTGGAGCTTATAACTGTCTCCTGTGTGTGTAATATATTTGTCTCTGCTTTGAATATCATCTGTTCATTTCTCTCTAAATGTCGTAGCTCATTTTCTGTTTGCAATCTCTGAGTCTTTGATGTTACTTTGATTGGTTTTAAGATTCTCTTCTTTGCTGTGGTTAAATTGGGTGTAAATGAAGATGGATGGATGTAAGAAAATGAGACAACGAAGAGAAAACTACAAGCTTTGCACTTATCACAGCATCGTCAGCTACATGTTCCTTTTACAAAGGTTTAGTCATTATCTGTAGGACACTCTATCAGTTATTAATGATTTGAATCTTGTTTAAAGTTTTCTTTTTCTTTCTGGTGCTTGTCTTGTGTTGATTAAAAACTGACCTAAATACTAGGCCTATAGGGTAGGCAGGTCTCACCCAACATAGGCAATGTACTGAGAGTGAGCTTGTGACTATAAGTGTTGAACAAGTGTTTGCTGTTTCAACCTTCTTAGAACAATAATGCTACAATTTGAGTCACTTATTTAACTTCATCCTAAATGTCTTCAATAGGTTAAGAGTGGGACTGACTGCTGATGTCATCCATCATTAGCATGGAACAACTTTATTCAGTGAAAGTTACGTAAGCATGAAACAGTTCATTTTAGTTATGTGATTTTAAGAAGCTTAATTACATGAACATAAAAATGTACAAAACACATTTGACGTATTTTAGTCTGTATTGAAAAAACTTGTGTGTGTTAACCCTCCACATGAGAAAACTGGTGTCTCGAAAACAAGAAGCAGAGGCAGAGTATTTAAAATCATATTTAAATACTGAATATGAATTTTTTTGTCATGAGGATGATAGTTACCATTGTTGGACTCAGAAATGATGAAGTGTTAAAACGTGATGATAAAAAGATCAGACCCACAGAATGAGAGGGATTTTTGTTTTGTATTTCATTCTAAAAACGAAACAGCAGACTCTCATGCCAAACCTTCATGGAGCATTTTATTATTATTATTATTATTATTATTAAAAACAAAATGACATAAATGAGTTTGGCAGGGGGAAGCAGTCTGGTTTGAGTGGAGAGCCAGTGCAGGGCGGACATTGTTTCTCCTTCCCACAGTAAACAAAGATGCACCAACCATGTCGGTGCAAATCAAACTTGTGCGTGGAAACTGTCACGGATCATGAAGCACAAACATCAAGCTGCCAACAAAGCTTCAGGGTAGAACCTGTTCACACAGATGATGAGACAATAATAAACATTTATAGAAATGTGTAAAACACCGTTTGCTTCCTCCTCTCCGGAGAGCAACATGTTGGAGAAAAACAAGTCCTTCCAACTCTGACAAAGAAATACTGACATGTGTTGTTTAAATAATCCAGTAGTTGCTCTATGATTGTCATATTGCAGTGGCTGAACCCAAATTCAGGCAGAGTGGGAGGCGGAAGGTAGTAGTTAGTTCTTTAAATGAAAAAGACAATAAACTTACAAATACTGAGGGATGGCAGTACAGGAGAGAGAGTGGGGAAGTAACAAGAGAGCAGAGGGAGAGAAAGAGAGTAATCTGATTACTGACCAGAACAGTGGCTGCCTGGTTCAGGTGAGAGAGGGGAACAGGTACGCTCCTACTGGGACTTGAGTGAGAAAAATGGCCTTTAAGGGTTTCAGAATAAAATGCACAATTTAATTGTACAATTAAATGGTTTATGTGTATGCATAGCCATAAATAATGCATCCTGACAGCATATCTGTATAAATATACCCAATTGGAGATGAAGAAAGGGCAAACACTTTATGTCCACTATGTGTCCACAAACATTTTTTTAACATAACTTATAACTTTTAGAAGATAAACATATTCTTCATATACCTTGACAATCATATTCGATTTGTACAACAGCATATTAGAGCCACTGTAGATAGAAAAAACTGAGTAAAAATGTCCTTAAAAAAACTCAGAAATTTGAAAGAATTTTTTTACTTTTGAAACTCATAAATTTCCAAGCTTTTCTAAAAAAAAAATGAAAAAAAAAAATCCGAAATTTATCTAAAAATTTCCGAGTTGTTTTTTTTTCTATCGGCTCTAATACACCGTCATAGATTTGATATGCTTTGGTCATGAGGTGAGTTTTACAATTTTCCTTTCTTCCTGCTTCAGGTGCGGTGCTTAGTCTTCTTTTGCTTTAAACCCTGAAACGACGACTCTGAAAAAGCCACAGAGTAGCTGCTTATGGATGCCCAGTGGTATGAAGGGATCCTATTGGCTGCTGCTAAGAGACCTGAACAGAATTATTGGCCTCATGCCAAAGCTGCCTTATTCCAGGAAGTTCTGATCTTTGTACTGATTCAAATTGAATTAAAGTCACAGTACTCTCATGGCTGCACTGAGATTGCTTCTTCATGAACCCTCCAGGGTGACGTCCTCCAGGGTCGGAGCAGGAACATGTTTTGGATTGTTGAATCAAATCACTTCTATTTACACAGCTCACTATCAAAAATAACTGACTGCGAGAGGAACACTGCGCTGTTCCTCCAGGCACAGCATCAAACAGCGTCCTCTATCCTGAAATGTTGAGTTAGAAAAATAGAAACTAAAGACATCACAGGAAGAGAAAAACTCATCCAATTTCAGACTTTTGCTCCTCAGGATGTTCAGAGAAAATGACAAAATAGTACATTTTTGGAATTAATAAATAGATATGAGAGAGACTTTCAACTTTGTTACCTCTACAAACAACCAATCACAGAATGCAGGTCTAATATCCAGTGCAGTCCCATTGGTTCAGCACATGCAAACCAGGAAATACAGCCTTCTTTTACAGCTGAACATGTGCAGAATGTCGTATATGTGATATTGATATTATGTTGTTTTATTTATTTGTTTTCTGTTTCATTTTTTTATTTCAGTTTCATTGTGACATTTAGTTGAACATTCTTTCAGACCAGGGGGACAGGCCTTCCTTCCTGTATAGGGAGAATGTGGGGAAAATGATACTGTGTTTTGAGAACTTCTGTTGATTTAATTTGAGTACAACAATTGTTTGAGTGCTCACCAATCCTGGAGTCTCCACGGCAGCATGGAGCAGCAAAGGGAGACAAATCCTCCAGGTGCTGCTGAAAAGCTCCTGCAGCATAATATAACTCTGAGGAGTTATATTAAGTTACATTGACCTTAGATTAGCTTAGTTATAATGATTTGCATGCATGTATATATTTATTGGTACCATTTATTGCTTTTGTGTTAGATTTGTGTAAATAATGTTTACTTCTTTTTATCTTTGACTATCCATTTCTTTGGTATGGATGGTGAAATTGCTCATGGTATTTAAAGCCAGTTTCTTTGGCTCTCTGTAAAATGATGTTGGTCCAAATATGACCTGTAATTTCTGAATAAATCCACCTCAACTGCATTCTTATCGTCATGCCTCATTCTGAACACAGCCTCTGCGTGACGGGCCCTTTTGTCTCCTCTTCAGCTGATTTTCTTTGTTTCTTGCTGAAGGTGACATTATCAGGAATGATTTCAGAATTGTTGTTGCCTTCACATGCATCTCTACTGAGTGCAGGCATGTGGTGGAAGAAGTCAGCGGAGTATTCAGCACATATCAAAGTTCCCCACAGGGGGGAAAGCACATCATCAGGACCTCAGGAGGTTCACATTGTTTCTATTAGCTGTGCTGCTTGGAGTCCACAGAGCATCTCCTCTGGGTGACTCCTTCACATGCATGCTCATAGGTTCTAGAGTGTTTTGCATGCTGAGCTAGAATTAAGTACAACTAACACGTTGCTAAACTCGCTCTGTTCTTGTGACTTTGGGTTCACACTGCAGCCTGAAGTGACCCAATTCCGATTTTTTCGCAATTCCGATTTTTTTGCCGGGGTGTTCACACTGCAGGTAAATGCGACCTGCATGAGTTCTGCAGTGTGAACGGGCAAACGACCTGAAAGTGTCCCGCATGCGTAGTAGAGGGCGCAATAGCATCAGCGTCTCAGTGTTCTGCCAACCGCCATAAAAAGAAGAAGTGCTCAGTGTTTGCAGAAGTAAACATGGAGGCTAACGGTGGAGCTTAGCTTACATATTTGAAGTTGTTGTCCGGCCGGAGTAGCTTATTAACAACTTAATCCTCATATAGTATGTTATGTTTGTTGTTTTTCTTCCCGCTTGCGCATATCAGGACGCAGAATAGTGAGATCTGTTGAGGATCAGTGACGTTCAGTTCGGATGAATGCGACCTGGACGTTAGGTCGCATTTGAATCTGAAATGTATCGGATATGGGTCACATTTGAAAAAGAATCTGACCTGTGCTGTTCACACTGCCATGAAAAGATCGGATACAGGTCGCATTACGTCAAAAAAAATCGGAATTGGGTCACTTCAGGCTGCAGTGTGAACACACCCTATAACAACCATCAGCAGAGCTGGAATTAAGCTCATCTGTCTGTTTTAGTGAAAGCTTCCATAAACTGAAGTCAAACAGAAGGCCATTCTGGATATTGTAATCAGTATGTGCACACACACACACAGACACACACACACACAGCAACTTATGACCAACGCTCACTCACATACACACTTAGTAAGAAGAACAAATACCATCACTGCATTTGTGACACACAATCGATCTCTCACAACAGACATAAAGTGAAGTATTTTTGTACATTAATTAGAATTATACAGGCAACTGAAAACCAAACAAATGGAATAGAGGTCATGGTCACAAATACATGATTAAAATGTAATGTCATTAGATATTATATTTTAATCATTTAATCATACCCCTCTAACCCCCCCGCCAGAACAACAGAAAAACAAACAAAACAAAAATACAACTTTTATTCTTTTGTTTTGTTTTTTGTTTTGTAAAAAAAAAAAGAAGAAAAAAACGACTTATTTAAAAGTATTACTCACCCAATTTCGTCTTGAAAATCATCACTTTGTAACTCTGTTGGTCTAAGTCCTATGGTTCTTAGTAAAGAGTCGTTCAGAAGAATGGGATCGTTAGTGAATGTCAGACTTTGGTCACAGCGTTGTCCCATACATGGGACACGCCAGTCAGCACCTCCGCATTCAGCGTAGTGAGTGACAGCTTTTTTCATACAATTTGTTCCTGCACAGCTAGCTTCGCTAACGTCACGTCCACAGAAATTTGAGTTTCTTTTCTAAGTGACAATAAAAGTTAGACGTAGTCCACCGTTTGTGAAAGCGAAGCGCTGCTAAACATGTCGTCGCCATCAAATTTCTGATGATTTATGTAGCGGGAATCTATTACTAATAATTAGACAGACATCTGCCGCTCAGATAAAACCACTGCCCAGGGTTTGAAGTCCCGCGTTCGAGTGAAAGGGGGAGAGGATGTGTGACAGTGGTAACAGAAACACGTAATTATTAAGTCACGTTATTACTTGGATATTACTTGGATTTTAATCGGTACATTTTTCAATTTAGTGATTTTTCCACAGTTGTGGTCTTGTAATAAATTCACGAGTTCTCAGCCTCCGAGACAAGATCGAGACCTAAGGAGGTTGAGTCTGAGACTAGACCGAGACCATCAAAAAGTGGTCTCGAGTACTACAGCACTACCTGTGAGAGACACATATCAACAGATGTCTACTTTTTAAACATGCGTACTATATTTTACATACTTGTTGTCTTAATCTATATCTATCTGAATACATCTTTTGCTGATTTGTTGAGAAAGACCACACTTGGTTTATATGGAATGACAGGGATCCACTGATGGCTGTTGTATGACATAATCAGCACAAAATGACATGCACAGTCTAAAATTGCTGAATGAAAAAAAATATAATAATACTACAATTAACCCCGTATGCTTTTGTTGTTTTTTTAGACATTTATCCAGCTTTTGCAATCAGTAAATCTCAAGAAAGAAGTTCCCAAATGCAGATGGGTTTGTATTTCAAGTCAAATTTTATTGAAGTACTTTGAACTACATGCAATCACACAATCATAAGCTTGGAGTTATTCGCATGCTTTTACTGTACAAATGGCTTTTCACATGATAAATTATCAAGACAGATTGTCAAATGAAGATTCTCATAAACTGTGCAGTAGTAGTCTTTGCACTTCAGTAATAGAACTTTTAAACAATAACTGATGAAAAAAAAAAAATAATAAAATTTCAAAAACAGTGGTTCTAATATTTTGTCAAGAACAGAAAAAAATAAGCAACAACAAAAAAATAATAATTAGGACCCGACAGAGAAGGAATTAGCTTAACTACAACAATTCAATTCAGGTTAGCCAAGTCCCAACAAATGTTCTCTCAGGGCACAACAAGGAAAAACTCCCTTTTAACAGGAAGAAGCCTCTATCAGAACCAGGCTCATGATGATCAGCCCTCTGCCTCCACCGCTCACATTTTAAATTTAAAATACTGATGATCCATTTACATGGACTACCATAATGCGAGCTCCCAGTAGGTTCACATTGATAGTCCATCATGTGAAGTTCGTGAATTTAGGTCCCAATCATTCCTGGCCTTACTGTTATTAGCTCTTCTTTATAGCTGCAATTTTGTTGTACATAAAATATTTTATTGCTTTCCAGTCTCTTCCATTATCCTTTAGGATCTGATTATTATTTAAGCATTTTTGACAGTCCACTTTCCCAGGGATCTTCAGTTTCTCCAAGAAGTCCTTGAAATGCTTGTGGATGACTTTTCTTTCGGTGTCTGACCAGGGTCTTCTGGATTTCTCTGTATGTAAAAGAAGGAGGAAAATTAATAAATTGATTAATAAAAATATCTAACACCAACGTCGAGAGGAGCCAGTTGAGGTGGCTCGGGCATCTGGTCAGGATGCCTCCTGGACGCCTCCCTGGTGAGGTGTTTCGGGCACGTCCCACCGGGAGGAGGCCTCGGGGAAGACCCAGGACACGCTGGAGGGACAATGTCTCTCAGCTGGCCTGGGAACGCCTTGGGGTTCCCCCGGAGGAGCTGGAAGAAGTGGCTGGGGAGAGGGAAGTCTGGGCTTCCCTTCTGAAGCTGCTGCCTCCGTGACCCAACCCAGGATAAGTGGAAGAAAAAGGAAGGAAGGAAGGAAGGGAGGGAGGGAGGGAGGGAGGGAGGGAGGGAGGGAGGGAGGGAAGGAAGGAAGGAAGGAAGGAAGGAAGGAAGGAAGGAAGGAAGGAAGGAAGGAAGGAAGGAAGGAAGGAAGATAAAAGTCAAGAGTTTTCATATAGACACTGGAGTATCAGGGAATGTTGTTCTGCTGGCTTCACGCAGGTTTTCCTGGTTTCACACCCCACAGTCAAATGGTAATGCTGCAGATACCCATTGTTTCCTGGTCCACAGGTGGTCAGCCCAATCTCTTTGATGTTAGAAAGTCAGCAGAATGTGACTCCCATGTGATGCTGTGTGGAATTTTCCGTCAAAACTAGTTGAGATTTTATCAATAGGTCGTAAACCGATCCCCCATTTGGGAGAGGGAGAGACTTTGTGCCATTATATGCATACTGTAATTCCTGTAAATAAAAGAGAAATCTTGCACATTGTATGTGATTTCTCCATCTGCAGAGATATTTTGCTAACAGTTAAAGACTGTAGGCCGCTGATTTGGGATTAGCACTCTGATGTTGGGATTCTGAGATAATGGGAAGGGAGGCACCCGACCTGGGGCCGGAGTGATCTGGTTGAGGATCAGCTTCTTTACTATTTTTAATACTGCAAACAGTATCCCATATAGAGAATTGAACAACATACCTATTTTACTTGGCGACTTTGGCGATTTTTTAATGCCCCGAGTTGACGAGCATGATGCAGTGCTTTCTTTACGGTTTTTATCCTTTGGAGTTTCTGAAAAACATAGTTAACAATTAAATGTTTACATCATATTGAAGTGGTATGATCATTTAAAAATACTTCATTATGTGGACTTTTTTTCTTTTCCATTAGTAAACAGAGGAAATTGTTACCTTTTGGACTCTTTTTGATAGGAGTCCCTTCAGATTGGACATCTGAATCCGAGTCACTAGATTCCTCCTCAGCTGCAACAAAATGTTTACAGTAAATATTTAAGCACATTTATTTTTTGTTCACAAAATAAAAAAATATCAAATTTGCTTCATTTCATAAAAAGAAAATACATTTTGAAATCTTTCACTTACGGTTGATGTTTGGTGTGATGTCTTCAAGAGATTTCCCTTTGAATTTACTCATTCCACCTTGCAGAGCAAAAAGAACTCTACTGACTTTTGCCACTTGGAGTGTTTCTTCAGGCAGTCTGTAGAATTCCCTGTGGACCTCAATATTATGTCCCATGAAAGTTGCCAGCTGGTCTAGCTCGTGAGTTTGCAGGTTTAGGAGCTGTGAAACTGTGGCAATATGCTTTCGTAGTCTGGTTGATGTGAGATTCTGTGGTTGTTTAGCTCCGCAGCTTTCAGCAAACCGTTTTAAGCTGTCACATCCACGAAAGTTCCCTTGGCAGCCAAAAAACGGACGAGCAAAAATGTAGGGATTGGTCGGGGAAATGCCAACCTCTTCTCTAGTTTTAATCAGAAGATCCACAGACTCTTTTACATTTGTTGTGAACAGCACAGGCACTTTGCGGCCTCTTTTCCCCCGTACCTCTACTCTGGTGAGATTCTCACAAAGTTTCTTTTCAAACTTTGAAAGGCTCTCCAAAACTTCATCATGCATGTCGTGTTGGCTCCTTTGTAAATACGTGTTGAGTTCCATTCTTGAAACTTCTCCTTCACGGCGGCGATTGAACAGTATTAGCTGTGTCAGAGTGACTTGAGCGAGTTCACTCCATGATTTTGCTGTTGGTTGATCAATGAGATTTTTTTTGTAGACTACCTCAAGGCTTTTCAGATGGTCCTGGAGCTTTTTGATGTCTTCTGACAAAGGCAGTATTTGCGGCATATTCCATTTCTTCTGGTAAAGCGTTTTCAGGGCATTGGATGATACATGTGTTGACCAATCCAGTTCAATTAACTTGACAAATTGCTCTGCTTTTGATTTTAAGTCATCATCCTGTAGACGCAGTGCCTCTCCTTGCAAAATGTATGACACTTTCACAAGAGAATGCCGCAGTTTTAGTGCTGTTGAGGGCACTGCGAATCTGTTGGATAACTCATTAAACCCAGTCATCTGTTTTACAGCCTGAAGGACCGTGTTGAATTTTCTTGGGCAGATCAAGTCTTTCAAAAAGACAACGTCCTTGTCAATGTCTCTTGCAACAAGAACAAGTCTAGCAAGTTCCCTCATCTTATTTCTGATATCCGCTCGATGGCGTCCAACTTCTCCATTTTTGAGGAACATTCTCTCACCCAGTGAAATAATAAGGGAGTCAGCCTTTACTAACAGTGTGATATTGTCATATATCATTTCCTGGAGAACCGTTTTAAGTCCAATGGAAATCACAGTATTCATGGGCAACATCATGGAAGAACTTGTCTGAACTTTTCTTGTCACAATGCTAGCTTCTGTCCCTCGGAGTTTGCAACGCTTGAGGTGTCTCCAGAGATCTGTCTTCACATACATAGCAAAGCAAAACTTGCAAGGTAGGTAGTTCGCTGCAGCTACCTCACGTGTCGCTTGCCTTTTTGGGATGATTTGTCCTTCCCCAGAGGACAGGACAGAACAGTTGTGTTGATAATTTCCCATGTTTGCTACTTTGGTCAAAAGCAAGGACTGCATTTTTGATCCTTTCCTGTATGCGAGTGCCTTGGCCACATCGGGTTGGTCTGAATGCTTCTGCTTCAGATGTCTTGTGATTTTTGCCAAAGACTTTCCACAGTAAAAACAATAATTCTTCTTGTCATAGACACGATAGTGTGTAGTGTTTGAAGATGTTTTTACTGTGACGTTATGTTGTTGAGAGTTACTGCCATGTGACTTCTGTTGAGCTTTAGAAGGTGTTTTTCTGAGGATTACTTCACGTTCTGTAGTTTCTTCTTCCTTTGATTGTGAGTCATCATCTACTTTTTCATCTGACATTACCAAAGAACGGGAACCCTCTTCCTCGACGGCCTGAAAAAAAGAAAGCTTATTAATTACTTTGCAAAGAAGAAAATATCATACTCGTATCACTTCTTTATACATAGTTATGATTTTCTTCACCGCTGCTTATATAATTAAATCCTTTATTACCATTTCAAACTCAGAAAATTCCTCTTCCTCTTCCGTCATAGAAGATGAAAGCAACGGGTTACAGTCAGAAATGTCAAGCAGATCGCTGACAGTACTCTCTGCAAGGTCCGTCTCATCTGAAGTTTGGGTTCCATCCTGTAATAACAACAAAAAATAGTGAATTAATGAATATATCAATGACAATAAAGGTAAGTATTAAATATGGATGAATAAATCAGATAAAATTTCTTCAGTGGAAAGACGTTAAGTGTCTTACAGTAAAGTAAACTTATATTGCCCTACACTACTGGAAAACAATGACTTACTTTTCTTTGATTCTCAACACCAGTGTTGTTTGTGGCTCCATTATTATCAGACTGATGTGGCAAGCCTGTAAAATAAGACAAAATAGGGTTCATCAGTTTTCATGTATAATTTAAGATGTTTTCCAGCCCATAAAGTTATAAATTATATTTAAACCAATGCTACTTACACATGACAGCCTTAAGGGATTCTTCGATGGTGGGACGTTCTTCAAGTGATCTGCTCAGCATCCGGGTAATGATGTCTTTTAGCCCACTCCATCTTTTCTCACACTGAAGAGTGAAGTTGGCCATTCTGATGTTAAGAGTCAGCCCGATGGGATCACTGAAGTATGGGGTTGTAGTTTGAAAGGGATGTTGCCCATCTGTCAGGATGTAATGCACCAAGTACCCTGCTACCTAAATGTAACAGATTACATTAAAACCATGTCCTCAGAGTCAAACTATGCAGAGTGAATAATAATAATGACTGTTATTATTATTCTAATCCAAACACTTGGTAATGATTGAACAAAATCATAGATCAACAAACAATCCGAGTGTCTAGTATACAATTAAATGACCATTTTAAGGTCAACACACCTGGATATCTGACTCCTTCTTGTATTTGCTTTTTATAACTCCAACATCCTCATAACTGGCCCAGGACAAAGTTCCACCTGTTAGTGAAAATGATGCAGGATCCAGATTTCTGCTTGCTCCAAAGTCTCCAATACACATTTTATTGTTGATATCTGTAGACAAATGAAATATCTTTAGTTGTACAAATATCAAAACATAATTTAATCAAAATGAGCATTTTAATGATCAACATTTGTGAATAAAATGACTGGTACAGTTTGGTCAAGTTTCCTTTACCAAACAGGATGTTTTCAGGCCTCAGGTCTCCGTGCAACATTCCATGTGAGTGCAGTTCCTGAAGTCCCAGCAATAACTCCTGACAGATTCCCAGTCTCCACTGCTCAGTCAGGTTTTGTCTCTCAGGAAAATCCTTATTTTCGATCAGGTCTTTGAGATTATATTCACAAAGAGGCAAGACTAAGTAGGCCAAGTAAGTGTCTTCAATCACTGTAAGGGGCTGCAACAGATGTTTGGTTTTTAATCTGTCTGAACATAGAAGGTTAGCTATTTTCAATTGGCTTTTGTTGATATGCTTAGGAATTCGCTTGACTGCCACAGGGCTGTTGCAGAAGAGTCCTGGAAAGACTTCTGGTCCATTGCATCCATTTCCAATCTTTATGTTTGGATTGAATACAAGGTCATCAATTTCCATCACACCAGGCTCAGACTTGAGATTTTCTAGTGAGCTCTTCCATCGGGATTCCTTTAAAATTAAGCAAAAAGAAACAATGAGACAATAGAGTACCAATTATCTTATGTATTATCTTTCTGCTACAGCAGAAACATAATAGGAAAATGTAATGAATTTTTTCAATGAATACAGATGAAGAAAAAATGTCCACAAATCTTTACCTTCTTTTCCATGTGTTCATTAGAAGAGAAGGAAGTTGTCTTCTTAAAAAAGAACAATTGCAGCATTAGATTATTATGTAGAATTTGGTTTGTTTTAACCTTTGACAGTGTTTTTGCATTTTGAGTTTAAACATGTTTACAAACATTTATGCCACTTAAAGCTCATTAACAATATAGTAAAAATGAGAGATGAAGATGTAATACCTGAGATTTATGACATTTGATAAAGCATGCTTTGAATAAAATATACATATATGTAAATAATAGTTACATACCTGTCGCCATTGACAGTTGGGGTTTTCATAGTCGTAGACAATTTCTTCTCCTGCAAGAATTTCTGTGATTGCAAATGCACACAGATGTGGTTTTTGTTGCTCATCCAATATCTGTTGGTCACATAGGTACAGACACAAATTATTTCAGTCAGTTTGTTTGTTAAATGAAACAGTTACTAAATTAACACAGAGTGACTTCTGACTGTGTTACTTACAATTTTAATTTTGCTGTTTGGCTTGATGTGGTCATCATTGATGAGTCTTCCAAGTCTTGTTGTATCTTTACTGCCATCAATGCTGGAAAAAACAAAAGATAAATTATACTTATTCCTGGGCTTAGAGTCAAAGTTTGGACGTTCATGCAATTGTATTTACCAGAAGTTTTGTCCTTGGAAGTTGTAGAAATACAAAAATGCTGCATCTTCAGCCGAGTACTCTTTATACAGGTCCTCTCCCTCAGAGCCAGTGATATGTCTTCCAACATACTCCAGCAGGAATTCTCCTGGCTCAATGTTTTTGGTGGCAATAACTCCATAACCTGAAAAACACGACCAGGGTTTCATTGAGCTTCGCATTTACAGTCCCACAATGTTGAACTGCGACTTCAAATCAGCTGAACCTCGAGAGCATATAATAGTTATAGATTTGAGGTGTGCCGATCGATCGGCCACCGATCATAATCGGCCGATTTCCATGAAAAAGTGTATGATCACGGTCTCCTGTTGCCGATCACACAAACCGGCTTTTCATTTCGCAGCAGCCTGCCTGTGCAGCTGGTCTCCTCTTTCCTTCACTCTGCACAAACACGCAGCAACAAATCCTAAGCGATGTGGAACTATAACGCACTGAGTGAACGGGGAAGTTTGCGTGTTGCGGCGGAAAATGGAAGAAGGTCAAAATGCATCAACATGACGAATGTAATATGGCATAAAAACAATGTCATACTTAACGAAGTTTAGCTACATCAAGGCTCACTGCAGTTAAAAAGACATATGGAGGATCAGATAGCAGATAAAGCAGCGCACAGCTACAAACACTCACCAGGATTAGCATGACGGTCAGAAAGCTAAACAAATAACCTGCAAAATTATTTAAGTCTTCGAGCTGCGATGTAAGACGCTGGTTCTGCTCTCGCTGTTGAACCGCTGCTACGCTACAGGTAGTAATATTTCACAGATGTGAAATATGTTAAGAGGTTTTTATTTTGACTCTTTGCATTATTTAGCCTCTTCAGAGCCTTCATATGTTTTCAGTCTGTTAAGGATAGCAATGCAATTTGCACAATGCCTGTTTTGTTTTTTTTCTTGGAAAAAGTTATTAAAAACAAGTTTTTGTCTAAATTAAGGTGAATTCATGGTTCCTTTATCCACATAATGTAACCGGTAGTGTTTATGATTAAAAATAATAATAATAATTATGCGATCGGTATCAGTGATCAGCCCTCATGGGTGATCGGAATTGGCAGGAAAAAACCTGATCTCTAATATTGATAATAAACACTGACTGCAGCAATATGCAGCTCAGTGTGGTCCGCCACACTAACCCAGATGAGGTTATTTAAAAGTAGAACCTGCTTCAGGGTATTAAACAGAAAATGTTATATTCTCAAACAAAAGCATACCTTTGTCTTCACTGATGAATTTCTTCTGAAATATGTCTTTGTCCTTCTCAGAAGCAATGAAGTGCAAGGCTTCCTCTTCAGGACAAACTCCTTTGGGATTCATTATTTCTGTGAAAATTAAAATATATATTAGACATGGAACACTGTCTTAAAACCTTAGCTTGATTGAAAATGAAAAAGGCAGCAAAGCTTGTTAACATGGGTGACTTCATGAAAAGATACAAATCTTGGTATATTTGCTTTACAGACTAAATACAACACAATGGAGGAATTTGGTAAAGTGTGGAACTTACCTGTTGTTATGAGCTCAAAACAAAGAGCAGAAAAATCTACAAAATGGTTTTTGTTCTCCAAAATGTTGCAAAGTGGTCAACAGAAGAGACGAAGCAACAACAAAAAACAGTTGAAAGAAATCTGAGTTTGAGTTTTGTCCTCTCAAATGTGGCTGTGCTCATCAATTCCAACAGATCCTCAAAAATCTGAAGTAAAAGCAGTAGAAAATGTGAGGTCTGTTCTGTCCTTCTGGAAAGAAGAGTGTCTCTTTCTGCAAGGAGCCCAGCTTATATGCCGTCCTCTCAGAATCCAGGACATTCGAAAGAACAAAAGAGTGAATGGTTGCATTTGTTTTTAAATGGTGGTACTCACATTAAGCAAACGACTGGGTGCCTTATCTACATCACAAGTGTTAAACTGAAGGCCCACAGGCCAAATGTGGCCATCAGAGGTTTAAAGAGGAATTAGATGCAAGGTTTAACTTTCATTATTGTAAGTTCTCTGATTTCAACCTGGAAATGTTTGGTACCCACAAAAACATTATAATCTAAAACAATTTTTTCAAATACAAAACAGATAAAAGTACAAGCATTTGAATCAGCAAGTAATGATTCTAACTTGATTAGATTGGAGCTGAAGATGAAAAGGACGACTCATTTATCTCAACTCCAACTAAGCCACTCAAAACTATGTAACATTTGAATTCAGTAATTACGCAAATAGTTAAATACAGAAATATATCTTGTTCATGTGTTAGTTACATTCACTTTATATGACATTGCATTTAGTAACATATATCCTGTCATACTGTTACAACAGGCACTTTGAGGGCCACAATATTGCTCATTTGGCCCTCAGTGACATCAGTGAAGTACATTATTGCAATAGATGCATAACAGCAACAGGGGACTGTATGTACTGTATGTACATTTAAAGATTTTGAAGTTGGTCAAAGCTTTTTTCTGCTTTCTGTGGATTCTTTCATGTAACATTCACCAACTCATCTTGACGGTTCTGTGACATGATATGGCTGCACTTAAAGTACTTGGGGATTATTAGAAGTTTTCAAATTGGCAGTAATTGATGCTCTTGATATCACTTAATAACAAATATAAATGTTGAAGTATGATGTGAACTGTGTAGATATTAAATATATGAAGCGTGTTCTGAATGTCCACATATTGCCTTTATTCAAATCATTCTCACACATATGAATATTTTTACAGTAAGTCATGTTCAAACTCTACAAAATCCTTTCCTGTGGGCTGACAGAAACAGTTTAGACAATGTGATTTCTTTGAATTAACCAACAAGATCAATAGTAATCATGCTTATGAAACTTAATTTGTCTCCAGAACATGTTACAAGCCTCCATGTGGCCCAAAACTGCATAGTGAAATGTCAGTGTATGTTTATGTGAGTTTCATGCTCTGTGTCTTTGGAAGGACAAACAGCAGATGTACGGGAAAGAGTTTGTGGCCAGCCACTTTAAGAGGTTTTGGGAGAACTACCCCCTCACCAGCAACACAAGTAAGAGGAAAGGTGATCTCTCAAAGGAGGAAATAACAAAAGGCATGGCTTCGTTCACCCGCATTTGCATCTGATAGCTGTTTAATTGTTGTCCCAAGATGAGCTCAAACCGGTTTCTAGGGGGGAGGAGGGGCCAGCTGAATGTCTTATGTTAATTGGGATTGTCCAGAGTTGCATATAAATTAGAGGTGCTTTGGGCCCAATACCAGAGTAAAGTACTCTGATATGGTGGAGATAAAACACCAATAAGTTATTTTCTGATCCCACAAAAAGCAACAAAACAAATTATCAAAATAAATTCCAGTTTGGATTGGAGGTCGCTGTAGAGTTTTCCGTTGTCTGTCCCTTTAACAAACTGTGTCAAAAAAAGATTCTGTCAGTTTATTTTTTCTCAGCAAATTTTTGGATGGTTCTCATGATATCTAATTGCATTTCATTTTTATTCTGCTTAATCAATATTCAACAAGTGGAAGAGAAAATGCACATTGTGTCATCATCAAACTGAATATATTTAACTTTTCTCTGCAGTGATGACATTTTAAAAGATAATATTTCACCAGTTGAAATGATCAGATGTTGGCAAGACTCTTCATAGCTGTTGTAGATCCGCTCCAAAGTCTCTGGTCCGTCGCTGTTAAACATGCTGCCGTCATCTCTCAGATAGTGTCCGGATCAGAGATGATACTGTGATGGAAATTGTTCTATTGTTCTGTTCTGTTTGTTGATATAGTGACCTCTGCGATTTTCTCTGTGAATAAAGTTGAAACTGTCCACATCTGCTCCAAGTTTTCAGGTGTGTATAATCTATCAAATGATGGATGGTTGCCAGATTATTAAAATATTTGCCTTGCTTTGTAAGCACAGGGGATACTAAACAAATTGTTTTAATAAAGCAGTTAACTGTTTTCATTTTTAGATTATCATTAGAGCAATCAGTGTAACTTCTCCCATTTTCAGATTTTGTCATGTGGGATTAGCCAGATGCCACGCCTTCAGGAAACAATCATTCCTCAGCAACTAGAGCCCAGACTCTCTGGATGAAGCAAAGTGTAGAACTACAGGCTGGTTTTTACCAGGCTAATCTGGGATGTGTGACTGATAGGAGCTGAGCAGAGCGGAACTGTGTACTCATTGTGCAGTGCAGTGTGTTTGTTACAGTCTAATGAACATCTGGACCTGACCTTCTTTCCCATCTTCTCCTCTATTTAGACTATAATAAGTAGATTAACTCAACGTCACACGTTTTTTTGTAGCTCTCTCTATCAGTATTGTATGTTTTCTAAATCAGTCTACAGAATATTTTCCCCAAAGTTATCAAGACATTGTTTGTAAAATGTGAGACAGGCCTTTGTGTTCTTTTTGGTCAGCTGTGGTTTTGGCCTTGGAACTGACCAAGCGAGTCTCTTTGTGTTGAATCTTGAACTTTGACCTTAACCGAGGCGTCTTAGCTTTTGGAGTAATCATGTTTGACTGGCTCCTCAGAAAGGTTCCCCTTTGTTGATGTGGATGTTTCTCTCTGTGGCTCTCTGAACATCCAAAGACTTTAAAATGACTTTTCCAGACTTTTCCAGTGACTCGTTGACTTGGTTTCTCATCTGTTGTTGATTTGCTTTTAATCAAAATGTGTTGCTTTGTGAGGTTTTTCAGTCTGTTTCATGTTGTCAGACTGGTTCTGTTTAAGAGATCATTCTTTTGTTGTAATCAGACTTAAGCCGAACCAAAATCTGTGTATATTTTTGATTTAACAAGAAGTCAATGACTTTGTTCATATGGGGCCAGTTTGGTTTGGAGAGCTGTTTTATTTTATAAATAAAATCTTTAAAACTTATTTTACTAACTCATGTAATCTTTGTTTTGCTACAATTATTTGATAATTTGAAAAATTTAAGTTAGTTATAAAAGCAAAAGAGAATACATGTTAAGTGAATAATTTAAAAAACCATATTAGCAAAACAAAGTGAACACAAGGTTTATATTTTTGTTTAGAAGATATTTTCTTGTTTCAAGAATAACTGAGCACCAAAGATGATCAAATCTAGATTTTATCTTCTACAAGTAGCAGCTCCTACAGTTTGGTCTGTCACTGAGGTTTTTAGTTTCAGGTGATTTAATTACACGGTTGCAGGAAAAATAAGGGGAAAAAATGGTAAAATTATAATGTTCAACATTTCTCAGTCATGTACATCATCTTTGCTCTTATACACTCAAGAAACCTATTACTTCTGCACAGTAACAATATCTGGCCCATCAGAGATCTGACACACACGCACATAAACGTTAAACAATAAGACACTGAAATCTAAATAGTTGAAGGTTCTGATTAGTTAATCCACAGATTATGTGAAGGAGCATACAGAAGAGGATATTCAGCTGCTGCAGCCTGAAACCAGGAGCTGATCCTCTTCTGATCTGCTGCTGCATCTCTGTCATGTCTAACGCCTGTGCAACAGGCATACTGAGAGACACAGACAGGCTTCTGGTGGGTGTTTTTCTGTCACCAGAGGTGGAGCTCAGACAGTGCATGCCGCCTCAGTTGTCAGGAGTTGCTATTGGGAAGCCAATAGTTTGTCTGGTGGTTTAAACTCACTTGATCCTACACGGTTTTATTTTGAGGGAGCACTTTTTTCTTTTTCTTCTTTGGGAAGATGACAGGCTTTTCTGTCAGCATGTAGGGTACAAAACCAGAACTAAAACATTTATTTGGAGATCCTAGTTTTATGAATAAGTACCTGTAAAAGAAATGTATTAAAATACTTAATTATCGGTCTAGAGCAGGGGTCTGTAACTCCAGCCTTCGAGGATTGGTCACCAGTTACTGTTAGCTGTGACCAACCACACCTGAATCAAATGAATCACTTCCTCAGTGTGCAGTGCCTGAGAACAGTTTGTGTATGTACTGGGGAACTTGGTTACTGAACAGGGAACAGATGGCTGATTAGAAACAGGTTGCAGGTGTGAGGGGAGAGAGAGAAAATGGCACAGGGGGCGACAGAGAGCATACAAACTGGGTAACCAGGAAAATTAATCTACACATAAGACAAACTAGGCTATCTAAGAAAGGACTGAACTAAAGTAAAACAGAAACAAGGCTGGTCTAGTCAAATAAAGAGACTAAGGAACCAAATAGAATGAGATGAGAATCAACAAATAAAAAATCCCAAAACAACCCATGTCCTGACACATTTTCTCTTGCTGATCCCATGTGTCCATGATTCCAATAGAAACGGTGTGCAAGCATGTTTTCAGGTGAAGAAAACCACAGGCTTTCATCTGCAGACTTCTGTCAAGTCAGAACGTCCTCCTGCTCTTTGCTTCTGCCATCCTACTGAGAGCCTCTGTTCTTTAATGAATTACCCAGCAGGTGAGTGGACACCAACCTGCACACATGCTGGAAACCATGCATGCATGTGTGTGTGTGGGTGTGTGCATGTGTGTGTGGGGGGGTGTGCGCGCGCGCGTGTGTGTGTGTGTGTTTGCATTGCAGAAAACACTAATGTCTGAGGCAACAATGCCCCCTGCAGCCTGTACTGCTTTGAACTGCAGAAAGAAAATACTTTCTGCTTATGGTTGATTTTCAGGTTAATTAAAGTTTGCCCAGAGTTTTGTGTGTGTGCACGTGTGTGTCTGAGTGTTGAGAATCTTTATGCTAAAACAGAGTAGTGAGGCACAGTGAGACGAACATCAAAGAGCAGATTTAGATGCAGCTTTACCTCAAACAGCAACGGAGAGCAGTGAAGAACCTTTTTGTGATGATGAAATGTTAAAGAGATCGGAGCAACCCGACACAGCAGGAAGACGGCTAGTCAGCTGGAAGAGCAGAGCCAGACGGTCTGATGTGGGATCAGCCGAAGCTTCTCTGTGAAAAAGTTGTTTGTGCTACACATGAGGGATCTGCTGTTAAAGTGGAGCAATGTGACCTTAGAAGGCATTAGGAAAGGTACAGACACCATGGAGAAGTGCTTTTTTTCTTATTCTAGTTCCTGAAGAAAATGGAATCTTAACAACAACAAATATATATATATATATATATATATATATATATATATATATATATATATATATTTTTTTTTTTTTTTTTTTATATGCATCATTATTATTTCAGCCCTCCTCCTGTGTATCTCCTCCTTCCTCTGTTACTGTCCATCATAATGTTAATTACTCTAATATGTGCTCACCTGCATCATTGTTCTCTACTGGATCCTGGCCTTTTGCCCTGCCACCGTTTTGATAATGAGGTATACTTTCCAATCTCTAAAACCTTTCTTCCCCCTTTCTATTGTGATGCGAGGAGCACTCACATTTAAAAAGTCTTCAGACTGGAAGCTCTGTCTAGCCAAAACAGCAGAGTAACATCATTAAGCCTTTTCAGTTTGAACCACAGCACATTGAAATCGATGGGTGATTTCGATTTCTACATCGAAATCACCTCTTGTGATTTCAGTGTAGAACATGCACATGCAGAGACGACCATTTTACTTTAGCATACAAGAGATAGTGATGAACTACTGCTCCATCATTTGTAATAAACTTCACAGAGACACGTTATACATTCATTATACATCACCATAGTCAATAAATCAGAAGGAAAGTTGACTCCACTTTTTTCTTTTACTCTAAAAGAAAATGTTTATTTCAAATATGTTGATAAACAATTCTCAGCCCCTGCATTCATTTAAAGCCACAGTTCATGAGTCCATGATTTAATTTTTGCTGATTAAATCAGAACAGAAAGATCACTATCAGATAAGTCACAGGATGGCTTAACAAACGAGAGGAAACCACTTTGTTTGTTTCTGAGTAATATTCATCCAGTTTGATATTTACTGATTATGTCGGACTTATCTTGTCTCTTCTGGTTATTTTAATTGGAAAAGAAGAGGCGTCGGCAGCGCCTCTCTGAGACGTTTGCTGCCCCCAAGTGGCTAAAACAGGAGCTACACTAAACTCCAGATCATCTTGCTGGAGGTCTCCTGAACACCATTTAAGAAAATGTGACATTTTGATTTACAACAAAAGCTTTTCAGTGTTCACAGTTTACAGGAATTAATATGTATTTAAACATGCAATAACCACAATTTAAGGTATATATTTAAAAGTGTGCATAGTGGATTTTGTTTTTAATTGCAACACTACTTCTTCTTTCTTTGATTCGCTTATGTCAAATGAAGACATTTAAATCAGTTTCTGTGTTTCAACACCTTTGTTAGCAAATATCTTAGAAATATGAAATGACTCGTTATTTTCACTAGTCTCAAACATTCTTGATTTACTTTTTCCTTCTTATACGGGGCATGACCAAATACTAACCAGATCGTTCCTGGACTGCTAGAAGAAATGACTGGAGGATCCTTTCATCTCAAGCTTTCTTCTTGGAAAGAATTAAGAGAAGCTTGAGAAGTGTTCGTTTTTGTCTCCTTTTCTGTTGCCCAAAACAACTGGGAGGATTCATAAGAGAGAAACATTTTGCTGCTGTCTGCTGTAGTCCACCCATATCTCTGCGGGATAAAAACTAGCTAGACACCTAGAAGGAAATTGCAAAGTTGTAGTCCATAGAGCAGGCTGTCTGCAGAAAGATGTGGTGCTAACTCCATGACTTTTTATCTATATGCTGAGAGTGTGTCGTGACAGATGCTGAAACAGGAGGGGTGTCTCCAGGTGGGCTATGAAAGGTGTGTGTCAATACAAATCTCACTCAACTACGTGACCCTGAGAGGACTGTTCATCTTCGGGTGAAGCATGAGAGACTCAAGGGACTGACAGACAACCTGGCACCATGACAAACAGTCCACTCTGTGCAACTGTCTTGGGGCAAGGCTGAAAAGTAAATCACATTCTTTAGGTCTGTTGAGACGTTTAACAGGATGGAAGAGCCGTAATGGGAACCGACTGCACTTTGACAAAACAGCTAGGCTAGGCCAGCACTGAGCAGAGCTGTCCCCTCTTCAACACCAGCACTGTAGTAGTCAAAACTTCTGCAATCACAGCAGAGGCCCTGATGTCTTTGCTGAACATTTGTTGCTCAGTTTTGAAGAACGAGGAAAGGCACAAACTTATTGTATCACGGCAACACAAACCAAGAAAAAAATAAGATGGTAACAAAAGACCAAAACCAAGTATGTAACCTTTATTTAAAAAATTCTTTCTTTTGCATATTTGTTAAAACTCACCATGTTCTTACAGTATATAATATGAGGCACATAATCTGTAAAAAAAAGAGAAAAAAAAGAAGTGGTTCTGGTCTCCAGAATCAGAACCAAACATGGAGAAGCAGCATTCAGCTTCAATCAATCAATCAAACAAACAAACAAACAAATGTTATTTGTATCGCACATTTCAACAGCAAGACATTTCAAAGTGCTTTACATAAATAAAATAAATAGCTTCACAAATCTGGAACAAACCTCAGGAAAACTGCAAAACTTTATCAATATATTTGATGTAATTTGTTTATGGTTACTCTTGATGAGTTTGATGAATGCATTTGACAAAATATATTTATTTGTTTCATTATTGTTTCATTATTGATTGTTACCATGAAACAGTGCAAAGCACTTTAAATTCTCTTATTGCTGAAATGTAAAAAAAAAAAAGAAAATTTAATTATATCTGCAGGAGAACGACAACTTCAGAGAAGTATTTTGTTTCCAGCAAGACAATGACTTGAAGCATCCAGCTGAAGCTACACAGAGACAGGTGGTGTATATTCTACTGGGCTTTGACAGGAGTGGCCCAGTCAAAGCCCAGACCTCAACCCAAAATAGAATTTGTCTGGACAGGGATGAATATTTATGCAGTTTTACTTATTCTATGTTACATATTTTTATTTGGCATTATTTTGTAGAAATCAGATTTTACTTTGACGTCAAATGGATTTTTTGTAAAAAATAAATAAAAAAATAAATAAATTGTTAATCATGACTGATTTATAAGAGCAATAAAAAGGATGAAACAACCAAAGGGGTGAGTACTTTTAAGAGGGACTGCATGTTCTGGAGAGAGGAGGAATGAAAGTCTGTGGAAGCAAGACCAATGATGTGTGTAAATGACAAGGAAACAGGAACCTGTGGTCTACATCACAAAAGACAGAGCACAAGAGACATTAAAAAGACTGAAGGAAGAGAGAAGTGAACAGAGACAAGTACCAGGGTGGAAGAAAGATAGGTCAAACGTAAATTGAATTGGAATGAACAAAATGAACAGGTTTAGAAAGCAGTTTATCAGCGGTACAACTCAAGTTGAGCAGTTTGGAGAAAACATGTCCAGAGATTTTTAGGTGGGGAAAGGACAGCAAACTGTTAGTGGAGCTACAGAGAGGAGTAAAACATGGAGTCTACAGAAAAGTTTTATTCATGTAAAGGAGGACATGCAGAATGTTGCTGTCACAAAGGAGATTGCTATGGACAGGACGAGGTAGACAAAGATGAACCACCTAAGTGTCTGTACGGTCATGTGGATATTTATGACTATCAGCTAAAATGTCTAAAAATACAAAATAAAATAACTACAAAACATAAAACCTTTAACTAACTTAAATAATAAAATAAATAAATAATTAATTGTATTGTGGAGCATGGTTGAGTAAATCAATTTTAAATTTAAACCTCTGCCAACTTAATTGTGTTACATTGTTAATGTTTCATTTGTTGGTATTGTGTTGTCGTCTTTGTTGTAGCTGTATTAAGTTAGTCTTATATTGGTCATATTTTGACAAGATGTACTGCTTTATTGTTATGTTGTGTTGGTTTCGTAGCATATTGGTGGGTTTTCTTGTTATTGAGATTTCTTCAACTCTTTTACATTATGGCTGTTTTATTGAGCTTACTTTGTGATGCGAACAACTGAATTTCGAGCCGCCACCAGCAGGGGCGCTGTTGTCTCCTTACATACCCATAAGCGGAGGAGTGAGAGGTGCATGAAATGGAGAAAAATGGCGGATCATGTGCAGGTAAGTAGAGGTTTCATGTTTTTGTTACCGACAGTTTGTTCTAGAGCGGGAAGATGAGGCTGGATCTTGATCCAGATGCGGTGGTGCAGGTACGGAGCCGGTGTGCAGCGCCAGGGAATGCGGTGGGCGTCGGAACGCGGGACTGTGGGCAGTAAAAGAAAGGATGAGGCAGCCTGTGTTGACTCGTGGCCTGCTGTCATTGCGTTAGCTTGTGTTAGCTGCTGGACGGAACGAAAACAGACACTGTGGTGGCATGTAGTTACAGTCTGTGGGGTTCCCAGTGTCTGTTTTAGCTGGTGGTTTACCACAAGGGGCATGATAGCGAGCATTACTTGCGTGTTTTGGGGAAATAAAGAGTAAAACACAAATGGCTGACTGTGTACCACTAGCTTTCAGGCTAACATGCAGGGGTTAAGTGTGAGTTGGCGCCAATATGATCCACATTAGAAACATTTTTCCTGTCGGGAGCAACGGACGGGTGTGACGCCGGACACTTTGCCGTTGGGATAAAACGTTATTTTCGTCTCTGTTGTTAGCTATCCGGACGCTGATGCATGCTAAGCTAACACTAGCTGCAGCCAGACGTCAACTTCTCCCGCCCGAGCTCTTTGAAAACATAACCGAGTGTGTTGAAGTGTTTGTCAGTGAAAATGACTTCATATTCACGGAGTGAAGGAAGGGGGAAAGTTGTTGTCAAGGCACCGGGGAGGTTTTCCCCTGTGTGCTGTTACCGGAGGGAGCTTAGCGGTGCTGTGTTGTGATGTGTAGCCCGCTCTGTTGCTTCGTGTTCAGGTCCGGACACATTGTAGGGAATCTCAGACGGGACAGTGCTCAACTTTCCGATTCGCCGACTGACTGTCGTGAGAAAGATGTAACCTTGTGTGTGGGATTTTCAGAGCAGCGTGATGTTTCCGCTTAGTGTGAGAGTGTTGTGGATAACCTACCGGACATTAAATACGAAAAAATACACACATCAATGCTTCACGTTTCATTTGAATGTGTGTGTGAACTCCCACGGGAGGCGAGCTGCATCCCAGCGAGCTTCATTCACCCTGTATGTTTATGGGATGCAGGAATCTGCAGCACACATCAACCTGAGTAAGCTTTGATATAAACTGTCCTAAATGACGAAGCAGGAATTCTGCGTATAAACACTACTTTTTGCTCGAAAGTGGCTTAAAACACCACGCAGATAATTAATGTTTGATTTTATGACTATTTATAATTTTTGGTCATTTGATGTTTGATCTTGTGTGTAAAATAGTGTATTTCACAACAAAAATTAAAAACATGATATTGAATTTATTAATGAACCTACATCACTTAACAACTGAAGAAGGACCCTCAGTGGACAAATTTTGAGCTATAAGGGAGTTTTAAAATGCCCCAGTCTCAAACTCACTTTAGTTTAACAACTAACTGTTTGCAAGGTTTTTAGCATCTGACTGACCAGTACATACCCCCACTGTTGCTATGCACTCCCCTCCAACCAGCAAAAAGAAAGCTACTGTTGTTTATATTTGATTACAAATTTGCCTGTTTGGAAATAATGTCAGTTGCAAAAACCAGACAGGAGGCCAATTAACAAGCTTGTTGTACTTGTTATGTGAATTTCAGAATGGTGAAAAGTTATTTTCAAATTTTTATGAAGCATAAATTACATTATAACTTTTATAATCAATGTATTTGCAGGAGTAGGCACACAAAAAATTTTCCCCTCTAATTTTTTAAGAGTTTAATAAAGTTTACACCCCATATATACTCACACTCTTTAACAAAACTAAATGTAATTGATATGAAATAATTATGATATGTTTGTGCAGCTAATATTTCTGTAGCACAGCTGTTTGCCGCCATGTTTGTTTGGTAACAACACAAATAAAAGCCTTAGATGCACAAACATGTGGCAGAATTGTATTTGGACTTAAAGAAGGTGTGTAACTTCTCTCAGGTACAAAACCTGGGTGAGCAGCATGTGCAGTAATGATGGTACCTGCTTGTGCTGTGAAATCACAGCAGGTACCTCCATGGAGTAGCGCCTACCTGCCCTGCTGTGCTCTGCTGCATAACCTCATGTGTAGGTGCATCAGTAGGTTGTCTGAATCTGCACACAGTGTCATTACCACACTGACCAAACCTGCACTGTGTTGCACTTCTTTACATTCAGTGACATTTGAGCCTCGATAGAAAAACTTTTGCCTCTAAAGTAGGGCAAGAAAGGGAGAGAATGTTATGAAGGGTTGTTATGAAATTAATCAGTTATCTGAAAAATATGATGTTCTTCTGCTTTTGATGAAACCTGGTGTTATTGGGTTTAGACCCAGTTCACGTTGCCAAGCAGCAGGTAATGGGTGAGGAATCAAAAGACAGAATTTCATTAGAACCTTTCCGGCTGGGTTGTGTCTCAGAAACTGCAGAGGACGGAAAAAAAAACTTTAATTTCAAAGTATTGAAAACGATGTGAAGCAAGGAGACACAATCCTCACTAGATTCAAGAAGCTGCAAAAATGTCATTAGGCTATTATTATAGCATGGCTGCTAGTAACGACTATTTTAGTAATTGATTAATCTATCGGTTAATCTGAAGATTAATCAGATAAGAAAATGGACACTTTCTGCAGATTAATAATGCATTAAGAGATCCAACTTTCTTACGTTTAATAAGAAAATAATCATGTTATATTGGCTAAAATGCAACAACAGCATTCCTTTAGTTTACACTTCATCATTTGCAGCAAAGGATGTATGTGCAGCTAAAAAAAAGACTGAACATCAATACAGTGAACAGTTGACCTGGTGGATTTTTCTTGGGATTAACAGATTGATATCTGGATAACAAAAGGTGCTTAAACGAATTAAAACAAAAAAAATGGCCCCTACTCTTGTTAATGATTAAATTACTAATTTAGGTGACCATTATTTGAACAATCAATTCATCACAATTAATCTTATTAATTAGTTGTTTCAGGCCTAATTTAAAGTTATATGATTCACACTTGAAATGTACAAATCAGGCAGCTTGCAATATTTTAAAACTGGATCGTTTCCCCATCATCAGCTCAGGTCACAATTAATGCTGTTTTTTCTTCTTTTTTTTGTCATGTTCATTAAGTGAAAACCCTGCTGCACTGATTGTTATCTAGGATATCTATTATTATTAGTGTAATAACGGTTATGCTGTCATTCTCCAAAACAAACTGCTCTAATAGTTGGTAATGGGGGCAGTGAAGGGTGAAACTGTAAATATCACTGATCCTGTAGATGACTTCCTGTCATCTACAGGATCTACATCTTAAAATAAGCTGCTAAAAACTTTATTGACACACTAGAAAGAAACACTGGAAGCAGCAGTGAAGATATCTTGAAATTTGACATTTCCATTTCAGTTGAAAATCTGAAATATTTCTATTGGTGAAAGTTGGATGGAATTGTTTAATGCTGCTCAAACGTTTATGAGTGTACAACTTTTTTTGTGTTTATAGAAACACAAAAATGTGGTTACCATGGGTTTTTCTTTTCAGTATTTGAGTTAGTTTGCTTTATTATGTAAATTATTTTCAAAAAAATCTCTCCAACAGATCTGACGAGCTGGTTCAGCTCATTATATCAGCTTATTATGAAAATGATAAGCTTAGTTTTTAACAAGGTAGGACCTCAGTTTTTACTAGCAGTTTAAGTGGTGTTTTCAGCTGGTGGGAAACGGAGGCAGGCTTGCTCTCAGGAACTACTGCTCCAGTTGAAATGATCAGAATCAACAGTGAAATATGAAACGTTCAAAAATTGTTTTCAGCCAATGGTCCAGCCCTGGACTGCAACTGCTTATGCTGTGAAATCACGGTAAGGATTTTAGCATAATTAGGTTATAATAATTAGATTAGAACTTAGCTGTTAAAGGAAAACCCTGACTTGGGGAAAACTATATTTCTAACCATATTCTAATTGGTTTGCATCCAAGCAGGTTTGACATTGAAAACATGCTATTTTAAGACAAGATACACTGATCTACAGCTCTTGAGACATAAACCTGCTTCTTATTGTTTTAGACCCTCGAATACAAAGTTGGAAGTCCATTAAATTGGACAAGCTGGAAACCAGTTAATCAAACAAATCTGGCCTTTCTGAAGCATCCAGCTAAATGTTTCTTTACTGGCCAGCTAATGGCAGACAGGAGAGGGCTGCTGCGGTAGTTTCCTGCATGTAGTGAGGATGAAACACAGCAAGACCAGACTCTTGAGACAGCACCTTACACCCAGTGCATCAACTGTAAACTCATCTTTGCTATCACTGTTACAGGTGAATAAAAATAATAAAAAAACAAACTATGTGAAATAAGTAATCTAGCCACACTTAACCTGGTGGGGGTAAACCAGTAAAGCCTCAAAATCATCAAAACAATTGATAAAATAAATGTATTTGTAGAATAATGTTTAGTTGCAGCCCTAGATGTTGTAGAAACAGATTGTTGTTAGGGAACAGTATGCGTAAAGTCATCAGACATGCTGCTCAGGTGGAAGCTAGGGGAGATGGATCGTCTTCAGAAGATGTAGACCCAGCTCCACTACTTCTTCTTTGCATGGATCAATCCAGTCTATCCACTCACCTGTATAAATACACCCTCCGCACTCTTGCCCACTGTTCGTTCTGAACCAGGCAGCAGCTCTGTTAAGAGAGAGGCTGCTGTACTCCATGCATCGCGCCAGTCATTTTAAGGATGCTTATTGGTCCCCCGAAAACAATGAAAATTGGAATTTATTCTGTTTACATGTAGCATTTGTCAACAACTCGTAGGCAGAAGTGAGAGCTCTGCGCAACGCAAATAATCACCTATTGCGCTAAATAATAGAACATAACTTAATGAAGCTCAGAAGCAGATAATTTGCCTCAAGGAATTTTAAAAGTCGTGGTACTCAACTAATTCGAGGAATTGTTACAGCCCTAGTTGCTAGACACCCTCTAAAACTGACTGCTTCAATTCGTTAGGCTTAAGGGCTTTGCTGGTGGATAATTAAAAAACATTGATGCTTCAATAAATTGTTTACATTTATGACTGTGTTCTGATTTCTCTTCAAACTCCAAAAAACTAGCTGAAGATGTGTAAAATTTGTATAATTCTCTGCACCATGTAAAATATTGTTTAAGTTTAGTTCACCTCAACACAGCTACATCAAAACATCAGTCCCAGAGAAATGGTTGATCACAACATTGAATCAGTTCCTAATCGGCTGCATGAGAAATTCACTCATAGTTTAAAACATGTCTGTTGTAAGCCTATAGCAAGTTAAATGAGAACCGAAATGGTTGGATTTAGATCTGGAAAGCCATCTCCATCTGTTGGCTGGCTCATGCTGACTTATGAGGAGTACATCAGGACATGAACAATGTCCAAATATGAGCTGGATGGAAGCAACAGCTGCGGGGCTCAGTGTGTTCCTTAGAGCGGCTCCATTCTTCTGCTTCCACATTCAAAGCTGCTACAGAGCATACCAACGTGTTTCAAGAGAAGGAAAGAAATCCTCAAATCACAGATTTTTCATCCGGACATCTCTGACCTTGTGTTTTGGTTCAGATATTGACTAGGTTTCTGATTTCCACCCATCAAGAAGCTGGTTTTCCCCAGTATATTTTAAGCCTGGCGGGCCACCAGGCTTTACTTGTCCCCCCTCCCCCCACCATTTATAAAATTTTGGTATTAATCTTCCAATAACATAATTATCAAGTGATATTTTCAAGTTTCCTGTCATTTAAACATCTTTTAACTCAAAAACACGACGGACCGCTGGATGAATGACTGCCCAAGCGCCCAACCACCGGACTTGGCAAGTTTTCTTGGAGAGACCCTGAGTTTTTCTTTTGCCTAAGGATAAAAATTTATCCATTTCATCCATCCATCCATTTTCTTTACACCCTTGTCCCTCAGTGGGGTCAGGAGGGTTGCTGGTGCCCATCTCCAGCTAACGTTCCGGGCGAGAGGCGGGGTCACCGTGGACAGGTCACCAGTCTGTCGCAGGGCAACACAGAGACACACAGGACACACACACACACACACACACACACACACACACACACACACACACACTCACACCTAGGGACAATTTAGACTAGCGGTTCTCAACATGGGCGGTACCGCCCCCCAGGGGGCGTTCAGAGGATGGCAGGGGGCGCTGGCAAACATTTTTACAAAAGGGGCGCGCTGGGATGCCTTTGGGGGCGTTTGGTCGAAGGTAAACTTTACTTCTTAAATGCACAACAATCACAGTTTAGACTTTAAGCAACTTGGTAAAACTGTATTGTGTAACATTAAACCATGCTTGGCTGCAACTGTATCGATAGCAGCTCTTCTTCTATTCAGTGTTTGTTAGCTTCTGTTAGCTTCTTGGCGCAGCTCCGCTAGTGCTACTGGTAGCTAAAATCACGATACCCTCAGTGTGTATCCCTCTGAAAAATGAACCCATTTAAATAAAGAAACAGAGACTGTATGGCAAGAATCAAACGGACACTATTTCCAGACAAAAGGTAAAATAATATTGTAGAAATGTCATGGGTTTTTTGAGACCATATCTAATACTGAGAATAAATATATCTTACGGACTATAACAGTAAAGAACTGATCACTTATTTATATTTTTAATTAGATTTGATATATTTATTTCTTCAATATTATTTTTCATGTCAGTGTTAATGTCATGAGGCTGATGACTCCATGACACTTTCAATTTGACTCATTAGGATTTGATTAAGAACCAGATTTGTTCTTTGTAATTTCTGTCCAGTAAAACTATTAATCTATAAATCAATAGTTTATATAAAGATATAATCCATGTTTCTGTCTCATATTTGTATGGGAATAAAAGGATCTGGAATTTTGTTTTTCCACTGAAAGCTCTGGTTTACACAATAAATGCCATGTGGGTGAAGTTTTATGGATGATACTCTGATGTCCCATTCTCCTGAAGGCAGCACAGAGCTGCACCACCAGAAACCGACAAACACTGAAGAGAAGAAGAAGAGTTATGATTAATGTAGTTACAGTTCTATCCATGTTTTAATGCTGCAGAGCTCAGTCGTTTGGCAAATAGTTCAAAGTTTAAACTGGCATGTTGAACATCTTTTATCTGGTCATTTTGTGGAATATTTAACAACTAGAAAATGTCAATGAACAAGAATATTGTTTCCACTCTGATTGGCTGCTGTTAGGCCTACCAATTTTAACTTGAATGTTCATTGCATTTTTTGTAGACGCCTGTGAAAATAATTTCTATTCCCATGACTTTTGTGTTCTCTGGGAAATTATCTTGATGATAAATACAGAAACAAACATAAAAATCAAAACATCTACAATAGTGATAGTAATATTAATGATCAAATAATGGTCAGTGCAAAGTAGCCTGCAAATTCTTTGGTGGGGGGCAGTGAGGGACCTGGATAAAGGCTAGGGGGGCGCTGGGCCGAAAAAGGTTGAGAAACACTGGTCTAGACAGACCAATCAACCTAACAGTCATGTTTTTGGACTGTGGGAGGAAAACCGGAGTACCTGGAGAAAACCCACGCATGCTCAGGGAAAACATGCAAACTCCATGCAGAAAGACTGGGAATCGAACTCAGAACTTTCTTGCTGCAAGGCAACAGCTCTACCAACTGCGCCACTGTGCAGCCCCTTAAAATGTATCTAATTGTCTTTATAAATATGTTCAAATATCTGTATTAGGGTTGTTACAATACCAAAGCATCAATAGTACCAATACCAATAAAAATACTCAATTTCACAGGGTTTCCCTCAGAAAACTAGCTAAGCCTGCTGGTAAGGCGGTCCATCAGCGGCCCGTTTTTGTGTTTAAAAAAAGGTTAAAAGTTGACAGTAAATATGAAATGTGTGTTGTTGGAAGGCATTCTTGCCAACTCTTAAACGTTTCTGTAAAAAGGCAAACAAAAGAAGTATAATTTAAATAAATTTAAAATGTTGCCTTCCCGTTAGATCATAATGGTCAGTGGGTCTTAAAGTAAGTTACATTTTGCTTTAGTAATGTCTACAGCTTGATGTAGTATTTTGATTTGCTGGTTGTCATTGTTTTTTTGGGGGGATGGGGGTGTTGCAAGAAATATGGTGATTGAATTAAGACCATCTATGATTTGCTGGTGGTGTGGCTCATTTACATAAACATTATCAAGTTGCGGGCCCAGACTAAGAGCCAGGTGCGTGTTAGATCACCTGCTGAGCTAACTTCTGTGAGATGTAAATATAAATGGCACTCAATTCTTTTTTCACAAAGATATATGTGCTCAGATCAGTCTCACTTCACTCTCAAGCTCTGTGAGAATGTGTTAATTATTATGCAATGATTATTATATTACTTGAAAATTATTGTCGTGATAACTTCTGGATAAATTATCGTCCAGCATAATTTGTAATCGTGACAAATTTAGGCCTCATCACAGGCAGCGCTAGACAAATGGAAATTAGTCTTGATTTGAAGGCTCTTGGTTTATCTTTGCAGTTTTCTGGATGTATTAACAACAGTATTTTAGAGTCTAGTCTCTCAGTAAAGGACTGTAGAACTGGTGATGTTCTTTATCTTCCTGGTTTTAGTCAGAAGTCCAGCAGCAGTGTTATGGATCAGCTGCAGCTGGAGGTTTGATTTTTCAGGCAGACTTGTGAGGAGCTGAGTTCAACCTTAATGATTAAATATTTTTGGAAAAAACAAACAAACAAAAAAAGCCCCACTTCTACTGATAATCTCTTTTACCATGATTATGTTGGAGGGTTTCCTTATCAAAGGCTCAGACTGAACTGAACGTCTTGTTCTGTCACTCATAGCCAGCCAACCGCTGCTGCCCTCTTAATAGTAATTTATGGGGAGGTTTATCGGCAGTAATTAAGTTTGTTGGTGTTCATCTCGTGCAGCAGATGGCACGTGTGCAGGCAGGGTTCTGTGCACAGCTCTTATCTGAGGACTACAGAGTGAGCATGCATGATGCAACTCCTGCATACACCTGCTGACCGAGGCCTGCTGCACCGCAGTCCTGCTGTAGCCAGCAGCAGCTCCGCTGCCTCTGCTGCTGCTGTATAACCTGACTGCTCCACCATTTTGAATTTATCAGTGACTGGCATTTCTGTGTCACCAGGCATGACTCAGCACCTTACAGGAATCTGATATCATTAATGTACAGGAGGCCGTCTCTTCCTCACAACAGGTGGAAAAGAGACGTCCATGTTTTCATCTGTCAGCTACAACCGGAGACCAAACGGTCCCAGATTTAAGCTGTCTTCAGTGAAAAAGGGAATGTTGACTTGCTTGAAAGTTAACTGTCAGTGGGATCTGTTTGTGATTACTGTGTTTTGTGTTTGTGCAGGGCCTTGCCCAGCTGGAGATCCTGTGTAAACAGCTGTATGAGACCACCGACACAGCCGTGCGACACCAGGCAGAGAAAGCTCTGGTGGAGTTCACCAACAGCCCCGACTGTCTCAGTAAATGTCAGCTGCTGCTGGAGAGAGGCAGTGTAAGTGTCTGCAGGGGGACTCGCTTCATTCATCACTAATCATTGTTTCTCTGATCAAACGTGCTGCAGTGTGACCTCAAAGAAAATACTCTACAGGCTTTTTATGTCTTTATGAAAAATAATGAGATACAGTGAGTGTGGTCAGCAGGCGGCGGTACAGCCCTGATCATGTCAGTGACAAAGCCATAATTACAAGGACCTGGGCCCCTGGGCTGGAGCCAGTTTTGGTGGCCTGTTCACAGGGGGAAAAACCAATTGACTAGTGGAAACTTACAATATTAATAGGTAGTTCTGTACATCAATAGGTATGAACTGATGCTTGTAGGTCTAATACATCCTCTAGCCAACGACTCCATGTTACCTGAGCTGCATGTTGCTGGGTCTGCTGGAACCCCTCAGCTTCTTTTGGGGCCCAGAGGCCAAAGAGGTCCAGAAGGACTCCTTCTTCAGTCTGATGGCATCCTTCACCTCCACTGTCCACCAGCAGGTCCAGGGGTGGGTAATCTAAGTGCCTAAGTATGAACAACAGTCAGACCTTGTCCTCCCACTCTTAGGCAGAGGGAGGCTATCCAGTGAACCATAACCTACAGGCACCAAGATGGGGGTAACAAGTAGAGGCACCGAACAGACCCCCTCCTGCTGGACGTCTCTTACCAGGAGAACTCCAGAGTGAAAGAGTGTCCAGCCCCTCTCAAGGATACTGGTTCCAGAGCCATGTGATATTCCATGTCCCTAGAGCCCCAACCCTCACACAGGTGGTGAGCCCATGGGAAGGGGGACCCATGTCAGTACTTCGGGCTCCATGGGTTGAAGCCCAGGCGCTCACCAACATGCCCCGGTGACCCCAGGGAACATTGTTTTTGTTGATTTTCCTCATCACAAGGGGTCTTTGGGCAGCACTTTCCCTAGGTCCTCACCTAGGATCTGTCTGCCTTGGGTGACCCTACTGGTGGCATGAAGCCCAGGACAGGATACCTCCTAGGGTCTTTGCGACACTCAAACCCCTCCGCCACAGTAAGATGGCAGCCCAGGGAGGGGGTCCTAGTTCATGCATCGTATTTTTAATTTAACCTACAAGCTGGCTAACATTTATATCTCTGCTCTCTTCCCAGTCTTCTTATTCTCAGTTGCTCGCCGCCACTTGTTTATCTAAACTGGTGTCTCGGACCAGTAACCCTTTACCCCTTGAGCAACGCATCGACATTCGTAAGTGTATTTGTTCCTCTGGCAGCAATCTTTTTTTCCAACATGAAATAAAACACTCCTTAGTACTCTTGACATATCAAAGCAGTCTTCACAGGGACGTTGTTTTATGTAACACTCAGGGAACTATGTGTTGAATTACCTGGCAACACGGCCGAAGTTAGCAGCATTTGTGACCCAGGCTCTGATCCAGCTGTATGCCCGGATCACCAAACTGGGCTGGTTCGACTGTCAGAAAGACGACTACGTCTTTAGAAATGTCATCGCTGATGTTACGCGATTCCTGCAGGTGAGAATCTCAAGTCATGTGAAATGGTTTCTTGTCAGAGTTCTGAGTTCAGAGAATGTGGTTTACTTTCAGATGCATTCAGAAGCTTTGAGTTCCTGTGTGGGCTGGAAAAGTCTAGAAAATGATGGTGTTTCTGTGCTTCTGTAATCTCTGTGTACATCTCTCTCCTTATCTCTGTTTTCTCTCTGTGTGTCTCTTCTTTTACAAATGTGTGCAAATCTTTGTCAGTATTCTGCTAATGTCAAGAAAGCACAATTTTGCAATTGCTATGTTTCCATTAAGTAAGAAATGAAATTAAAATCATGCGTGAATAAGCTTGTTCACATGACAAGTCATTAAAAACCATAGTAGCAACAGATGTAAACAGTTATGAGATATATAGTATTCAAAATTCAGTCATGGTGCTAACGCTCATCATCTATCAGCCAATCAGAGGAGACGTCGGCGTCTTATTCAGGTGTTGGAGCAACAAGCTCCCCTTACTCATTTTCTTAATATACATCCATATCTGTAGCCTCTAATTAGTCTGAAAGTTTATCTGTTTTTGGTGTGTGCGTGCGTGCGTGTGTGCGAGTGAGGGTGAAGGCATTTACAGCTCGAGCTTTAAATCTAGCCTGTTCATTCATAATGAACTACTGTATACATACCTGGAGATGGAATGTGAGGCTGAAAAACAACTGAAAATGGTCATGAAAGCTGTTGAACCTGAGAATTATTCTGGACCTGCTGTTCAGTTCAAACCCAAACTTTGGAACTGTGTGTTTCCAGGACAGCGTGGAGCATTGCATCATAGGTGTCACCATCCTGTCCCAGTTGACGAACGAGATAAATCAGGTAAGTTTTCCTGTGAGTGCTTCAGTGCGAGGTGTAGATATGGGATTGGAACGGTGGAAGGAAGAGGAATCTGAGCCGCTAACGGTTTCAGAGCGTTCCAGTCTGGATTGGAGGGCTCATCATGTGACACACTCTAGTGCTTAAGCTATTCCCAGCTGTGTTAAAGATGGAAAATGTAAAGATTTTCATTTGTGCTGCCTGCCAGGTGGAGACATAGAAAAGCAAATGTTTGCTTCGATTCTTAAGAACAAAACTCAAGCTGCTCAGATTGAAGCAGTGTGTTGGTGTGACTGGATGAGCCTGTTGAGATGTAAACTGATAAGTGGCAGCAGATCTCTCCAACATAATTCAGTTTTAGAATTTCCAGATTATGGTCCTTATTTAAGATCTACAAGTTGTTTTGCCTCTAGTCTGGACTCTCTGATTATGGTATAAATTGAGTCTTAAATCAATCAACCAATCAAGTTTATTGGTTTATTGGTACAGTATATTTCAGCAGCAAGTGCTTTACATCATTAAACCCAAAAATACAGTCATAAAAACAGAAAGCAAACGAACCATTGGCATTAACATTATGTCATTTTCATGATGTCATTAACATGATGTCACCTCCCTGCTGTTCCTTAGCATCAGGAAGCCGAGTCGTCCCTCATGTTTCTGTCTCCCTCAGGCCGACACCACGCATCCGCTGACCAAACATAGGAAGATCGCGTCATCGTTCAGAGACTCCTCGCTCTTCGACATCTTCACACTTTCCTGCAACCTCCTCAAACAGGTCAGTACAGAAGGTCATGGGGTCAGAGAACGAGTCCAACTCTCTCAAATGGGCAATTAGGAAAAAAATATTATTTTAAACAAAGATGCACCGGGAAGTTGATTGGGGGAAAACGTTAAAATCTGATCTTCTAGTCAGAAACTACCATCTCTAAGAGCTAACTAAAGCAGCTTGTGCAGACTGCATGTTGTTAGGTTTTAATAGGTCAAAGTTGTTCCACTATAACAGAACAATCCTTAGTTTATTTAGCTGGTTTTGCTGTTTTCTCTTCCTGTTGTCTTTCCAGAATAATTGCACCAATTTCATTGCACTGTACAGATCCACAGCACCTCCTCCTGGACTCAGATGTTAGTCCCCAGCTCAGGGGCATTTTCACGATTTTCACTTCTTCTCCTGATCTTATCTTTGCACTGCAGCCATGTCTTTAGTCCCTTCCTCCTTCTATTTTGTTGCTGTGGACAAACTGCTTCAAACTTGTACTTAAACCACAGTATGTGAGATTAATTTTCTATATAGTTAAAGGACAGGCAGTATTATGTGAAATCGACCTTTTTGAGCCTTGCATCGTGTTATATTGTTTTCTAATCAAAAACATACCTGGAATGTGGCTTTGATTCTTTCATGCATGTTTGAGAAATCCTTTAATCTCCCATGGCAACCATTCTGGGTCCCTAAACACACACCTCCCCCACTCAGATCCTTCAGACTAGCCAGCAGCAATTAGCAAACACCTGGTGGAACTGCTCTTCTGCTGAGCTCATCACACAAACTACTTCTCAGTGCAACTCTCCTAAGAATGGTTGTAAACGGCATAATGGAGAAACATTGCTGTGATGACGTGATGAAGGATGAAGGCAGTGTTGTCAGAAAGAGCAGGAGCTTCTTAAAGAGACAGTGACCCAATTTCAAGGTGTTAAGTTGCAGCTAAATTTCTTTATAGTCATGTTTGATTTACAGATAAATAACTGTAGGTAACATAGTTACTTGATTGTGCTGTAAAATGAAAAGTACATAGCATAATTTAATTTTTTTATTTCCCCTCTTTAGATATTTACATTTAAAATGTTTTCATTGAGAGCAAAAGAAAACCATAGTGAAATTCATCATTTCTGTGCAGAAACATGGTGAATAAAGTTGACTGTGATTTTGAACCTTCTGAGCCAGCAGAGGCAGGAAGTGATGGTGGCGTTTCTGTCGTCTCGTTTCCAGGCTTCAGGGAAGAACCTGAACCTGAACGATGAGTCGCAGCACGGCCTGCTGATGCAGCTACTCAAGCTCAGCTACAATTGCCTCAACTTTGACTTTATAGGAACTTCCACAGACGAGTCATCAGATGACCTTTGCACTGTACAGATTCCAACATCATGGAGATCAGGTAACTTAGTGTTGAGCACAGGGTCGTTCAGAAGAAAGCCCTAAAAGGGGCATCTCCAAGTTAAAGCTCCAATAATGCATTTCTTTTCAAATTAATTGAAGGTTTAATAAATGGATCATGAATAGTTCACGTTGCAGTTCTTTGAATCCAAGATTAATAGCCTTTCTTCATTTTTTGACACTCTCAGCTTCAAAGTAGTACATAATTTGATTGAGGAAAGAAATTATATTTAGTTTCCAGATTGCAAATGAAAATTTCCAAACAGTCAGATGCTTTATTATTTAATAGTCACCAGAGGTCAGACCTGGATGTTCTCTATTAACTTTGTATTTGATCTCTCCTGCAGCGTTTCTCGATTCCTCCACCTTGCAGCTGTTTTTCAATTTATATCATTCCCTCCCTCCATCCCTGTCCCCGCTGGTAAGTGTGAGCTGGTGTGGCTGGGCTGGAGGCGGAGCAGTAAGGTTTCTGTTGTATTTTGAGCCAGTTGTGTTCCTGTGCAGGTGCTGTCCTGTTTAGTTCAGATCGCCTCTGTCAGGCGGTCTCTCTTCAACAATGCAGAGCGAGCAAAGTTTCTCTCCCATCTGGTGGATGGCGTGAAGAGGATATTGGCGAACCCGCAGGTAAGGAAGTCACCTGACCCGGACGCTCCCCCGTTTGTCCAATCAGGTGCTGCTTTGTGATGCGTTTCTTTTGTGCAACAGTGTCTGCCGGATCCCAACAACTACCACGAGTTCTGCCGCCTGTTGGCGAGGCTGAAGAGTAACTACCAGCTGGGGGAACTGGTCAAAGTGGAGAACTACCCGGAGGTGATCCGTCTCATTGCCAACTTCACCGTCACCAGCCTGCAGGTGAGGCTGTCAGCTTCCACTCCAAGCAGTTTAAAATAGCAGGAAGTTGTGGGTTCTAACAGCTAGTGTGGGGGTTCTGTGGGGTTGCAGCACTGGGAGTTTGCCCCCAACAGTGTCCACTACCTGCTGAGTCTGTGGCAGCGCCTGGCAGCGTCTGTCCCCTACGTCAAAGCCACCGAGCCCCACCTGCTGGAGACCTACACCCCAGAGGTGACCAAGGCCTACATCACGTCGCGGCTAGAGTCAGTCCATGTCATCCTCAGGTAGGTTCTGCTGAGGCTGTCGGGACCGCAGATCACACTCTGCTCAGTGGTTGTCATGAGTCTACCCAAAGTTTCTTGTTTCAACCTCCAGCAACGTTTAACAATGGAGAAACCTCCATTTATCAGATATCTTCCCCTAAAGACAACACATGATTGTTGCTAGGTTTCACGATAATGACAAGAAACATGAGCAGATGGAATGAGCTTGAAAATAATCGGCTTTTACACAGGAAGTCCAGTTGACAACTGAAACCCAGCCAGGCTAACCGTCGTTTATTTGAACGATCGTGATGAATCACTATGATTAACTTTGTAATCTTGAAATGTAAAAATGCATATTTCCAAAATATGTTTTATCGTCTCAAACCAAGCATCCGTTTTCCAAGTTTTTATAATCTGGAAGGTTTAAAAGAAGTTATTTCCAAATGCAATTTGAAAAAGTGAACAATAATCTGGTGCTTTGGTGGAAGAATAATTTCCTCTTTAAATAAATAGGCTACGTACTAACTTGGTTTTATCCAAATGTCCACCGCAGTGTTATTTTTTTCTTTTATCATTTTCAGCAGCAGTGTTTGATTATTTGACGTTAATCTGACACAGAGAGACGGGAGTAGAGAGTGCTGTACTGAGGGCTGTAGCCACTGTATGGGGCGCTGCTCTAACACTGTGGCTTTTAAAACATTTTTTTTTCCTGAACACACCAGTCTGACTCTAATGGCATATCTATTCACATCTAGTGTTGCCTGCATTTCTGCAGGCAACACCAGATGGCGCTGTGAACTAGGTAACCCTCTGGGAGAGAGACCTTTAGGTCAGAATAGACTAGTTTTATGGAAGAGGAAAACCAGAGTTGTCTGGGTTTCTCCTTCCAACCCTTATGGCTATGGTGGAGCTGTACTCCTGACCATGAACTTCCTGCTGCAGCTGCATGCAATCTGTCCCCGCTACATCCGGTCCTCTTGTTCCCACCACAGAGACGGCTTAGAGGACCCTCTGGATGACGCCGGGCTGGTGCAGCAGCAGTTGGACCAGCTGTCCACCATCGGCCGGTGTGAATACGAGAAGACGTGTGCTCTGCTGGTGCAGCTGTTTGACCAGGCGGCTCAGACCTACCAGGAGCTGCTGCAGTCCACCAACTCCAGCGCTGCAGACGTCACCGTGCAGGAGGGTACGGCCAGCCAAACGCGTCCAAACCCAGCCTCAAAAAGTCAACGAAAAGAGTCTCAGCTTTTGTCTTCTGTCTGCAGGTCGGTTGACATGGTTGGTCTATATAATCGGTGCTGTGATCGGTGGACGGGTGTCGTTTGCCAGTACGGATGAGCAGGATGCCATGGATGGAGAGTTGGTCTGCCGGTAAGAAGCGTCGCTGTTGAATTGTTGAGAATCATTTAAACAGAGAACTGGCCTAACTTGACTGCGGTTCGGTTCCAGTCTTTCTGCTTTCAACACACTGTAGTTTCTGACCAGGTTTGGTTTGCATGTCAGGGTTCTGCAGCTGATGAACCTGACGGACTCCCGGCTGGCTCAGGCAGGCAACGAGAGGCTAGAGCTGGCCATGCTCAGCTTCTTCGAACAGTTCCGAAAGATCTACATTGGCGACCAGGTGCAGAAATCCTCAAAGGTGAGGCACCGCACACGGCTGTGGAGCGGGCTGGATCACAGGAGGCCTGTGCTGTCGTGATGCACACTGACATTTGTTCTCCCTCTTTAAGGCACAAACTGCAAATTGTGAACTTCTCAGATAAGTGGTGGAAAGTAGAAACTGTGGTGTTGGTGGTGTTTTTGTAGCAGTTGTGTCTGTAAAGAAATCATGGCAGTAAGCTGTCCATCTGTGGCCAGAGATCTGCTAGGCTGCAACCAGGAAAGGTTTTCTCTGAGAAAAGAATGAAAGTGAAGCTTTAAAGGGGCAGTGTTATGTAAAATTGGTGTTTTTGAGCTTTACATCATGTTATGATGTTATTCCTTCATCAAAATCATACCTGGAGTGTTGCCTTGATTCTTTCATGCATGTTTGAAAAATCCTTTAATCTCTATGGCAATCATTCAGCTGTGCAAAACGCTTGGGGGATCTAGCTCCGCCTCCCCTTCAGAGCTGCAGTTTCCAAGCTTCAGAGCTTCGACTCCCCAACTCGGCTCCTTCAGACTAGCCAGCAGCAATTAGCAAACACCTGGTGAACCTGCCCATCTGCTGAGCTCATTACAGGAGCAACGCTGGTAAAATGGTTGATAAAAGGTTAATAGAGGAGCCATGTTGTGATGACTCCACTTCACAAGAGTTTCAGAATGAGCAGGAGTTTTTAAAGAGACAGAGGCCAAATTTCAAAGTCTTAAATTACAAAGTAGAATTTCTTTTAAGTCATATTTGATAAATAGCATTTTGATAACAACTGGAGGCGACGTAGTTACTTGCTTGTGCTACAAAAAGGGACTGTGGCCTGAAAACATATCATACTGCCCCTTTAAGTCCCAAAGCAGAGCCAGAGGTCTCCAGCTCTGTCCTGCACATCTTGGTTAGACTTTAATTTGGCTCTTTATCCAACAAAACCTTCTGAAAAGGTTGTCCCACCTCAGAAACTCAGCTTTGAACATCATAAAATGTAATAACTAGTATTAGAGCTGCACACTGCAGGAGGAGCAGGTCACCTGACTGACAGACAGGTATTCCCAGCACAGGGTCTCTGACTTTTATTATTTACAATTAGAAAATAATCTATAGGGCTTATACTACTGATTTGCAAAACAAAAAAAACCTCAGCTCATTGGTAAAACCTGGGCACAGATGTTAGAACAAGTATAAGGATCTTCAGTAGCTGTCATTGAACAATGTCTGAGGAGCCGAATCTGATACTTCAGATCACACTGGGACGTCCCTGTGGTGGACAGCCTTCAGTTTTTTCATTTTCTGATTGCATAAAAACATGCATTTAGGTGGATAAGTTTTAGTGGGAATGCAGACTTTTACAGCAATACACACAGGGTTTCCCCCAGAAAACTTGCTAAGCCCGGTGGTCGGGGCGTTGAGGCGGTCCACCATGTTTTTGTATTAAAAGATGTTAAGTTGACAGGAAATGTAAAAGTATTACTGTGTAATTATATGTTATGGGAAAACATCTCCAGTGAAATGGTGAAATGCTATTTAAATCCACAACTAGTCTAAAAACAACAAATTTGCACTTCTGTTTAATCCAAAGTAAGTCAGCGGCTCCATCAGGCCCCCCAGGGCTTCAGGGGCCCCATAAATGCTAATATTTTAAAACGGACCACAGATACATAAATGTAACATTTGTTTATTGAGATTATCAATGCTGTTAAATTTGATTCAATTCTTTAGGCATACATAAATTAAAAGATTTTAAATTGTTTAACATTTAAATTAGATGTGTGCCGATCGATCGGTCACCGATCATAATCGGGCCGATTTTCGTGAAAAAGTGCATGATCGGTGATCGGCGATCATTGGCTCTTGTTGCCGATACCGATCACCTGCATCTCATTTCGCATCCTGCCTGTGCAGCTGGTCTCCTCTTTCCTTCACACTGCCCAAACGCGCAGCAACAAATCCTAAGCGATGTGGAACTATAACGCACTGAGTGAATGGGGAAGTTTGCGTGTTGCGGCGGAAAATTGAAGCACGTCAAAATGCATCAACACAACGAAGCTAATACGACATAAAAACAATGCCATACTTGACGGAGTTTAGCTACATCGAAGCTCACTGCAGTAAAAAAGACATATGGAGGATCAGATAGCAGGTAAAGCAGCGCACAGCTACAAACACTCACCCAGATTAGCATGATGGTCAGAAAGCTAAACAAATAACCCGCAAAATTATTCAAGTCTTCGAGCTGCGATGTAAGACGCTGGTTCTGCTCTCGCTGTTGAACCGCTGCTACGCGCTACAGGTAGTAATATTTCACAGACGGAGCGCCGCTTCTGCTCCATGTGGTAGTGACTCTCACACCGAACCTCTGCTTAAAGCTGCAGCATCTAACCTAAAAAAAATACATTTTACATACGTATTAAAACTTTTGCTGTCCTAACATGAGACAGATAATCTCTGAAAAAAAAATCGATCTCCTCCCTGCTCTGCATAATTACTCCACTCAGTCAGAAACAGCCACTCAGAACTAGCAGTAATCAGCTAGCCGCCATGATATCAGGAAGTTTTCATTCAGTAACTCTGGATTGTTTATTGTAATGGAACCTGTATTTGCCTTTGAATGTTAAGTTTTATACTTGAATTTTTTTGGCAATGTTGAGAGGTTTTATTTTGGACCGGCCCTGCACAAAGAGTAAATCCGCTGCACTGCACAGAGATGAGCAACAAATGGGAGATTTGGCTTTAATAGCTCTTTCATTTTGTGTCTGTTGAGTTTTTAGTCGTCATGGAAACTATTTTGGTTGTTCGAGTTTATGGGACGAGTTTCTCAGATCTTTGCGCGGCCGCACGTATTAACTCTAAGTAGACGACAAATAAAGTAGACAACAAACAAACATTTGATATGGTTTTAATGCATCGTGTAACTGGAAAAATAATAATAAAATAATTTGAAATCAGCGTTATGCGTGACTCCGAGGAGAGCCTGAAAGCTCCTCACCAGGCTAAACCTGCATGATGAGGTTAGCGCTGCTCGTTATCCACAAACTCTCCGGCCAACCAAAGAACTCTGGGTAAGCTGATGTAAAGCTGATGTAAATATCCATACACGTCAGCCTGTGTCCAGTTTGAGTGAAAGGAGGCACGCGCTGAGGTAAAGCAACGGCAGCGGTCGAGGCAGCTGTGTGATTAGTCCACGTGCTGTCGGGTTTAAATGCATTAACTAAAAATCTATCTATTATAAATCTATCCTCTAGGAATAAATCTGCTCTGCTAGTGAAATGCTAAGAGCAACAGAGACGCTTGCAGCCCAGCTAAAAAAAAAAAAAAAAAAAAGCGATTATTATTTTCCCAGAAACGTAAACAAGCAACGTTTAGCCTGGCGGCGGTTCTAGTAAAGCATGGGAAACCCTGAGACGGATTTGTGAGTTTGTGAGTTTTTGTTTTTGATTAATTTGTCAACTTTTTTGTACAATCTAAATGACAGCTGTTCATCCTAAAAATGATTGTACATTTAGGAGTATTCAGCCACATTTTGCAGGTATTGCATTCCATAAAGCTGTAAACAAAGACACGCCGAAGACGACTGTAGGTCAGGGGTTAGAGATCAGGGGTGTGCAACCAGCGGCTCTTTGGATGTTCCACAGTGGCAAGTTTGTGTTAAAATAAGGACTTTGATTTCTTTTTATGTTGCCTCAGGAGAGAATCGTGTGGTCATCAGACATCCAGCACCTGTAGGAGGTGAAACCTGATGTATGTCATTGAAACATGTTTGTTTTCCAGCTTTATCGACGATTATCAGAAGTTCTGGGGCTGAACGATGAGACGATGGTACTCAGCGTCTTTATAGGGAAAATGTAAGTGGCCTCAGTCTGAGGAGTGTTTTCCTTACACTACTTTGTGTCCCGACTGGTTCATTTGACTGTCTGATTCTTTCTTCCAGCATTACAAACTTGAAGTACTGGGGCCAGTGTGAGCCGATCACGTCCAAAACACTCCAGCTGCTGAACGACCTCTCCTTAGGATATCCTTACTGAGTGTGTGGAAGTGTGTGTCTCCGAGTTCTGTCCGGGTGTCAGGTCTTTCAGAATCCTGACTTGGGAATATTGGCAGAACCATTGAACATCCAGGATGGCAGAAGGACAGAATTAGGGGATCCAGTTCAGGCTGAATGGTGTTCTCTTCAGAGTTAACCTTCATATACCTCACAGCTACTGCAGAAATCTGTTCAACCATCAGAGCTGATAATGTTGGTTGACCAGATTTCTGCGTAACCTCGTCAACTTGTTTATATCTGCTCACAGATATAAACTTTCATTTTAGTCGTTTAAATTAAAGCATGACGAGCCTCAGTTAGTCGTCCTGGTCTTCACATGTGCTGTTTAAAAGGAGAAGAGCTTCCTGCTGCTGGTCAGGATCCCATCAGGATGTGAGTTTCTCCTTGACTTCCTATTTGTTCACATACAGCAGCGTGAGGAAGCTGGTGAAGCTCAGCGCTGTCCAGTTCATGCTGAACAACCACACCGTGAGTATTTCCCTGGACCGGGTCCAGATCACACTTCCAGAGTTTAATACCCAACCATCACAGTCACACACACTAACACGGGGTGTGTGTCGATATTTGTGCTGCGACAGAGTGAGCATTTCTCCTTCCTGGGCGTGAACAACCAGTCCAACCTGAGCGACATGCGCTGTCGGACCACCTTCTACACGGCCCTGGGTCGCCTGCTCATGGTCGATCTGGGTAAACACAAACACGCACAGTCAACTTTTAACCCGTTAGCTTGTCTCTGCCGGTGGGAGTTTAACGGTGGGGTGTGTGTGCAGGTGAGGACGAGGACCAGTTTGAACAGTTCATGTTACCTCTGACCGCTGCGTTTGAGGCTGTGGCTCAGATGCTGAGTACGAACACATTCAACGAGCAGGAAGCCAAGGTGAGGTGAACACACACACTTCCTCTGGTTGTTCTGGTTCTGCCCCAGCACATGAACAGTTCCCTGTCCGTCTCTTCTAGAGGACTTTGGTGGGTTTGGTGCGAGACCTCCGAGGCATCGCATTTGCCTTCAACGCCAAGACAAGTTTCATGATGCTATTCGACTGGATGTATCCTTCCCCCTTCCATCCCTCCATCCCTTGCTCCAGCTGCTGTCTCTCTCCTCGCTGTAACTGATCTAGCTGAAGTGTCCTTAACCAGCTCTGCAGATACCCAACGTACATGCCCATCCTGCAGCGGGCCATCGAGCTGTGGTACCACGACCCGGCCTGCACCACTCCTGTCCTTAAGCTGATGGCAGAGCTCGTTCACAACAGGTACACTTCCTGTCATGCTGAGTAGACTAAGACTCTGGAGTTACTGTCATGAACCCATTGGTTCCACCAGACTGGTTCCAGTTCTAAACTGGTGTCAGTAGAGCCATTTCCATTACAAACGTGCGCAAAACTTAGTCAATATTCTACTAATGTAAAAAAGAAAAAAAACTCTATTTCGCATTAGCGATGTTTCCATTACATAAGAGACGGGATTCAAATCACATGTGAATAAGTTTGTTCATGTGATAAGTCATAAAAATGTATCATTCTGCTGCCACTTCCTGTTGCTGTCTTTGTGGTTTGCACCTGGTGTGAAATCAGACTGGTGATCATGTGACTTATGTGATACAAAAGAAGTGTTACGTTACAGTTTTTAAAAATAAATATTTCACATTTATTATGAAATATACAAAGAGACTGTTAAACTATCACTCCACACTAAGACATGCAAGGGAAATGCTCTTTGCAGAAATTCTAAACAGACTAATAATGAATTTTATTTGCCACAGTTGACAGACTCACAAACCGTCCTGTGACTGAACCACCTGAACTCCACTCCAACAGGTGGTAGATGTAGTTTCTGTTGCTATCCAGCAGGTGGAGCTGCAATATCAGCTGATTAATAATAAGAAAAACAAAGAATGATGTGATCTTCTGGATGGATGAACACATAAACACAGCCATCCTGACAACGTCTCCATGAAACATAGGAGATTAGAAATATCTTGAATTGATTTTATTCAGTTTTATTCACTTTTAACACGGCACTGTGATGTTTGAACTTTTATACTTCATACTAAGGACAAGTATTATTGTGCTTGTTTTATTTTCAAATATTTTACAGGTTCAAAATTGTTCATGTTTACGCTGTTAAAAGTAACGTATGCCACCATGTCTGTTGATATTGGCAGGAAAAAACATTTTATAAGTTAAACCTATAAATATTATTGGGTTCCTTAATTATTTGTGTGCTACCTATTACTAAATTAAATATTTGGTAATAAATGATTTAAACATTGACATATTTAAATCAATAAGGAATCAAATTGTGACCCAAAGAATCTAAATTGAATTGATCTGTGAGGGTCTCTGCTGCGTCCGTCTCTACTTCCTGCTGTGTGTGATGCCAGACAATCAGTCAGTTTGTTTTCTCTGCAGATCGCAGCGGCTTCAGTTTGACGTATCGTCACCAAATGGGATCCTGCTGTTCAGGGAAACCAGCAAGATGATCACCACATATGGTATTTGGACTGGAATGAAGCCTGAAGTGTGATGGAAGCTAACAGTAGCTAATGGTAGCCAACAGTAGCCCGTTTGTCCCCCAGGGAACCGGATCCTGACGCTGGGCGAGGTTCCTAAGGACCAGGTGTACGGCGTCAAGCTGAAGGGCGTCAGCGTGTGCTTCGCCATGCTCAAGGCCGTGCTCAGCGGAAACTACGTCAACTTCGGGGTCTTCCGTCTCTATGGCGACGACGCTCTGGACAACGCCTTGCAAACCTTCATCAAACTACTGCTCTCCATCCCTCACAGTGACTTACTAGTATGTTGAGCTTTTTCCTGAAGTTAGACAGGATGTCTCTACTGGCCTCAACATGAAGCCACTTCTTTGTTTTGATGGGATGCTCTCTGTTGATGCTGGCTTCCTAAACAGTCTGGAATCTGGTTCAGGATTTTCTGCTATGTGTGTCTGAGTCCCTCATGTTCATCCTCCTCTCCTTCCCAGTGCCTTTTCTTTCTTCTCTTTCTGTTTTTCCTTTGTGACTCCTTTCCTTCCTTAAATATTTGTACCCTAGCGTCTCATCTTCCTCATCCCTTCCGTGCTTAATATTTCTGTTATTTGTCCTTCCTTCTTTCCTCCCTTGTATCCTACCCTCCATTATTTCCTTCTTTTCCTCCGTGTGGTTTCATATTTCTCAGATTCTATATTTAATGCCTGCCCATAAACATATTGCAATAAGCTAATAATTAATTGCATGATATATTAAAATTAGTTTGATCATTTCTTTTCTGATGATTCATATTTTTTTGAAAGGGCATTTTATTTATGGTTTTATTTTGGATATTTAAAATATGTTCCAGTTCTAATGTTAAGTGTTCTTTACAAAATTACAGTTTATTGGTGTTTGAGAGGGAAAACTTGCATTATCACACCATTTTCAATACATTTCTTAAAAATGGTCTCAAAACAACAATATTATCGTTTATTGCGGTAATTAGTAGGACATTTTATTGCCCAGTAAAATATGTTAATGGGACATGTGTGTCCACACGGCCTTAAAAAGTCTTAAATTATTATTTCTTCTTTTTTTTTTTGTAAGCTGGCCTTAAATACATTAATAGCAGCTCTTAAACTTTGCAGTGGCATGATTGTTGAATCTCACATGTTTTCTGGTGGGATTTTTGGTGAAGCCAAAGTTTGAGTCGCCTGCTGACATGTTTGTTTTTCAACCCCAGGCAGCTAAGGCTACCGCTAACTAGCTGCTAACAGACCCTTGCTAGCTAACATTTCTGTGTTTATCTTTGGTTCAGTTGGATGGACGACGATCATTTTTGCCACTAGCCCACTTCTGTTGCTAACTCATAAGATGCTAGGTGCTTTCTATGGTGTAACAGTTTTAAGCTAAGCTTTATGGGCCGTAGATGTGTGGGAGGCATCCACAGCCAAAGAACAATACTTGTACTTATAGGTACTTTGTGTTAAATTTCATTCAAGGTGTCATTTAAAGAGGTCTTAAAAAGTCTTAGGTTTACCTGCAGATCTTCTGATGAAAGTTATTGGATGTTAATATTTGATAGTTTAGAAGGACTGAGACATGTGGAGGAAACCAGCAGGGGGATGTAGATTTCCTGACCAGTATCCAGCAGTGAAATCAGGAAGTGCGTGTATTTGTGTGTGTGTTGTCTGTCTCTGCAGGATTACCCGAAGCTCAGCCAGTCCTTCTACTCCCTGCTGGAGGTTCTGACTCAGGATCACATGAACTTCATCGCCAGTTTAGAGCCGCACGTCGTCATGTACATCCTGTCGTCGATATCAGAAGGCCTCACGGCGCTGGGTGAGGCCCGGTGGCGGTCCGGTCTAACCGGGACGACGGGACGATCTGGGTTTTCACCCGTCTCTCTCTTTCTCTGTGTGTGTGTTCTCAGATACGATGGTGTGCACCGGCTGCTGCTCCAGTTTGGACCACATAGTCACCTACCTGTTCAAGCAGCTGTCACGCTCCACCAAAAAGAGGCCTGCTCCCATGGCAACAGACGACCGCTTCCTGCATATTATGCAGCAGCATCCGGAGATGATCCAACAGGTCAGACCAATCAACTCGCAGCTTCCCCTGGTGGCGCGCTGCATCCGCTCAGACTGATCGTCTCTGTGTCGTCCTGCAGATGCTGTCCACCGTGTTGAACATCATCATCTTCGAGGACTGCAGGAATCAGTGGTCCATGTCCCGGCCGCTGCTGGGCCTCATCCTGCTCAATGAGAAGGTGAGCTCCTCCCTCTGCTCTCACCTGCTGCTGTCTTTGGAAGTGTGTTTCAACGGATGTGTGTGTTTGTGTGTCCTGCAGTATTTCGCTGACCTGAGGAACAGCATCGTCAGCAGCCAGCCTCCTGAGAAGCAGCAGGCCATGCACTTATGCTTTGAGAACTTGATGGAGGGAATAGAGCGAAACCTTCTAACAAAGAATCGAGACAGGTGGGTCGGGTTTCAGGCTGTCTGTCCTCCTGAGGGCCGGGGTCCCTTCAAGCAGTATATGCTGCTTGTTAAACTACAAATCCCACAATAACTGCAGGTGAGAAGAGACAATGTTTACAGCCATGTTGGCTAATTGCAGTAGAGTACTCAGTCGATTTTAAGCAGTTTTGCTTAAAATCGACTTTCCTCTCCCATTCAACTCCTTCAGACTAGTCAGCAGCAATTAGCAACACCTGGTGGAACTGAGCATCTGCTGAGCTCATTATAGGAGCTAGTTCTTAGTGCAATGCTGGTAAAAACGTTGTGAAAGGGTTAATAGAGGAGCCATGTTGTGATGACTTTCTGAAGGCGGAGTTTCAGAAAGAGCAGGAGTTTTTAAAGAGACAGAGGCCAAATTTCAAGACTAAATATCAAAGTAAAATTTTATTTTAGTCATCTTTGATATTTACATTACAACTGAATGTAAATATAGTTACTTGACTGCTATAGTATGGCACTATGTGACTGGAAAAACACGTAGCACCGCCCCTTTAAGTGGGCCAGTATGTTCTGGTACTAATAGAACCTTCCAGCGTAGTGAGACTTTATTTATGCCCGTCCACCTGTCCCTCTGCTCTCCTTTTGCAGAATCTGTTTTTAAAGTCGAACTCTTGTAAAACTGAGTCTTTGATCTGTGATGGTTGAAGTTTAAAACCGTGTGTGTGTGTGTGTCTGTGTGTGTGTCTGTGTGTGTGTGTGTGCAGGTTCACACAGAACCTGTCCGTGTTCAGGAGGGAAGTCAACGACAGCATGAAGAACTCGACGTACGGCGTCAACAGCAATGACATGATGAGCTGACATTCCACACGGCAGAGCCTCACCCAGCCGCAGAGCGGGCGCCCCCCCTGCCCCCCACCCTGCATCCTCCCCCCCCCCACTCCCCTCAGCCTCCTCCCTGGGCCGGGATGCCTAAGGGAACATCTGCTCACCCCAACACCACATCGGCTAAACTTTCCCGCCTTCTTTTTGATATAAGCATATATAAATATATACAGATCTATTTTAATGCCAGTCCGTGTTGGTCTGACTCACCTGGCGGAGGGGGGAGGGAGGGGTGGGGTCTGGTAGTGGGGGGTGGGGGGTTGCATGTCTTGGCACGTCTTCGCACTCTAAATCACTGACAGAGGAAGGCAAGAGTGCTGTGGCTGAGAAACGGAGGAAACGGGACTGCAGAGGATGAACACCAGTAACCGTAGTAACCCGCTTCTGCCTGCCTTGTATAGAAAACACACAGAAAAAAAAACAAACCAAGTGTAAATTTTTTTTTTCGTAACATTTTGAACAATGTTTATAATGATCGAATTTAAACCAGATGATCAGTTGAGGATTGAACCCACGTGTGATTGAGCTTTTTACAGTGTAGTGAGTTAGTGCAAACTGTCCGTCTGCGTGGGGGTCAAAGGGGGGGCAGAGGTACACACACTAACAGAAAGGGAGTCAGAGCACCATGCTGTACATTTTTCTCAGTCTCTGCTTGAAGTGATGTAAATAGTTGTGCAGCAGCAGGGAGGCAGCTCTTAAAGGAAATTCTGCTGTTTTTATTCAGTCCAACCTTTCAACATGGCTCCTAAACGTCAGCCAGCAGGAGGAAGCAGAGAAACCTCCCGCGTGGGTTTGCTGCTCCTCGGTTCTTCTTAGTTTTGGAACGTGACACTAACTGACTTCTGGCTTTCCCCACAAACAAATATTAATACGCAGCCAGTGTTCTGATTGGGTTTCACCGAATCGCTTCATCAGTAAGAGTAAATCAAACGTTAAGTGGTTCTGATGTGATCCCACTCGGACACTTCTGTTTTCTCCAAGGGTTTCAGTCATGCTAGCTTTTCATCCGTTTTGATCAGAAGAAGAAAAGCAGTCTTTAAGAGGTATTCCTTTAACAGAGACCAAATATGGAAGTTATCTGTAATCTAAAACAAAAACAACCAATAAAACCTAAAGAATTCAGAGTGAGCATTAACACACATAAGATTAGAGGCGGACTATTCCTCTGCTGTATTTTTAAACATTATGGAGTTTTTTCTGAAGGAGTTAAAGAAACATTTGTGCATCATTCCTCACTGCTGCTTTGCTTTCCAGCTGCAGTGAAACATCTGCTCAGTGTTTCTTCCCTCGGTCTTCTACCACCAACCAGCACTAAGTTGCTCTGCAGTGTTTCTGCTGTCCTTCCTGAACGCCGTAAAGTCAGGAGTCTGAATGTCGCAGCTGATCAGAAAAAAAAACCCAAACAGAAAAACAAATCCCCCCCAGCAGATTTTTCCTTTAAAGCCTGACGGTCCTGCAGGCGTCACACACACGCCTGCTGCTTGATGACGTGTAAGCAACATGGTCGCAGCTCCGTTTCCCCCTCTGGCAAGCTCGGTGCAGTATCCACCATTTTGTTTACACTCTGGATTCCTCGGACCCCCGTTTGGGTCCTGTAGTGAAGTCCTTTTGGTGTGTGTGTGTGTGTGTGTGTGTGTGTGTGTGTGTGTGTGTGTGTGTGTGTGTGTGTGTGTGTGTGTGTGTGTGGGGAGTGGAGTGGCTCTCTGTTGCCTGGTGTGTGTGTTGTCACTTGGTGAACTTGCGGTAGAGCTCAAATGGCCAAGGTGTGTGTGAGAAGACAGACTCTGAATAATCAGAAGGGGAAGCCAGCGTGGGGACATGGAGACCAGCTCAGCCTGAAAAACCTCAGTAGAAGTCGGGACAGTGTAAAGGCGTCTCTTAGCAACGTGTGTTACTCTGTACGATGTTGCTGCTAACTGTTTGTGACAACTAGCTCATCTCTAACCATGTCAGCACTCACGGATGTTCCTAAGTTTGGTTTGTGTCCCTGATTTGAATGTGTTGGGTCCATAGAGTGAATAGCTGTTTGAGTTGTTTGGATGTCTGCTACATATAGTGTAAGCATTGTGACTGCAAATAAACCTCATTGATTTTTACAACACTGCTGAATGTGGGTTTGTTCCTCTGGATCTTCACGCTGATCCTCAGCTGGCTCAGAAGTCCGAAGTTTTTCTTTCTCCAATATCATGGTTTCCCCCAGAAAACTTGCTAAGCCTGGTGGTTGGGTGCGTGTCCTAACCACCGGGCAGTCATTCATCCAGCGGCCGTCATGTTTTTGAGTTAAAAAATGTTTCAATTTGACAGGAAATTAGAAAATATCACTTGATAATCATGTGTTATTGAAAGATTGGAAGATTAACACCTGAACACCAACTACAAAGTTGGTGTTTGCATTTAAAAATGCAAACAAAAGAGAAAAAAAACTTAAATAAGCAATGCTTAGCCTGGTGGGGGCACAAGTGAAGTCTGGTGGCCTGTCAGGCTTATAATACACTGGAGGAAACCCTGGCAACACCTTTAGCTCCTGTTAGGGAATCACTTTGCAAGAACCCACAATGCTACAAAATTGATATTGATTCAGTCTCACATTCTTTTGACACAGACGCTGCCTTTTGCTTTCCAATTTCAGTTTCCTAGGAGTGCGTAGGAAACTGAAATTTCCTACAGAAGGAATCAGCAGTCGAGTCCTTCTGTCTTTTTCTTGTCAGAAATTTGCAAGCTATGCTATTTGACTAGCAGCTAATTATGGCTGAAAAACCATACATCTTAGGATTAAAACAATAAAAAAAATTATTAGATTAAAAAAAAAGTACATTTTTATACTTTAATTTTTTTCTCAGATTCTCTCCAACATTCTGAGGACCCCCAGGGAACCACAGCCCCCACTTTGAAAAACACCACCAGCACCTTGGTTGTTTAGCAAAAAATAAAAAAAACTACCTAGCTGGATCACAGTTAGAGCAACTGATCAAATTTAGTTACCTTATCATATTCAGTGTAAAAGGACTTAAGCCAAGTCTGTCTAATCAGCCAGGACCTTCCTACAATTCCATCTGATTCTCATCAGCACTCTGTCTGCGATTTCTCCCATTTCAACCCGGCCAATTTGCAAATTAAAATGTTGAAACAAGTGTAAAAATTATTAAATGATCAAGTGTTAGTTATTTTGTAGATAAAAAGGTCAGTTTGTAAAAAAAAAATTACTAGTTATACTTATGTGGCACTATCACTTTCTCATCAATGTTAAGCAATTTACTTAAAACAATTTCTTATGTTTCTTAAAATTTAGTTTTATCATATTTCAAGTGAACTAAGAAAATTAGAAACTAGACAAAAATACTTGGTAAGATTGTGTTTTTAGACTTAATTTGTCATTGCACAAAGACACAACAGTGAATTTGGCAACAAAATGCTTGAGTACCAGAGTATACAGAAAAAATGCTGAAAATCTGTAAGTGGGCCTATAGATATACAGGTCCTTCTCAAAAAATTAGCATATTGTGATAAAGTTAATTATTTTCCATAATGTAATGATAAAAAATTAAACTTTCACATATTTTAGACTCATTGCACACCAACTGAAATATTTCAGGTCTTTTATTGTTTTAATACTGATTATTTTGGCATACAGCTCATGAAAACCCAAAGTCCCTGTCTCAAAAAATTAGCATATCATGAAAAGGTTCTCTGAACGAGCAATTAACTTATTCATCTGAATCAACAAAGTAACTCTAAACACCTGCAAAAGATTCCTGAGGCTTTTAAAAACTCCCAACCTGGTTCATTACTCAAAACCGTAATCATGGGTCAATGATGACCTTCTGCTGTCCAGAAGGCCATCATTGACCCCTCAAGCAAGAGGGTAAGACACAGAAAGACATTTCTGAATGAATAGGCTGTTCACAGAGTGCTGTATCAAGGCACCTCAGTGGGAAGGAAAAAGTGTGGCAGAAAACGCTGCACAACGAGAAGAGGTGACCGGAACCTGAGGAAGATTGTGGAGAAGGACTGATTCCAGACCTTGGGGGAAGCAGTGGACTGAGTCTGGAGTAGAAAAATACAGAGCCACCATGCATAGTTGTGTGCAGGAAATGGGCTACAGGTGCCGCATTCCCCAGGTCAAAAGTCAAGCCACTGTTGAACCAGAAACAGCGGCAGAAGCGCCTGACCTGGGCTACAGAGTAGCAGCACTGGACTGTTGCTCATTGGTCCAAAATACTTTTTTCGGATGAAAGCAAATTTTGCATGTCATTCCGAAATCAAGGTGCCAGAATCTGGAGGAAGACTGGGGAGAAGGAAATGCCAAAAGGACAGAAGTCCAGTGTCAAGTACCCACAGTCAGTGATGGTCTGGGGAGCCATGTCAGCTGCTGGTGTTGGTCCACTGTGTTTTATCAAGGGCAGGTCAATGCAGCAGCTATCAGGAGGTTTTGGAGCACCTCATGCTCCATCTGCTGAAAAGCTTTATGGAGATGAAGATTGTGGGAGGTCACTATTTGGTTGTTGTACAACGGATGCTGCAGAATCTCCTGCCAGACGCTAACCGTTAGCACCATCAGCTAACGTGAAAATCTTTCCTCAGCATATTAGTCGGTTCATTCTTCTGATTTCTTCCGTCTTTCCTTCTGGAACTAAAAACAACAGACCGGACACACTGTGGTAAACTGCTTCTTATTTATTCCAATTACCAAGAACTTTATATTTTTACACACAGTTCCATCTGAACTGAGCGCTGGATAAATCTTAAGAGGGAATATAAAAAAGCTGGATGGTAAACGGCGCTGAGCCGACTGACAACATGCAATGTCTGCTCAGCGCCTGCAGTTCATCTGATGAGGGCGAGCAGGTGAGACGGGTCCGTACTGGTGTTTGCTGGTTGAACTGGAGGTTAGCTTTTTGCCCGTTTGGATGTGAACACTGTGTCGTTGTGGCCTTCTCTGTTTCGGGCGATCTCCACAGCAAAGAACTGGACTCTGGTGGCTGAAATCACCAAAAACACGATATTCACTTTCTGCCTTGAGAGACGCCGTTTGGTCCACTGAGACACTCCAACTCACCAAATATGGTGTTGTCCTCGCTGTAGTCCTTCTCACAGTCCAGACGCAGCAGGGTGCCGTAGTTGAAGTCCTCCACGATTCCCTCAAACTGGTTGCAGAAGGGGCGCCAGGTCTGGGCGCAGCAGCAGTGGGACGACGTTCATATTCATCGGTTGGATGAACAAGAAAAATCAATCATGCAAATCTCATCAACAGTTATTATTCACTTTAGATTAATATTTCTTGTTTCACTGCAGATGTTATGATCCCTGGAGTCTCATGTTTATTTATTTTTTTTATAGAATGTCTTTGATATGACTGAGAAACGGACTGAGAACCCTGGAATCCTCTGGAACATTCCGCTGCAGCAGAACCAAACTGACCTGCTTGGCCTCGTCTGACTTCAGGTCCTCCTCTTTCAGCCGCTTCACATCCAGGTCTTTGAAGGTTTCTCTGAAACTCGAGTAGATCTGTTCGTCCACCTTTGTCAGCTTCAGGAACTTGGGATCGACGGATGAGATGAGCTGAAAGAGAAGGAGAAAATGTCGGAATCTGGAAGGGAACGCCGCAGTATGATGGGTTCTTAGCGGGGCAGTCGGATCATTACGTTGAAGTAGACCTCTGCGTGGTTGTAGGCCTTCATCGCCCACATGACTTCAAGCCGGGGCTGAAAGAGCAGAAAGGTGGATCAGTGTTTCACACACACATCCAGTCTGGATCTGACGGAAGACACTCACGTCATTTCCGTAAGCTTCCGCCGGCAGAGACAGAGCGTGTGCAGCCGCCGAAGCTCCGTCCACCCCCTGGAAACAAACACACACACTCATACACACACTCCTGTTTAGATGGATGCAGCAGCCATAGTGGAATCAGAGTGTGTGTTTCAGTAGTTGTGATTCTGTGTGTGTGTGTTTCCTGGACCATCAAGAACTTTAAATTAATTGTATTGCCACCAGTGCACAGCTTGTCTAACACTGCCAGCAGTCTGACAGCATATGCAGTGGAATGTATAGAACACGGGGCTTTGTTGTCATTCAAATGTCACTGCAAGACTCCAATAAAAGTAAATCAAAGAAATAAAAACAAAAACAGAGATGGGAATGCAACTTGTAATGCTGAGATTACAAGTGTATCTGAGTATTCCCAATTTGGACTGCTTGGGACAGCTGGAAAAATATTTTTCCAGAGAAGAAGAGGGGAATACTGGTGGGAGCCATGGGTGGGACTGCTGCTCATCTGAAGAAGTGGGCTCCCTCCCAATTTGACCTAAAACACCACAATGAAACCAGTGGAAAAACCATCCGAGAACCACTATGAAGCCATTATGAAGACCAGAACACTGAGACGTTGGACCTGTGATCAGGAAGCTCCTAGCTTCAGGGGAAACGTCCTCTGAATCTGGACGTGCAGTTCCTCACAGACCACTGTTTGTCTGCTTGTCAGTCTCCACACGTGTTTTCGCTAATTCTCGCGGTTCTTCGCTTAAACTCGCACCCTACTGTGTTTTTTCCACACAGGGACTCCGCGTCCTCTAACCAGGATCAGCTCACAGACAGACACATCACACACAGTACATGAAAACACAACAGGTTCTGATTAAAGTCCTACCAGAGCTGCTAGTCCCTCATGCGACGCCATCTTATTCCAAACTAAGATAGTCTATATGGCTAGATGTATTACTCCATGTGTCGGGCTAAAACCGGAGTTGTAAAACACTGTCTTTAAATTAGGACAGTGTAATATTTATGTGTTATAACAGTCTTCATCAAGCTGCCATAAGTAGTCCTGTTAAAAGTCTATTTAAAAATCCAGTTACTGGAGTGAGACATGTTACATTGTTCACTTGAGCCTTTTCAGCCACAGAGTGAGACATCTGAACGTTTTAAGTCTTTGTGTTAAACTATGACACTTCGTGACGTCACAGGTTTTCTTCTTCTATTCCGTTTACTGGCTCTCTCCCTCGCCCCCTATGCCATTTTTTTTCTCTCTCTCTCCTCAACTCTCCTAATGCGCTCCCTTCACATCTCAAATTCAATTAAAAAATACTTTATTTATTCATATGGAAATTGCAGCTTGTTTCTAATCAGCCATCCGCTCCTTGTTTAGTAATCAAGTTCCCCAACAACTTATTCTCACTTACTAATTTTTGCTTTTCTTAAATACTTCTACATCAACTTAATGCATCTGGGTTCAATTAAACCTAACTTTGACTTGACAGAAGTAGTCGTTTGCATAATTCTTGCCAATCACTCCCCTGAAGCTATGCCATCCTGGGCAGAGAGCCATATATCCTAATAAAGGAGACCTTCAAGCTAGGTACTATAGAAAGTCAAAAGTGCCACTTTTATTAAATGTCTAGATAAAAATCACGCTGTAAAATCCCTTCAAAATGCCGTTTGAGACTATCTTCTGAATAGTGAACATTTTGGCATTCATTCTGGTCATTGAACGTTATATCAGGCGTCATATGGTGTCATGAGATTTTTATGTGACCTTTTTAGCCAGACTTAAAGCAAAAGTGGCTTTCCATAGAGTCCCACTGTTTGTCGCCTCACTGCTGTACGATGGGCTCGTCCCGTCTCAGGACATCCCGCGCAGGGACAGCAGCCTGGTGACGTAAATGGGCTTGAGCTGTGACTAGTGAGCGTGCTCGAGCTGCAGGAGGACGGAGCGCGTGCCCACAGGGGGGCATTGCTGCTTGTTCTCTTCCCCCCGTCAGCACATAGTGGACCGGCCCACGACAGAGCAACAGGAAAACAGCCTCCTCTCCTCTTCCTCTCCTCCTCTTCCTCCTCCTTCATCGCTCCGAGCGGCTCGGCTTCTCTGCTGGATGTTTTCGGTCTGAGCTCCGGGCCGCTGTTTCCAGGTAGGACCGTCTTCAGCCTCTTCTCCGTCTGTTCTTTCATCAGTCCTTCCTCCTCTCTCGTCACCCGCCTCCCCGCATTCCCGCATCCCGCACATGACCCGCAGCATCCTCCTCTCCTCTTATTCGCCGTCGTTTATCGCTGGAAAACAAACCAAATGGGGCTTGTTTGCGCGTGCAGGTGAAGGTTCCGGGCCTCGTGGCGGGGGTTCTGCTCGGGGATCAGGTGGACCGAACAAAATGAATTAAATGTGTCGAAACGCCACTTTAGCAGTACATCGCATCTAATTGTGAGGGGAAGGCCGTCACATGGGCTTTTGTCTGGTTCGAACATCTCCAGAAGATGTTCACCCTGCTGCTGCCATCACCAAACCCGCAGACCTGAGGCTGCAGCAGCGAGGAGCGGGATCCTTCCTGATGGGTTAAACTGGGAGGTTTGTGTAACTCATTCATGCTGAATTCAGATTTCAGAGGGAGGAATGATAAGATTACGGATTCAAAGAAATGGTTAGCGATCCCATTTCCACATAAATCTGCTTTTTAATATTTATTGTTTAAATGTGAAAAGTTCAGGAGACCTAAAAGAACAAAATAAAGAAATTGTTCATAACTATAAAATTTTAACCTTGATTTGTTTTCACTCAAAACTTTGAAAACTAAGATCAAAAGATCTGAAAATTGAGTGAAATGAAACATAAAAGCTGCAAATCTTTCTCACAAGATACCAAAAGAGTTCCTGAAAACACATCTAGTTCATTTCATTTTTTATGTATCAAAGATAGATCATATGCATTTAATTGTCTCAAATTTCATCTGTTTAACTTCTTCTAAAATCTTCTAAAATCTAAGCACAATCTAGATTGTTTTTAGATGAACACATTATCTAAAAAATGTGTTTAAACATTGTGACTGTGGATATTTGTGAAGCAGAATTGAAAGATTATTTGAACCATAGAGAAAAAAAATCTGTCCTAGACATATTTTAGTGCAGAGTTGAAACAGACAATCTTGTTTTAATCAAATTAAAAGTAACAACATAAATTGGTCTCAGTTTTTTATGCTGTGAAAACAAATGAAACATGTACAGATGAAGTGACTGTTTTTGGTGGATTAGAGGATTTTACTAAGCTTGGTCAGTATTCATAGATGTAATGTTGTGGGAAACATCCTTCCTGCCTGACTTTGTACATTCAGCCGGTCTCTTGTAAGTGTGTGTCCCATTATGGTGCACACACACCCTGAGCCGAGCTCCATCACTGGCTTTCTGGCAGCTAAAAGCTCTCAGTGATAAGACTATCAGCCGTACAGACACTCAGACTGCAGCTGCTTAGATCACTGTCAGGCACACACACACACACACACATACACACACATTATTACTCAGTAGTTTTGCCCACTTTACAGTTACCAGCTACAAGTTACTGTGCATTTATTGACACAAACATATCTTTGTTGCTTCACTTTTGGTTGTTTTAAACCTTGATATACAAAGGGGAAACAACAGGGGATCAATGTTCCTATTGATTATAGTTTGTTTAAACTAAAATCTTCTGCTCTGCAATGTTTAAAGAGGCCCAAAGACAGAGAAGCCTGCACAGAACATAGCCACCAAACACAAGGAGGCGTAAAGATGGTACACAAGAAGTGACAACACATAAAAAACTAAAAAATAAAAACGGCAATAAGCAAAACCTGATGGGCCTATCATGGAGCGAAGGGCGTGGTTCACTCTGGACAGGTTGCCAGTCCATCACATGCCAATGCAACTCTGCACCTCACACTTAAGAGAAGTTTAAAGATTCTAAGTAATACATGGATGTTTTTGACCGTTTCCTGTGGGAGTAAACCAGAGTACCCAGGAACATGCACAGGGAGAACATGTGAACACCATGCTGAAAGACCCCAGGCTGGGATTCAAACCCAGAACCTCCTTTCTGCAAAGGCCCAGTGCTACTACAAGTGCAGTCACATACACAGATCAAAGAAATTTATAATATTAAAAACATATTTGAAATGACCAAAAAGATACAGAAAAAGTGCTATGGAAACAATTCACCACATGGATTAAGTAGTGACAACAAAGAAATGACAGAAACAAAAAGTTACCCACAAAAAACAAACTGAGGAGAAAGATGCAAAACAGCTGCTGGATGTGTGTGTTACTGATGCTTACAGGTGTGATGTTCTGACACACAGTTAGGGCTGCCTGCAACCTACAAATATTATAATAATCCACTATTCTATCAATTGTTCTGACAATTAATTGATTTATTGGACTAAAAAATGGCATATACCACAGATTTTTCATTCAACAACTTATCCCTTTAATAGAAATACATTAAAATATGCAAATAAACAAATACCTTTTTCAACAACAAAATCAACATTTTATTGCCTAAAATGCATCAACAGCATTCCTTTAGTGAACACTTGATCATTGGTAGCAAAGGATGCATCTACAGCTAAAATATCACCATGTGAAACACTCTGGCATTTCTTCTGAAGTTAACATGTGGGGCTGATCTGGTGATTTTTTTTAATTAACTGATTACTAACTGGACAGGAAAAGGTGTTTCTTTTTCTTCAGAATTTGAACCAGGTGAAGTTAAAATTCCCAATTAATGAGTTCAGAAGACTCAGGACATCCCGCGCAGGGACAGCAGCCTGCGCGGGATGTCCGCGCAGGCTGCTGTCTGTTTTTATTTTTAACAATTGAGTTAAAAAAAAAAAAACACTAAGGTTTTTTTTTTAACTCAATTGCAAAATGTAGATGTTTTAGTACAGTTTTGGCTTAATTACTCCTCTGATGTTATTTTTTTCAGCAAATGAGTGTTTTGAGTTTGCATCTGCCAGTTAATGATTAATTGATTGCTAAATTAATTAATGATTATTTAAAAAATGTATTCATTCATATTTAATGCAGTTAATTGTTCCAGCCCTGCACACAAGCTAATTATTTTTCATTTTTATGCTAACCTGAGCTAACATTGAGAGTTTAGCTTTAATCCAGCAGTTTCAGATGGATTCCTACTCCAATAGTCAAATAACCTCCTTAGCATCAAACACACCTTTTGTTTCTTTCCTCCTCCAGCTCTTCTTCTCCTGGTTTAGTGTTTGTTTATGGAGGTGCTTGTTCACCATGAAGTGTTGTGGTATTTTGGACAGAGTGTCTGGTGAACGATGCTTCCCTGTCTGCTCAGGTCGGGGTCAAGTGAGGCCAGCAGGGAGCTCCTCTCTGGCTGATACCTCAGCAACTTTGGGCTGCAGACATGAGCTGCTGGATGCTGCTGGCTGTGTTCCGTCGTCCCTCTGGAGGGAGGAGTGTAACCACAGCAGTAACAGTTGAGGAGCGCCTGGGCGTTGGCCTGGCTGGAGGAGCTGATAAACAGGAGGGGAGGAGAGAGGCAAATGAAAAAAGCTGCTTCACAGGAAGTCTGGAAGCTTTAACCCCTCGGCGAAGCATTAGCAGACTGGCCCTCATGTTCTTAAGATACAAGGTGTAGTTACTGTGAACACAGCGCCCCCCCCTCCCCCCCCCACCCGCTCTGAGCTGTCCCTAGAGGAAGCTCGGATAACAGTCAGCCCTGAAACTGACTCAATGGCGTCTCAGCCTCCTTGCCCCGTTATGTCCTTGTTCACCTCAGGGACAGACTGTCCATGTGAATATGAAGGTTTGAAACTGGAGTCCTGGTTCTGTAACACTGCTCAGATGGAGCACAGCATCCACTAATGCTGCTTAGCAAGGCATTTAGCAATGACTAATGGATGGGTTTGTGGCAAGATTATAGAAAATATTGTTGAAATTTTAAATTCTTTTTAACAATCAGAACATCACTTCAGTGTTTTACTTATAAGAAACTAAACACACACACGTCATATTTAATCCTGTTAGGTTTTGCCAACATTATGTGTCTTACCCAATGGCACATCAACACGTGGCAGGAAGAACCTGGAATCAAATGCCGACTCCCCCACTGTGAAATAAACTTATGATTCATGTAAAAAGATTCTAGAAAATGATTTATGAATTATTGATCTGATCATGGTTGAGAATAAATAATTCTGTGTTTTTCTTCTATCTGTTAGCTAGTTGCTAAGCTAAACGTAAAGGAAATTACATGTTAGGAAATGCAAATGAGAGCTAGGGGTAAGTGATGACTCACTAGGTAACGCCCTCTTTGGGGCGTAGCTTAGAAAGAGGCTAACAAAGCAGATCACAAACTGTTCTTGGGTGCCATTTTTGTCTTGTTAGCTCTTAAAGGTAGCACGTGAAATGGACCATCTGTATTTTGGTATTAATAAATGGAATTCATGAATTCAACTCACTGACTCTTCTAACTTCACACATCAAGAATTTTTATTCTTGATGCCACCAAAATCGACTGAAAATTTCAAAATCTTGCTATGTGAACCAGCCATTAGCAAAAACTCTGAATCTAGTTGAATGTACTGGCAATACTTGCAATTAACACGCTCACTTCGTGTGACTAATTCTGATTCAAAACCAATATTCTGATGCCTGATTAAAACCTGAAGGAGTAATGAAAACTGGTTCATTGGTACAGTTATAGCTTATATCTTAAGCTGAAGCTGTACCATCCACCTCTGGATGGAAATTGCCTGCGTTGTAAACAGCCATCCTTCACTGCAAAGAGAGAATAGCTGATCTGAACGAGACTGTTAACGTGAATTCATTATTTGGAAGTGTGAGCAACATGGACTGAACAGCTTTGTTCACTATCTCCACTGCCATTGCTAAAACTACAGGCAAACTGCAATTATAAAACAACGCAGAAAATCAATGTCATTGTTCACAACTTCCTCTGTTCACTGATTGGCCCAGTTGAAATTCTTCTGGAGGAACCCAGGTCAATGGGAGAAAACCCAGGCTGACCACTGAAGTGAGATGAGAATTGCAGGACAGTAATGACCAGGATAGAGTTGACGTCTTTCCTGGTTGAAACATGTTTGGTAGTCCCTGAAGTTGTCCACTGTGATGTTCAGCTGGTATAGAATGTTAACCCTTCTTCCACTATTTTTTTCTTCCCCCCTGACAAATTATAAGGAAAGGAATCAAACATGGATATTCTCTGCTACAACTAGTCAGCCAACCTTTCAATCAGTCTTTGTCATGAACACATGGTGTCTTACATGTGAACGCATTCTTCTAGCACGAATGGTTTTAAGTAACTGTGTCTCTATGTTGCTTTCTGTTTTTGGTTAAAAGCCAGGCTGTTTTACTGTTGGATAACAGCAGAGAGCTTTTTAAAATCCCACAGCTGATGTTCAGCTGTTTCGTGATAAGAAAAAGAAAATATCGTTAATATGCTTCTCACTCAGAATCAGGATCTAGATGAGTCAGTCCAGAACTCATTCATGCTAAAATGCCAGACTCTGGTAACATGTTGGGTAAAAGGGAAGATGTCACTGACTCACCGTCTGTCCTTCTATCCTCCCCCAGCTGGTTTAAACTGAGCAGAAGGGCAGTCTCTCTACAGCCATGCAAAAGGTAATTCATTTTCCTGTATCATCAGTAACAGTTAAAAGGAAAAAAAAATGTTTGGGACATCAGAATGTTTCTGACTGTTCTTGCAGGTGGAGGGACGTGTAACTCCTGTTAACCTTCCATCATCTAGGGGCCCGAGTGCTCCGGGGTCTCCTGCCACTGGCATCATGGTAAATACAACACAGACATGTTGCTTCTTTCATTTAGAAAAGTTGACATCTCTGTCAGGTTTCCTTTGTGTGCAGGATCTTAGTAATGCAACATCAGGCTTAGTTCTGGGTTTCGTGATAAGAAATGCTTCATAGCCTACCTGAGCTATCTCAGAGACTGTACACTGCAGACCTAATGTTATTCAAAGCCACTCGCATACAAATTGTTGTTGTTGCTGAAATTCCTCTATCTTCTGTCTGCAACACATTCCTCTTACTAGCAGTGAAATACTCTATGTGTGTGTGTGTGTGTGTGTGTGTGTGTGTGTGTGTGTGTGTGTGTGTGTGCGTGTGTGTGTGTGTGTGTGTGTGTGTGTGTGTGTTTAGGCTCGTCTGAATGACCAAATGGTTGGCTACAAAGACCTTGCAGCACTGCCCAGAGATAAAGCCATCCTGCAGGTGGAAAGACCCGACCTGATGACCTATCAGCCCCACCTGAGCTTCTCATCACTTGACCCGCCACGCAGAGAGGTACACACACACACACACGCACGTACGCACATGGACACACACACACACACACACACACACACACACACACACACACACACACACACACACACACACACACACACACGCACGCACGCACACACACACACACACACACACACACCATTACATGGGTAGCAGTAATGGGAGACCTGTTTACCTTGCATGCATAAGTACACTTAGACTGCTCTACACCTGTAATGTTTCTTCAGGTTTGGAGAATTAGTACCAGAGTACTTAACCATTAAGTGGTAATCGTTTTGTCTTTGCAGCGCTCTCTTTCCCCTCCTGCCATGTCTCCCTCCAGGTCTCCTGAGGTAGGATCTGCTACAAGCTGCTTAGATGCTACAGTTTATGTCTTCCTCTGATGTGTTTGCTTCAGATTAAGTCTTGAATTGTAACTTTTTTGTTCCCACTGTCATTACTGTTTTCTGCCTTGAGAAGTCAATGGGTGAGAGGCAGGATACACCTTGGACAGTTCATCTCCAGACAGCAAACCATGCATGCAGTGTCTCAGTGATCATTTATTGTAGTTAATGTTTTTGAACTGTAAGGAAAAACCTGGAATTCCTAGAAAAAAATGAATGTGTCCATGAGAACATACAGCAAGACCCCAACGTTGATTCAAGTTCAGGACTTTTTTGTTGCAAGACAACTATGGCACCATACTGCGCATATATACATAAAATATTTATAATTATATCCACACAGAGATATTCAAATTTCTGCACAGTGTGCTGGCTGTTTGTTTGATTGGAACTGTTTGGGTATTCTATACCCATAAGTTTAATTTCCTGATGTCAGCCAGTTGCCATCCTGTGCAGCAGATTATACTTCAGTAATGATTTCTGTTTCTCCTCTGCTTTAATAGTTTGTTTATGTTGCCATAGACTGTGTCTTAGCATTTCTAATCCACTCCAGAAATATTTTCTTGCTGGATGGTGTCTCAGATGTTCTCTCAGCCATACCTGATGCCAGCCTCCTGGTTTTATTCAAAGACAAACCTTTCATAGAATTTCAAAGAGAAAAACTGTTACTTTTTGATACCACAGGAAATGTTTTATGTTTCTTTTTTGGGGTAGCCGAAGGGTTACTGGTTTCTTTTGTTGCTTTAGTGTTAAGGATCTGTCAGAGCTGTTGGCTCAATTATTTTCCTTCAGTAGTTGGTACCACAGTAGATCGGAGAACTGTGTGGTTCAGAACTTTGCAAGTAAGAAGCACATTCTGACATGGGAGCACAAACCGACTGTCAGATTACCATAATAGCTCTCCGTGTTCGTGAAGCTAAACAGATGGCAGTAGTGTTAGCTTTAGCTTATGTCATCTGGTAGGCTAAGTGCTTCACTGTTGCAGATGCAGCTTTATTGACCTTTATAAGTTGCTGTAGCATTAGCTTGTAGTACTGCACAGTCAGCACGTGGCATCCTTCAGAACTTTATTTTTTCCTGTTTGCCTCCAAGAAACCTCCAAACACATAAATATTTGGCTTCATTTTAGCCTTATCAGCTAAATAGGCTACTATTTAAATAGTAAATAGTAACTCATTTGTTTTTGGGGAGTCTGGGGACTGCTTTATAAATACCTTATTATTTTCTAGTAAACTGACATTTTTACCATTTGTTTGTAGAAACTGAGTTTTGACAGATTTCTTCTTAGTTGTCTTGATTCTGTGCCTCTGCAACTCCTGTTGGTTCTTGTTGTTGCACTCAGTCTTACTGCATGTAAATTAGTATTTTGGTAAAAATCTGTTTTGGTCATTTTGTGATGTTTCACACAGTAGATGACCCTCTGGAGACCCTTCTGATATGTCCCACGCCTTACTTGAAGGTCTAGCCCTCAGTTGTTTGGTCGTTTCACTCATTCAGATTTTTTTCATCAGATTCTTCAGCATCAATTGCTGCTTTGTGTTGCTCATAAAAAAATGTGGCACTGATTTGCAGTTTGCCTGGAGGGCCGGGAACTGAAGCAAACGGGAAAACATGACTTATGTTTTCCATCAATAGAGCTCTTCAGTCCATAGTAACTGTTACTGCAATATATAGTATAACAGCACTTTTATTTTGGAGCTGAGCATCATTCTCACAGGAATGTGTGGAGATTTCCACAAGACTTTTGAACAAATTCCACCACAAATCATTTGTGTATGAATTAAAAAGAAAGAAAAGTTGTTATGTTTTTTCTTCCAACACCATAAACCAGTGTAAACAGGTCTGAGTTTTGTGTCAAAGTGTTGGACACTTTTTGTCTATTAGAGATGTTTTGAATTACCCAGAATACATCTGTAGTATTGTACTGTAGCCATCCTAGCCTGTCCATGGATATTGTTTCCTGAAACTGGAGAGAGTTTAATCTGTGTTTAATCTGATTGCTGCTTCCTGTTCAGGTGAAAGGTCGCAGAGCAGAGAGCGACAGTGGCTCCCCTGGAGGATCCACGCTGCAACTGCAAGCAGGTCGCAAGATAAGCACCAGCCTGCAGCATTTCCATCGACCAGGTAATTAGTGCGCACACACAAATATTCACACAAACACACTCGCACAGACATAATAAATGTGGCTATTTTCTGGATTCCTTGCTGACTCCATCCAGAGAACATCTGCAGTGCTGTCTTTGGTTAAAGATATTTTAGCCCCCACACTAAATGAAAGACAACCTGAAATAAGTGGTATTACTTTAAGTTGTTGGGCCCAGCAACCCAGAGAGACGTCAAGTTGAGTCGTGTTGAGTCAGGTCCAATTCCATGCAATGGTCGAAAGGGATGAATGTGTATAAAACCCTCAATATTCATTAAAATGCTAACATGAGGTATAAAACTGTAAAAGCCGCAAATACACACTAGAAGGACATGTTGTCTTCTTTGATCCTGGAAATTTAAATCTTACATTTAAACCTTTTTTTTTTATGAGCATGCAGTTCCTCTGTCATCCACCATGGGGCGTTGCAGCAACTTCCCATCACAACTCTAAAGTAAACCCAGCTGCAGCTAAACACTAAAGACAGTATCAGTACATTCAATGATTACTTTTTTTTCTAGGTAGAGCTCAATAAATGAAATATATGTTGTTGTTTTAACAGTTTAATATTTGTTTAGCAGTTCCTACTGACATGTGTGTGGTGTTAATCAAACACTCCTGCTACCACAGACTGTAAATCTGATAAATTTGATAACAGAAGCTGTTCTTCTTCTCTTGAACTTCCAGATAATGGCTCCAACATCTACAGGAAGCCTCCGATCTACAAACAGGGTAAGCTCTGGGTTCTCTCCGTCTTTTTTCTATGAAGCGGTTGTTGTTGTTGCTGCTGTTGTCACTCAGATGCTGTTTGCCCCACAGACCTTAACAAACCGTCAGAGGGCAGTGGGGTCATTCAGTCTGCCAAGTTCCCCGCTGCCCAGCCTCCAGACCCCAACCAGCCCTCCAAGATTGAGACAGAGTACTGGCCCTGCCCACCTTCACTGGCTGCTATGGGTAACACACACACACGCACGCACACACACACACACACACACACACACACACACACACACACACACACACACACACACACACACACACACACACACACACACACACACACACATACAAAATACACACTTATCATTCCCATAGTGACCACTCATGGTGAGCATCTTTAACAATGATGACCTTCACAGAGATTGAGTGGAGGAAGAAGAAACTTCAGGAAGAAGATGAGTTTGAAGACGTGACAGAAGAAGAGCAGGAGCAGCAGGAGCTGCAGGAGCAGGAGCTGGAGAAGGTCTGGACCCATCCTGACTGTTTACATTTTAAGTCGATTCATTAGACCTGATTCTTTTGTTTGTGTTTTGTTTTTTTTACAAGTGGAGAATCAATGTAGAGCAAACGATAACTTTTAAAAACAGCATTTAGGTAGAAAATATGGAACTTTCACTGTGAAAGATATAGAAACATAAAAAGTATTGACTGTTTTGACTTTCTTGCCATGCTTAAATTCTTTTAGACCATTCTGGCCTTTTGTGGAAATCAGAAACAGTCAATGGCAGCTTTAGCTGCACAACCAGTTCTAATGTTTGGAAGAATTTTTAATTTTTTTATCGCAGCAGTATGCATTGTCTTTCAGACATAACTGAAGTATTAGTGTGTGCACTGTTAATATTTCAAAGGACAGCAATGATGCAGTGTTTGGTAGGATAACATATTAGAAGTGTCATGCATGCCAACAACATAATTAGCTGTTGGCTGGACGCTCACTTTTAGTGGCCAAGATTCTCTCAAAGGATTCTGGGAACAGTTTGATGAACTGAAGGGAAAAAAGAGACATTATTGCAATTGCATGTTTCAGCCTATATGTATAATTTTGACTTGGATGAGTGAAAATCCCCAATAACTTCCAGCTTGTGCCTCAAACTGTTGTCTTAAGAAATGTTGAAAAATGTTGAATCCAGGCTGCTGAATAATAACCCTGGAAAATAGCAGTTCAAAGGCTGCGTATGTAAACTTGTGAGCAGTGGTGGACGTGTTCTGCTCATCCTCCACCACCGGCTGTGTTCTGTCTGCAGATCAAGTCCAACCTGGGCCGTCTGATCCTGAAGGAGGAGAAGGAGAAAAGCATTCACATCAGGAGGAAGACACAGTCTCTGCCAGACAGAACACACATGCACAGCAGTGAGTCCATCGGTTGTCTCACATGTTTCCTCTCCAGCTGAAGAACCGGTCAGACCCCACACTGTTTCCCTCTCCTCAGCAGGTGTGTCAGCTAGTGCATCAAAGTCTCCGTCCCGCTCCGCCCTGACCAGAGTGAGTGTTACTGCTGGCTTTCAGGCCGGCAGCGTCAGACATCAGCCTCCATGTTTGCTCCTGGTATCCTGAATGCTTCCTGTTCTGCTGTCCTTAGATGCAGTCGGCAGAGTTTTCTACAGATGGAGATAAAGGACGGCCAGGTGGGAGCCTTTTAGCACAACCTGAACACAACAGCAGTCCAATCAGATCGTTTTGATGCAGAAATGGACCCTCAGGCGACATAGAGAAACCTCTATGTTGTCCATTGCTGCTGTTTGTGGATGTTGCTTCTGCATCAGATTTAAAAATACCAGAGGCAAATACAAAGGTGGACTTATGCAAGTAAATAGGAAAATTACAATTAATTGGGTTAAAGTAGTAGCTAACCTTTGAACCACAAACTTTCTAAGGTTTGTAAACCATACAGATTCCTTCTACTTCCCAACTCTATACTGGTTCATATTAGATTATTAGTGGTTGTAACATATCCATACTATATATGGACAATATATAGAGGTGTGAATACTTTTGCAAGGAACTTTATTTAGATGGGAAGTTTCAGGAACACTTCTTGTCCCAATGAATCTCTGTGATGATGACTTCCTGTTCTCAACCTCTCTGTGTCCTTTCTCCTTCTGTCCTGGTGTCCTGCAGCTGCTCAGGTAAGTGTGTGTTCATGTGTGTGCTTATGTGCATGGCCATGTCAACGTCCTGCTGCTGACCTGCTGCACCAATCTTTTCACACCATGTTTCTGAACCACTTCTAAACCAGTCTGAACCCATTTGGCCAGCTTTTAATGGATGGAGTATGAGAGAATACTTAAGATTAAAGAATCAACTCTTTACTGTTAAGATGTTCATTTATTTGGTGTATAAAGGTACATTTATTTATTGCTTCAATTTAACTTTTCAGTCACTATTCCTTTTTCTAATTGAGTAATCATTTATTTACTATGTTTTCAGTTCTTTCTCAGCTTTCTGTGTTTCTGTCTCTCATGTTCAAGAGAAAAATGTAGCTAAGATATGTTTTTATTTTAGGCAGTAAAGCAAACTTAACTTTAGGACTGAAACAATTAATTGGATTAATCGGATTAATCATGATAATGATTGATTTTTGAAATAACCGTCAACTACTTAAGTAATTGATTAATCATTAACTGGCTCTAAAAATGGTCATTTCCTGAAACAACGCATTCAGAACAGTAATTAAATCAAAACTGTACAAAAATACATACATTTTACAAAAACCTATTTTTCTGTAAATATGTTCTATCTAGAACTCCTCAAGTGTCAGTTTTAGTTTCACCTGGTTCAATTTCTGTAGGAAAAAACAATCTCCTATCAAGCACATTTTACTATCCAATTAGTAATTAAGCAATCAGAGAAATAATCACCAGACCAGCCCTACACTGTGTCCAGTAGAAAGGCCTGAACTTCACATGTTTGCTGCAAATGATCAAGCGATGCTAAAGGAATTCTGTTATTGCATTTTATACAATAAAATGTTTTTTTTTTTAATGAATTGAATTATTTGCATCTTTAAATTCATTTTTAACATTGCATAAAATATGCTTACATGAGTAAATGAAAAATCTACAGAATGTGACAATTTTTTTCTCAGATTAATTGTCACAGCAATATCAATTAATCAACAGAATAATTGATAAAGCAAAGGACTACTAAAATAATTGTTAGTTGCAGCCCTACTTAGCTTATTTTTGGGTAGCAACACAAGCAATCGTTCTTTTACATTTAAATTATGATATGAAACATTAAACAGGAGCTGCAACATGCAGTCTGGAGAGGAACTGCAGGAAACTACAGCTAACCTTCAGCTTTAGCTGCTTCAGGACCTAACAGGAACCTAACAGTGTGACTCTGCTCAGCTTCCTCTGACGTGCTCTTTGTGTAGCTCATATTTTAGCAGCTATTGGACAGGGTGTGTCTGAAATGTGTGTGTGTAGAATGGAGAGAGCCGGAGAGATCGCATGGATAGAGGGAATTCCCTGCCAAGCATCCTGGAGCAGAAGGTGAGACCTAATGAAAGGGTTAAATCCAGACCAGCCTTTGGGTCTGTGTTCATGAACACTGATCTCAGAGCCAGCTCCAGTTATTAAGGCTTTTACATTTTAAAATGTAAAGTCACTTTACCAGCAATTAGGAGAAACAGGAAACAAATTTGTATCTTATTGGGTGACTGGTGGAATGAAATTCAATAACTGAGAAGATGGATATGATTTCACTGCCTTCTAAGAAACTAAAAGTACAAAACATATTTCTTACTTTGAGTTCATTTCTTTGGAAAAAAATTAAAAAGAAACTTAACGTGTTTAAAGGGAAACAAGTTAAAAAGTCAAGGGAACTACATTTCCATAATTTTCCTTCGCCTACTGATGGAAATGTAGAACTTATAAATAATAACTAATACTTATACATACACGCACGCACACACACACACACACACACACACACGCACACACACACACACACACACACACACACACACACACACACACACACACACACACACACATAATACAGCACAAAAAGGTTTAAATATGTTGTCAGGTTGCAAACATGAACTTATTCCACTGAGATTTGGAGAGTGTCTGTGAATATTAACGTCCTGCCACAGCAGTGACTGCAGGCTGGATCTAGATGTGGACTTTGACTAGCTCGTCCTAGCATAAGAATATCATGGGAGTACCTTCTGCATTAGGAGTTCTTCTGTATGTCCATCCATCTGTCCATCGGCTCTGACCAGCTTCCCTGTTTCTGCAGAATAAAAGCATCCCCACAGCATGATGCTGCCTCTATCATGTTTCATAGTGAGGATGGTAACAGTTCAGTCTCCTTTGAGCAGACCCCCTTCCTCCATATGCAAACTACCTTCAAACAACTTTTATAAACAATATATTTTCTTTACATATTTGTTAAAACTGTCACCATGTCTTCTCAACACAATATAAAACATAATCTATGAAAAAGATCCAACTCCTCCACTTCCTTCCTGTAGTCCTTATGCCATCTGCAGAGATTCACCACTCGGTCAGATACGACCTATCAGAGCCAGGAGGAGGGTCTTAGCACCGTCAATCACTCTCATTTACCCTCTGCTCAGAACCTCCCCCCTGCTCTCTGCTAGGCTACAGCTCAGGCTATTTAGCATAGCCACTGATGATAGTGAATAAATTTCCAGTAATGGTCCACCATTAGCAAATAGTGCATCTAGTATATGTGCATGATTGACAGCACTAAGGCCCTCCTCCTGGCTCTGATTGGTTGTTTCTGATGGAGTGGTCAGTTTCTTCAGACAGTAGTAGTCGATCAGGGAGGAGGTGGTGGAGGAGTTTTTTTTTCACAACTTGACGGTCTCATATTACACTGTGGTGACAGTTTTCACAAATATGTGAAAAGCTGATTTTTTAAACATTTTTATAAAAGTTTCATCCTGCAGCTTTAATGCCACTCCATACTCTCCTGAAGTGGATTCAGCCATGTGTCTCCTCTGATACAGAATTAAATCCCATTAAAACACACTGAGGTTTAGCTTCAGTCATGTTATGCTTCCATTTTGACTGTATTAAAGGAAAGCAAATGACCGGCTGAATGTTCTGCTCTTTGTTCAGATTTATCCGTATGAAGCCCTGATTGTAACCCACAGAGGGCGCTGTAAGCTGCCCCCTGGAGTGGACCGGACACGGCTGGAGGTGAGCATCTGCCTGCTGGGGGCAGCTTAGCTTGTGAGAACAAAATAAAATGAATCAAACAGGGGTGTTCAAAGTGTGGCTCCAGGGCCATTTGTGGCCCATGAGACAATTTTGTTTGGCCCCTGACCACAACTCAAGAATGGTAAAAAAATAAAAATAAAATTTGCCAACAAAATAGAAAACAATTGATGACCCAGACCATTTGGAAACTGTCAGTTTTCAGATTTAAGGCAACAGTCTGGAGCCCCTTTAAAGTTGTGAATCTTTAATTATATGCAGATTTAATAAAAAATGTTGTTTATTGTTGCACAGATAAAACAAATTAATTTTTGCTTTTTTAAATGAATGAATTTAGTGACCCCCTCGTAGTTTAAACTGACCGGTCTTGGCCTCCAGGGCTAAAGGTTTGGATGTGGATTAAAAGTCGTCCTGCTCGTCCGCTAGCTGAAGGCACCTTAACCAACTCTGGGTCCTTCCTGTCCTGACAGAGGCATCTCTCCCAGGAGGAGTTCCAGGAAGTGTTCGGGATGCCCATCGGCGAGTTTGACCGCCTGTCGTTATGGAGACGAAACGAACTGAAGAAAAAAGCCTCGCTTTTCTAACAGGAAGTGACCTAATTCCCAACCAATACTTGATGAAGCCTCTCCTCTGCAAGGAGGAGGAGCCAAAGAACAGGCCATAACGTCAGCTATCCAATCAGCAGATCAGCAGACCCCCCAACTAACAGCTCCCATCCCTGGAAGACTGGATCAGAACGTCTGATGACGACCAGTTGTTCTCAGATCTAAACTTAAGTGATGCTCTGACATGTTACCAGTACTGCACTTATAACCACCACTGCTTGCAAACCATTCCTACCATATATCCTCCACCACCACCATCATCATCATCATCATTGTTAATGTGACATTTAGTCTCACAGTTACACTTCCAGAGGTCCCCATCTTGAAGAGAGATCAGCCGTTATCTGTACTGTGAAGCTGCTGCTAATCTGTGGGTTGAAAAGAGGCCGACTGCTGACCAGTAGCTGCTTCCTACAGGAGTCCCTCAGTCTGTTAAACCTCCTTCATGTCCATCCAAGACCTATTGTTGTGTGTTACACTTACTTTCCTTCCCCATAGTTCTTACTGTGTCAGTTATTTCTAAAGTGGTACTTTAAGAGTATTGGGGGGTTTTATGCCTGGAGAGGCAGCTTAACGTCTTCCTGCACATGCTTGAGCTGGCATCACTTTCTTATTTTGCCATGTATGTTGGCATATCTAAAGTTCAGCCTTTCATGGGTCAAAACATGAATAAATGAACATCAAGTCCTTTCTTGTGTATAAAGGAAATATGTTGCCACTGTTTTGTATAGAGTGTGTGTTAGGATGAAGAATGTTACTGCGTAAGGACTGCGTTGTATAAATTGTCAAACATATTATTTTTTCCGTACTTAATGAGTATCTGACCATCTTAGGATGACGTGTAATGTTCTATAGTCAGTAACACCACAATGATTATGAGCTGAACTGATCAGAAAGTTGCTTAACCTGCCTTCCTGTTGGAGCTACTTTGAAGATCCAGCAAACTGAGACTCTTCAGTACAAACTGAGTGTGTGCATGATGTAACATGAGATCAAGTCAAATTATTAAATGGATAAGCTGTATTGAGTATAAACTTATTTAACTTCTGTACAATACATGAATGGTGTCTCAGAACTGTGACTCTACTATCATGAAATATTGTTCAAAAATGTAGCAAGCTGGTTGAACTGTACTAGATGTGGAGAGGTGACTGTTGTCCAAGCTGCACGTCTTCATACACCATAGATATGGGACAGTGTGATGGATCTATAAATCAGAACCACAAATCATGACTTTACAGGAAAATCCTACAATTTCAGATTTTTTACACAGGAACCACTCCATCTATTTATTGATATTGAAATATCAAAATATTCTAATGGCTTTCAGTACCATTTATTTTGAGGTGTTAGTTCTTTCTGATCATCACACTTTAAAAAACAGGAGGAGGAAGCAAAACAAACATCTTAAGGCATTTACTTGTAAAGAAAACTTACTAATAATGAGCTTCTGTTGAATTACTAAAAATCCTAAGATTCAAAAGTTTAGTTTTTGTTAGTGAGCTTCTTTAACTTCTAACTTATAGATGTTGTTGCTCTGTTCTCTCGGTTCACTGAGCCAGCTGCTTCCTGTTAGCATGTGAGGACCTCACCCAGCCCTGCTTCTTTCTTTAACTCAGCTTCTGAATTGAATAATATTCAGATGAAACCTGATACACATACATACAAGGAGAACCTTTTGGAGTTTTATCATACAGTCAGAAATGACCAATTCGATTGGACTATTTACGGTGTTTCTATTAGGATACGAAGTGTTTTCTGTTAGTAACATCCAGAACATCAGTGGGCCATTCTGACTGGTACTTCAATTAGTATAGGTATGCTTTAATTTGACCGTAACTATACTATTAGTAGTAGTGGTGGTAGCAGTGTTAAATGCATGACCCTAAAGCTAAAGACAATATTCTGTAGCCAGCCTAATCCCAAACATTGACACATTAAAACAAGCTAACTTGTTGTCCAAAGCTTAAACCATTAAGGACTCAACTTTAGAAAAGGAAGATTTTTTTTCTCTGAATAAAAACAATGGCCTTTAACATAATGCAAGGTATGAAGGTTAGGAGAACATTTTCAGGAAGGGTTGTTAGAAAGTTGGCTGCGACCTTGAGCAAATGTCCCTGAATGTTTTGGAGGAAAGTAATAAAATAAAATGTTTGAGAGACAATAAAAGAAGGTTTTTTTGTTGCCCTAAAGTGAATATTGATAGTGGAAGAAAAGTTTCAGACTTCAATGCTCAGTTATCCTTCAGTAGCCTTTCCTAAATGCTTTCTTTTTTCTTTTAGCTAACACTCACATTAGCTCACCAGGATAGTGTCTGTCTTCATCCAAACTAAGGTTAGAACTGAACAAAAGAACTGAACTGGTTCACAGTTTGAGAGGGAATAAGGAATGGGTGGAAATCTACTTCCAATTTAGTTGTAATAGTAAGACTTTCTCTGCCACATTGTAGTTCACAGGTAATCCAAAAGAGGGCAATCTAAGATTTAAAGAAGCCATTCTGCCTGTTTGAACTCACATGAAACTGGAAGCAGCTTCATGGTACCAGTCCAGTCTCTTCCTGATCCAACTCTGACAGCTTCCTGCGCTATAACTTGAATAACGGCCGACTGAAGGACATTTCACCTCGTTCAGTAGCCAATAGTGAATTTATTTATTTCAGGCAGCTTTATTTATAGATTGTGTTTTTACTGTGAACCATTTTGTTGGAGACTAATCCTTTTTTAATGAGCACTGATGTTAGTATTCATCACATTAAAGGGGCGGTTTTTGCTCATTAGGGTGTCACTGGTACCAGTAAAGGACACTGTGCTCAGTTTGTGTCATGTGACTTGAATAAATCTGTTGGACTGAAAACTTGTTTTTGGTGTCCTTTAATTGTGTCAGGGTCAGTAGCTGAACTCAGATCACGTCACCTAGATGAGTCTTCTTCACAAGTCCTATCACAGACACCAGATGGTTATGTTCAAAGCTTCAGCATTTTTCTGACTTGTTTTAATATTTCTACAGAGCATATTTATTTTGGACATCTTTTTTTTTTTTTTTTTACAGTGCAGAATGTTCTCAGGAGAACCGTCAAGCCTTACCTGACTGCATAGACCACAACATAACATTTGTGTTTTAAAGATTTTTATGCAATGTTGGAATTTCTGATATAATGAAGTCTGGATTTTCATTAGTTATAAGCCGTAGTTCTCCAAAAAAAAAAAAAAACTGACTGCATAATGAGACACTACTGTCATCTTTGGATTCACATCTCTGCTGCCTCAACGTTCCATCCTATTATAATTGGTTTTTCAGACGCTCTAGAAAACAGATGTCAATCAGAAATGTCCTCAGAGTTTTGGTTGTGGCCGAACGCATCGATAAAACAAGAAATCAAACAGTTAAAATATAAATAATCAGCTGTCTCTGCATTCCATGAGTCCTTGAAATTATTTTGACATCAAGTTGGACTGTAAACAGATGAAAACTGCTTTGATTTGACTGATGAAATTATATTTAAGAGCATAAGTTAACCTCAAGGTTTAAGTCCGTCTCGAGCCCAGAAGGCCACATATGTAGTCATGGCAACCCACATCTGGCCCGTGGGCCTCAAGTTTGACACATGTAGTTTAGAACCTGTTGGGTTCTATGCTGTTGTAACCGCTCTGAATGTGCTTTCTGATCCCTGCACAAACACACACACAGATCTGATGTTCCCAGTGTGTGTGGTTACCACAGTTTCCAGACGGTGATCAGGCTGGGGAGCATTGAAACGCCCCCGCACTGTTCAAGGTTTCACCATGGTGACCTTCCGCCAGCTGCGATGCAGAGGCTCCGTGTTGCTAGGAGACACGAGGGTCGGCAGGTAGAAGCAGAGGATTCACACACACACACACCCACACACACAAGAAGGATTTTTTCAGTTTTTTTTATTGAATGGAGTGAAACGTCTACATAAACGAGGCCTTGCAGTACATGAACAAAAAAACAACTTAAATTTATCTGTAAAGAAAAAAACAATCTGAGACGCTCAGAGAGGTGAGGCGTGGCTCAGACCCCCGGCCCCTCCCTCCAGAATCCCACCACAGCCTGTCCAGCTACGCTTCATACCAACTGGGACCGGATCGTCGTTTTCAGATCGGTTTGGTTTAAAACTTTGGTTTTCAGCCACATAAGAGCTAATAACATTTACCAGAAAAACCTGAACTCATGTTAGGATTTAAGTTGTTTTTCTCTGTTTACTGTTAGATTATTCAGCCTCAGAGATTAATAAAACCTTTTACTATCTGATTGAATATACAGCTTCCCAAAATAAGATTTTTTAGGAATTTATTGAATTTAAAGGCCTTTCCTTGACATTTTAATATCAATTTCAAGAAATGTTTGGCTATAACAAGATTGTAAACCCACTTGAATATTTAATAGCTGTAAATTACATTTTTAAAATGTTCCCAAGTTTTTCCAAATCAAAGTTCTTCTTTAGAATAATTATCTCCTAATAAACCTCAAATTCCATCAACGTCTTTAAAAAGTTCCACCTTTATTTTGAAATCAGAAATGAGATGGAAGGTGGAATGGACTGCAGGAAGACCCCATGTTGTCACAACTTCCAGATAAAGTCATGATTTATTCATTTCATCATGATTTCACTATTTTCTTTTTCCACAAATAAAAACATTAATTTACTTCTAATGATCAGTTTTAGTAAGCAGATCTCACTGTCAGACTTCCTGCAGACCCCAGCAGGTCTTTCTGAGTCAGAACGTAGCGGAATGACCCTTTAGCTCCCACATCTCTGTGCTGTACAAAAGAAACCCAAAAGAAAAACCATCACATTGAAAAGCAGGAACAGTTAAAATATCCATATACAGTATAAATGTCAATACTTGCTCCATAGAGCTCAGTCACACTATTGTTGGCATAAGAAAACGATGGATGTGTGTGTGTGTGTGTGTGTGTGTGTGTGTGTGCGTGTGTGAGGACAAACACAGCATTTGAATGAGCAGCACCCCCCTCCCCCTCCCCCAATGGTAAAAAAATCAAAACAAAAAAAACAACAAAAAAAAAACAGAAAGAAAGAAAGACAGCTGGCACAGAGGTGTGGTGTGGAGTACCAGCAAGCATCCAGTCCTGGTCGCTTTGAGATTTCCTCGGTTCAGTCTCATACTATGATATTTACTCTATGAGAAAATAAATAAGCACTCGGACCGGACCGCCTCGCCCCCCCCTCCCCCAGCAAGTTGGAGGCCAAGGGACAGGAAGCAGGGAGGGACAAACGAGGAGAGGAAGAGAGGCCTGGGGGAGCTAGGCCTGAGCGTTGGTGCCGTTCTTGTCGAGGGGCCCGGTGCCGGCCGGCAGGTTGTTGAAGGAGGCGGGGCCCTCGTTCTGCTTGCTGTCGCGGCGCGGGGGCATCCGCTCGTTGATCAGGTCCAGACCCCGAGCCTCCTCAAAGCTCTGGATCTTATGCTGAGGGTTGAAGCCTTGGATGGCTGCAGGGAGGGAGCAGTCCGTTAGAGAGGCACTACCAGAACCAGAACCAGACATAGTACCGGCAGCAGAGTCAGAACCAGTCTGAGACTTGTACTGGATCAGCAGTAGCCATGTTAGGAAGGTCAGAGCTGACAGGTCAAAGGTCAGCTCCAGACTGCCGTCTCCATCTGTGATTAATCACTAAGCTGAACTTTATCTGCATAACACATAAAAATGAACGTTTTGGAAAAAAAAAAGCTAAAGACTTTGTTTCTCCACTTAGCGCTGCAGCTACAGCACATCCCATAATACTGCTGCTCCAGAAGCAGACGTTATTCAGACGTCTGCTGCCCATCAACATGAACAAAGTGCTGTAAAGTGACCAAAAGACAAACTTACTTCATGAGCAGACAAAGACAGCATGGAGGAAATGAGAGTCAGTTTCATTAAACACGAATTTTACATTCAGCTCCTCTGTGCTGTTAGAACCTGCTGCAGCATCTGGAAACTTCACTGACCTCTCCCATCAGAGAAACATCAGCTCTGTTCTCTGAGCCCACAGTGATCACTGACATGGCAGCGGGTTGGAGCAGCTCTGCTGCGGTGGCTCTGACAATCCTACCCTCTGGTTACGGTCGCCGAGCGGCTGGATGGATGGATTTTTGCTCTCACTTTTGGACAGCAGGGATGTGTAACCATGGCAACAAGCAATCGTTTCTACAACTGGGAGCAGCTGATTGGCATCTCAAAAGCTCAGTAACACATGAAGTCTGAAAATGAGGCTTGGTGGATGCAGAGAGAGAGAGACTGTCAGTCTGCTGCTCCGTCCGTCTCTACGGCAGCAGGAAACAACCGGATGAACTTCAGGTCCAAAACGAGGACGCAGGCAGAGTTCACATTAATTATGGCGTTCCAGGGAACATGATGCAGGATCAGAGCCCCACTCCGTCTCTCTGACCACACAGAGACGTAACGAGGAGTGGCAAAAGCAAAGGAGGTGGAGCAGCAGTGAAGGAGTCAACCAGGTCCTGCTTCTGTGGAATATCAGCTCTGATTTATTAATATCTGGTTCTACTGTGATAATGATAAAAGCAGTAAGAGCCATTTCTTCTTTCTTGGGTAACGTTAAGCTGCGACTGCACAGCGCAGCAGTCACAGCTCCACAAACACACCAGGCTGCACACTGGAACTCTACTCTGACATATTTTCTAATTTATTGTTACTTTCAATGGTGGAAATAGCAAAACCAACAATTCTAATAATATGGACAGTTTGGGGAGTAAATCAAAAATCTTATAATATATGTACCATGATAAATGATAAGTGTTATGATGAACGTCCCCAGTGACAGCAGCAGGCTGCCCAGCTGGGATGGGCCTGCATTTGGGTCAACAGGACAATGAACCTGAACGGCCAGGCTTCCATGTCTGCAAACTTCCTTGCAAAAAAAGGTTCTGGAGTCGGTTTAGTCAGATAAACAGATGAAGGCTCAGAGTTCATCTCTGGATGGTCCGGTCCGGTCCGGTCCGACTCAGAGGAGTTCAGGTTCTGAACTAGATCTACTTCTGCTCTTTGTGGAGGTTCTAACTCGGTTCTACATGGAACCTGTTTCTGCCCTCCAGGTCAGCTGCTGCTCTAAGGTTTCCTGTCCGGACAGAGAAGCTTCCAGAAGCACAGGCAGAGTTCCACAGAGACAGAGACAGTGTTGGACACAGACAGACGGACAGAAAGGGTAGCATACCTCGTGCCTCCTCTGCCTCTACGGTGGCTGTGTAAGCGTGAGTAGAAGTGCCATGCCCAAAACAACAGAGAGAGAGTGGGAACGTTATCAATGCATTCAGTCAGACACTTTATCAATGCAATCCATCAGTCCTGTTAACATCACACCAAGCCCCGCCCCCATCCTCAGCACGGCTCCATGGAAACGGAGCAGAACCATTCCATTAGCATCTATTAGCACTCAGTGCTCAACACTGCGGCTAAAACAATCAGTTTGGTCAATTATTGAAATGATGACATTTTGCAGTAACTTAGCAAAAACTGTACAAAAAATAGAAACACTTTGCATTTATAATAATAAAAACTTCTTTGTCTGTAAATAGTGGAAGTTTTATTGTCACTTTTTTCAAACTGCACCTTCTGCTGTCCAGTTATTAATCACTTAATATAATAACCTACACTGCATCAATCCTGCACTGTATATTTTATGTAATTATTGTTTAATTTGATGTTCAGTCCAGCAGAAAGCCCTGAACTTTCCACATGCTGATGTTTTAGCTTTGCTACAAATGATTCACTAAAGTTCATTCCATTATGCATTTTAGGCAAGAAAATGTTGATTTTCTCATTTAATAATGAACTGAAATATTGGTTTATTTGTATCTTTTAATGCATTTCCAACATTGTACAGAAAAAGGCTGAAATGATGAAATGAAAATCATTTGTTTCCAATGTTTGTTCTCCGATTGATTGATTAATCATCTTAACTCAATCGTCAGAATAATCAAACCATTACTAGAATAATCAGAAGTTGCAGCTTTAGATCAGATGTCTGTCTCTTCAGGACAGCATGATGGACTTTAGGCAGGACAGACCTCCTCCCCCCATGTCTATAATCTGTGTGTAGATGGGGAGGGTGGGGGGTCTGGGGGGCCTGGGGGCTCGAGTTAGTCTCAGGGTGTAAGTACAGGCACAGGGGCAGTTAGTGGTAGCTAACTCTCAAGATGGTGTGTGTGTGTGTGTGTGTGTGTGTGTGTGTGTGTGTGTGTGTGTGTGTGTTGAGAGGCTCACCGCTCTGCAGAGTGCGCCGGCCTCCAGACAGAACGCCCAGCGGCAGCGTCCCGGTGGGAGTCAGTCCCTTCAGCTGCAGCACGCTTTCATTCTCCTCTCTGGAACAGAAACACACAACTGACTGACTGACAGCTGGGTCTGATTCAGATCCACCCAGATGACCCCCGGATGACCCCCAGATGAGCCCAGATGACCTGGTTCTGAAGGGGAGACTACAGCGCCTTGCTAAAGTATTCATTAGCAAGGTGCTAATGGAGATTCTCCACAATAATCTTCAACAGTCTGAACTACCATGTGTGTTTATGAGTTAGGATGACCTAATCCAGCAGCATACAGGCTACTTGTTATGCTTAAAGTGACGTATTGATATTAGCTAGTCATCTTTTAGCTAACATTACCTGCATCCAACAGCTTTACTCCGTTAGTTTGGGGGAAAAACTGTGAAAAGTTCTTTGCGTTTTGCTGCCATGATGCCATGCATTTACATTTTTCTCCGTAGTGACAAAAACCACTCACTCAGGCTCCAATAACTTTTAATAAATTAAATTAAGCGGCTTCACTTAAATTAGCAGCACTTCACCCGCTGGAGTCTGAAAGCACTTCCTCCTGGTTCCCATCTGCAGAAAAATATGTGCTAATTCATCAGTCAGTTGGATCCGTCTGGTCCAAACAGATCAACTGAACTCTGAGTGTTTTACCCTGCGCGGTCCGGTGTGCGCTTTTACCAGGATTTTATTTTTTTTTTGCGTGGTTTCGCTTCTCCGAAACAGACAGATGTTACGTCTGCAGCTCCTCCAGAACGCCGCTCTCCTGGGTAACGTTCACCAAGAAAGCTCCATTTGTTAAAACCGCTGGATGAGTTACTTCCAGCAGATGAGTTACTTCCAGTGGTTTTTAATTCTTCGCAGCGGCGGAGCCGCGTCCGCAGTGGCTGAACAGCGGACTGCGCATGTTACAGTCTAATTAACTTCTGCATCATCATTTATTTCCTCAAGATAAACTGCCGGCTCCTCAAATGGATTAACACAACGTTGCATTCTCTTTAGTTTTCTCTGGTCTGTAATGGAGACTTGAATTTAATGCGCCATTTCAACCAAAGGTTTTGAATGCGCTTCCTAACCAGACGCTCCAAAGCGTTATTTAACAATATGAGGTGTTTAATTTATTTTTAACATTGTATTTTCATACATTTATGCTAGGGATGCTCAAGTCTAGTTTTCCAGAGCTACCATCTGCAACTTTAGATGCGTTCCTTCTCTAACACACCTGGATCATTGACTCATTATCAGCCTCTACAGAACTGAGCTGCTGCTGATGAGGGAAGTCAACCTTTTGTCTGGGGTGTTTTAGCAGGGATGCATCTAAAAGTTGCAGTCTGGAGGACTGAACCTGGGCTCTCCTGATTTGTACCGTCAATGTGGCCCGTTGAGGGTGGTCAATATGCTGAAGTGGCCCTCGGTGAAATTGAGTTTGACACCCCTGGTTTAAAGGCGCCTCGGAAAAACAGGTTACCACATGTTAACTACAGATTAAACAGTTTTAACTGCTGATAAAAGTGACAGAGGACACAGATATGGGAAGTGTGGAAGCCCCTACTGTATCAAATTGACATAGGAATAACAGAGAGTTGGCCACTCTGAGGTAAAAACCCAGCGCATACAGCGTTCATGTTGGGTTTTTTTTCATCCAGACGGCTTCCCTGCAATGGCACGCCCCACAGTTTGGGAACCTCTGACCTAGTCAAAGTCCAGACTTGAAGAGAACCAATAATTAGTGTGGAGACTTGAAAAATTTACTTTTGAGTTTTCTTTTTTATCAAGGGCCCAAAAGAAATCAACCCATAGCTGACTCTTCCATTCAGCCCCTTTACTCTCATGCTCTGAAATAAAATACAGTGCTACCTGGACAGGGTCAGTAAGGTCTACAGCCACCAGGGGGCAGTAGAGGGCAACAGTGCGGTCTGTTCCCCTTCACATCCATCTCTGAGCTGCTCACATCACTGGAGGATTCCAGGAAACAAGCCTGGTCCTCATGTGAACATGAAGAGTTTAGAACACAATCCAAGCATGTCAGCAATGGTAAGCCACAGAGGACAAAAAGCATGCTGGTCTCTCTGCCTGAGGTCAGCTGCTGACCGGCAGGATGAACATTTATCTCAGGCATCGTTTGGAAAACTCCTTTCATGGATGATCTGCGCTGCTGTGACTTATTCATGTGTTCATTCATTTCTAAGGCTGAACTGGGTCATGGAAGCAGAGTGACACACTTCCTCAGAGTTAAAGGAGGACGTGTTGAAACGGACAAAGTCATTATCTCTGCAGGAAAGTGGAGCAGAGAGAGACGGCTCTATCCAAACATCATCCGCTGGACATGAAAGATGCCGACAGCGTCACTCTGATCTCCCTCCAGCACGACAAGGGGCCCATGAAAGACAGGGGGCCCATGAAAGACTGGGGGCCCACCTGAGCACAGAGAAGACGCGCGCCATCTTTCCAATGGCGCGGATCTTGTTCCTGATCACCTCCTTCCTGGCAGCAGGGGCTCCACCTGAACGTAGGAAGAGAAAAAGGATGAGTTCTCACACACTTACATCCTCTGGCCACAAAACTAAATAATTAGCTAATTATTGATAAAATCCTAATTATCCTGCTATAAGCAGTGAACATTTATGACCATCAACAGAAAATGAGGTAAAGTGAAACTAAATCATTTTACTGCAGTTAAATAATATTCCACTGATATCTTTAAACACAAGTACAAAAATAAAAGGCCGCCTTGCTGTTCACACGTTGTGAAGCTGACTGAGAGGTCAGAGGTCAGTCTCTTTAGAGCCCTGGTGTCCAGCTACCGCTTCATTTAATGGTGGAAAAGCTCAGTCTCACTTCACTGAAGCACGCAGTTGCATCTCATTGTTGCCATGGAGACCTGGTGACCCGAAAGGCCTTTCTTCATTGAGCAGAATACAAACTACAAAGTGGGTGGGGCCTGTCACATCAACCAAAGTCCTGCTGAAGCCGTTTCCCTAGCGACCGCGGAACACTTTCGTTCCTTGATATTCCGTCCAGCTTTACTTTGAACTAAATCATCACGAAAAATTTCTACCACTGAGGCTTGTGGGAATTCCTCCACTGGAGCGAAGCAAGATTAAGAAATCCGGCCAACTTCACACACAGCACCAACATGTTTGATGGCCTTAATTACTGTACATCCTCGTCAGTATTGTGATTTGTCAGCTTCTCACCATGCTGGTCATTTTACTACATCATCCATTTTGTTACTAATTATTCATAAACTTCTGGAGCGTTGAGGCGGTGTGAGCGCAGCCTGGCAGCAGCCTGACTTGTTCTGCAGCTGGAAGAGAAGAAGTTGAACAGCTCCACTTCCTCCAGGGTTTCACTTCCTCATCTGGCCTCGCTATATTTGATTAATCAAATTCAGTGTTAAACGCCTGCTGTGTGTCAGCATGGCAGCATGCCAGGCCTTACACACACGCGCGCGCTCAGGCCGACATGTCCCTTCATGTACACTAACACACTGCGGTGCGTTTGCACCAGTGTGTGACAGACCCAGATCTTCTCAGCTCTCAGTCAGTGAGCTGCAGGTTCAGCGCTAGCTTCTGTTAGCGACAGCTGGACATGACGACACTTCCTGTCAGCCGTCACCTCTCCAGCTGAAGATGTGAGCTGCAGCAGACACTGAAGAAGAACTCTTACCCTCACACGTGTCGTCCCCTTCGGACATCAGCTCGTCGTCGGAGCAGATGTTCAGCACGTTCACCAGCATCTCCGTCACTGTGAAAACACACCAGCAGGTGGCAGCGTGTGGTTAAAACTACAGCAGCACAGGCTGGAAACGTGATCAGTGAAGCAGACGGCTGAAGAATAAAGTGGCTGGAGAAGAACCTGGTACCTTTAGAACAGGTTGGGGTCAAACCTGAGGCACCAGGTATTCAGGTATTGATGCCTGAATACCTGGACTCATCATGGCAACTAAGAAAACTGCCCTAGAAGTTCAGAGAATAGACTTTGGAAACCAAAAGGATGCTAACATGATGATTTCATTTAAATGGGACATTGCATATAAAGCTCAAACATCTCAATTATTCTCATCAGTTTTTCAGTTGAAATATATTGGGAATAAAGCATAACTTACAGAGAGGGTTAAATAATTTTAGGTGCTTCTAAAATAATAAACTTCAACAAAAAATTTAAGTGATCAAATGGGCTGCATTGTGTATTTTCCAGGCACATAATGCCATTTTATATCAAAATCAAGTAACATTATTAACATCAGTTGTTATAAAAATTCTATATATGTCAAATATGACTTAAATGAAGTGTGACTTTATAATTTAACGTCTTCAAATTGGGCCTCTGTCTCTTTAAAAGCTCCTGCTCTTTCTGATACTCTGAAGTCATCAAAACATCTGTCCTATATTAACACTGCAACGTTTAGCAGTGTTGCTGTGAGAAGGAGCTCCTATAATGAGCTCAGCTGATGCTCAGCTCCACCAGGTGTTTGCCAATTATTGCTGGCTAGTCTGAAGGAGCTGAGTGAGGGAGTCGCTCTGTGAGGCGGAAGCTGCAGCTCAGAGGAGGAGCTTCATCCTTAAAGGCGGGGCTATGTCCACCCAGGTGTTCAGCACGGCTGAATGGTTGACATGGAGATTAAATAATTTCTCAAGCATGAACAAATAAATGAAGGTAACACTCTAGATATAGCATGATGTAGAACTCCAAAAAGTCGATTTTACTAACACTACTCCTTTAAGACTTTACATATAGGATAAAAAAAGAAGAAGAAAATGTTCTCTCTTTTCTTTTTAACCCGCTGCCTCAGTCAGATGAACCAGTTCCCTCTGTGGCTTCCTTCAACAGCTGCTCAGAAGAATAACAGGGTCAGTTCTGGTTGTCTGTACCTTTCTAACATGTTTGGTCTCAAGCCATGTGTGTGTGTGTGTGTGTGCAGGTGTGTATGTGTGTGCAGGTGTGTGCGTGTGTATGTGTGGCAGAGCTCGGCAGGCTGACCTTTCTCCCCAACAAAGGGCAGGGACCAGGTGAAGACGTCCATGAAGTTGGGCAGCCAGTAGGGGTGGGGGGAGCAGTTAAACTGCCGGATATTCATCACATTGTTCTCATATTTCAGCACCGCAGCTGAGGACAAAACACAAACACGTCAACATCTCCATGTTCTGTTGCTAGGGACCCAAGGTCTCCTGCCCGTATCCATGGTTTCCGGTGTGCGCTTCTCCTACCTTTATTATTGTACACATCTAGGTAATTGGGAGCGGAGAAAATTGTAATTAAAGACGGGAAGCCTGTTGTCTGACTTTTCCTGTACATTCGATACCTGCAGGACAGAGACAGGAGGGGACGTCCCCGGGACATCAGGACAGGACATTTCAGGATGAACGTAAACAGTCAGAATATGGACCCACTCCATAGGTTACCAGACTCACCCTGCATCCTGAGCTTCATGAGCCCGTATGACAGACAGCAGGTTGTTGTTCATCAGGAAGTCGCAGACCGCCGGGTAACTGCACAAACAACATGGGGTTACTGCTGCCTCGCCTCCGCTCCAACTCGGTTGCCATGACAGTAAAGATGGCTGCTTTAACTAGATGATTACCGGAGACGGTAGCAGTACTAAAATTAGGAATTTAATAAGGTCGAGGCTTTAGGGGGGCCATGGGTGGGGGCTTCTAACCCACTTCTACCACTGCAGGTCTCTGAGGACACACAGCACACTGCATGCAGTTAGCAGTCCCTGCAGGAAGCTGCAATGTTGAGATTACAACTATTAATGCAAATCCACTCGTCATTTGCAACATTAGAGCAGACTTATTTGTGATAGATGTGGCATAAAATTTCTGATTTTGCCGCACCGTTTTCAAAATGTTGATGTCAAAGTTGCAAATTCTGTGAAAGTTTTATTTCTGCCATAACCTGGTCTTACTAAAAAGTAGAAATTGCTGCACAAAACGTTCCCAAAAGACAGGATTTGAACACAATTAATGTTTAAAGTACAAATAACATTTGCAGGTACCTTGATACAAATCAAATCCTGTCCTGAGGAGAGGTCAGAGTGCAAAAAAGGAATTCCATATTGGTCATTCAGGTTGACATGAACTGTAAACACAGTAGAAGTAAATCCTACCGAACATCTCAGAATAGTTTTTACAAAAAAAGCAAATGTTAACCTGTAACGTCACTCATGTTTCCATCTCACAGGTTTGGCTTTCAAGACACGAAACAGGAAGTTCAATTAGAAGGGGATGAAGGGGATTGGTCAAAATTCAGTTGAGGTTCAGTGATTGGTCAGAAAGGCACATACAGAAAACTATGAGGTGATTGGATAGATTCACAGAAAAGTTGCATTTGAAAATTGCAACTCTGCGCAAAATTTGTTGATGAGAATTTGCATTTATAGTTGCAATCGCAACATTCTAATTTCCTGAAGCGACTGCTAAGCTGTGTTACTGATGTTTGTAACCATAAAAACAAAAAACAGTTCAGATCAGTGGTCTGAAGTGAATTGGAATTCATCATCTAGTGCTCATGTGGTTTATTTTCTATCATCCTGAAAGTGACTCCAGTTTGAAGCCAGACCCCTCCTCCCCCCATCCTGTGTGTGCTCTGCCTCTGAGCCAATAGAAAGCAGAGGCAGAAGCGGCTCCGTCTCCTTTATGACCCATGTTTGGTGTCAACATGGCCGATTCAATACAAATATTAAGACAGAGAGGAGAATGCTAATATTTGTTTCCAATATTTGTGTGACGGAGGATTTAACCAGCCGTCACTTATCTGGAGATAAGCCGTTGTTTGGGAGCGCTTTAATCAGGCCAGATTAACGGCGTGTGAGGCTGCCAGAGGGCCATACCTGTAGAAATAAGAGCAGCCTCGTACGCTATTGTGGGAGAAGTGTTCCTGGGTCTTTTCTGAGCCGTAGTCCTCCCCCGGGTCCGACCATAGCAGGTCACACATGGGCCCGAATGCAGGGGGTTCCTTGAAGCGGTCCAGCTGCACACAAACATTTATTAGACAACAACACTGATGGTTTTAGTTTCCTTCTTCAGGATTCTTGCATTTGTCTTCAGGAGCTCTGGTCCCTTCCTCCTCAGTTGGGTTTGTAGGCCGCCTCACTAACAAACACCAGTTTTCTAGTTGCTGGCCAACCCAAAACATTGATCTGGTCATCTTTCAGCCACTGTGGAACTGAATTAGTAGTGTTCCCCGTTCAGCTGTACAACAGTCTGGTCAGGGTGGAGCTACTGGAGTCACACAACTCAGTCCGTTGATTGGGTGACAGAAAAAGTCACTGCTTCAAACAAACATGAGACGTATTAGTGTGTTATGTTCATCATTGCACTAGCATGACTCAATGTTAGCTGTTTGGAAATTAGCATCTTGCAAAGCAAACTTTAGCTGCAATAGCAACAAAAACAATAAAAACTGTCTTCCCTGTGACCGGATCAACGTTGAAGAGGAATTAGTGGCCACTCTTCCTCTTAGCACTGCTTCAACACTCAGACTACGACTATGTTTTACCTTTGTGGTATCAAAATGTTCGGTCAACAAATACTGGATCTCACTGGAAAATCAGAAAACATTTTCTGGAACTGCCCCACATTGACCACAGTCCTAATTTGTGCGATTTGGTCCATCATACTCTGAGCACATGGAGTTCCTCAAGGCTCCATTCTCAGGCTCAATTCCTTTTACTCGGTTTTGACATGCAACTCACAGCCAAGTTTATAGGGCGTTACCGCGTCTTGTTCCACACCTATGCTGATGTAAAGTTAATGAGATCAGCTTTGCATCTTCAAGTCACCACAGGTCCGACTAGATGCTGACTGCAGTTTTCTGGTTGATCTTTAAAAAACCTGACCTGACCATTTCAATTTTGGCCGACACTAATTATTATTTTTTTTTGTCAGAAATGTCACTAATTATAGAAAGAAAATCGCTGAGTTGGCAGCAGTGGGGTGACTATGGCAAAAGTGCAAACATGACCTGGTGGGCCGGTCTGTCAGTCAGACCTCACAGCAGACAGAGGACAGCGGATGATTTTAGACCTTTGCAGAGGAAGATAAGATCAGCTTCACATGTAAGTATCGGCTGATCACCAATCTCCCAAAATTAATGAAATCGGGGCCGATTCATTGGTGCACCTTCAGTCCCCACTGTTACAGAGTAGGTCAGGTCTGAACCGCCAAACACTCCTCAGGTTATTAGAAGTCATACAGAAAACCTCAGATGTGCATTCAACAAGACTTGAAATCATGACTGTTAACGACCAAAGCCTGTTTGTTTTATATTTTAGCATTTTGTTTAAGTTTTTCTCACCTTTCGGATGTCGTCCAGGCAGGTAATTTCAGGGCTCAGGCCTCCATGCACGCAGAGGAACTGCTGGTTGAGGAGGGCGGCCAGAGGCAGGCAGTCAAACGCCTCCATGCAGGCATCATAAACCTGCTCAGAGTACTTTATCTTACCTGGAGGACACACAGGCACACACTCTAAGCACACGGCGCTACCGCTCTGAGAATCCAGCCGCTTACTGTGGAAGCCGAGCGGCCCGACTTACACTCCTGCTTGAAGGTGAAGTACTCTGTGAGATGTCGGCACTCGTGGTTCCCTCTGAGGAGGAACAGCGTGTCGGGGTAGTTGATCTTCAAAGCCCACAGGTACAGCACACACTGCAGACACACACACATGGGAAGAGACGGTTGGTCCAACAAGACAAGTTGCCGACTTTCTGCTTCAGCAGCCACTCTGCCTGAATCACTTTGTTCCCAGCAGCTCCAGTGGGAGATTTCTGACAACTTCCCTTTCCTGTTGAGTCTTAAAAAATAAAAAAATACAGCAGAGTGGAAGAAACGTTTCCACGGTTAAGATCCATCTGATCATTCACCTCCATGTAATCACCTCAGTAATCAATAAACTGTGAAATCAGACCTACATGGGACTCCTCCTCACTAGAAACAGACCAAATGACAAGGATCCAGAAAAAAAAAACTTAGGAAGCAAATGGATCAGAAGTTCAGAAATACTTCATCTCCAATTGAAATCAAACTAATTTCATGCAATTATCTTCAGGAAGTGGTCATGGATGGTGATGCTGTTGGCCAGTAGGATCTCCTGCAGGCAGTCTTGCAACCAATCAGAAGAGCCCACCGAGTTGACAGTTAAGTCAATTCATGCAGCAACATGAAATGGTTTATTGAGTGAAATAATTAGATCTAGTTTTTAAAAATGAAATCAATACATGAGGCACAAATAATTAAATCTATTTTTAATAAATAGAGGTATTTTTAAATTTGAATATTTATTTGAATAATTATTTCATAGGTTATTTATTTTGTGTAGTTAGTACAGAAGAGGATTAGAGCAACTGGGGGAAAAAGCAATTCTGACTTATCTTCTGAGATCAAAAGTCAGAATTCGGAAATTCAATTCAAAAACACTTTCTTGACCCCAAAGGAAAAATTTAAGTCAGAATTTTGAGAATAAAGTCAGAATTTTTTTTCTCCCAATAATCCAAATAATCTTCTGTATACTTATATTTTATATACCCTCTTGAATCTCCATAATGAAGAAGATGGTGGGATGTAATTCTCTCTCAGTTGGAAGAATGGAAGCCATTACTGTATTACTGTAGCTCTAACCTGGCAGAAGAAAACTGAAGGAGTATTTCAAAGTACCAGTCAGACCAGAATAAAGCTGATCTGATCTGTAGTTTAACCAGAGTCCAGCAAACTGCACAGGAAAACGGGACCGGGTTGGACCGGGCCGCCCCGCAGCACTAATAAGCATCTGTAACCATTTCCAGGATAACACCGGATCAAGAGGGACAGAATCATTAACCGGTGCAGGGATTCAGCCGATGTGATCATTGATCAACAGCCAGGCTCTACAGAAACTCCCATGGGAGCAACTGGAGATCAACATCCTGTCCTGACGACTGGAACAACTGGAAATACTGGAGGGTTGATCAGCGGCGGAACAAAGCAGTCAGAACGCAAACATGCTGCTGGGCTGAACCGTCACACACGCTTCAAAACACCTGCTTCATCTCAATCCGTTCTCACACACAGTCAAATCTGACAAGTGTGGAAAGGTGGCTGACACAGCAGGAAGGCAGCAGCGGGCTGGACATGGACTTTCAGGTGGTTTTAGAGAAGGCGGCCTTATCGGTTTGGTTCAGACGTCACAGACGGTTCTCTGCCCAGACAAACCAGGATAAGACAGCAGGCACCATCAGATCAAACACAATGACCTTAGAAACGCTGCGCTCATCTTCTGAACACAACTCTTGAGTTCTGAATGTTCAAGGCTTATCGGACCGATCTGCTCGCCAGAACTAAGACCCAAGCCTCTCCGTCTCCGCTTCAGTCTGCCTCAGGCTATAGAGAATCACATCAAGGCAACATTTACCAAAACAGTCTTGCCTTTGCCAAGATGGACATTTTTCTGATTTATTAGATCTTATTTTCTAGGAACTTTGTTCTTGTACTCCAATTAACTGATCTATTACTAAACTAGTTAATTGCTTAAACAACTGATTCATCTGATTAATTGTATTAGTCCTACTTGATACTTTTCTTCATCTGTCTAGATTCTATGATAGAAATTAACCTATCAACTGATTACTGGGGTGGATTACTGATCACAGACCCTAGAAGACAGCATCACACCTAGCAACGGGGTCAACCACACCTAGCAACGGGGTCAACCACACCTAGCAACGGGGTCAACCAAACCCCTCACTAAGACAGAAGTCTCTGGTCTCCTGGCTGAGATTCGCTCTGAGGTCGGGGCTGGCCTGCTTCAGATCACATCTCTGAGAGGCCCTGGTCCCCTACCAACCGTTTCTAAGCAACAGTCTATGTGCAATTTACTACAGTGGGCACTTAGAACTTATATTTCTAGTAGCACTAAGGTAGATATAATTTCTGCTCCACTTCTGACCAACACTGTTACTCTATATTTCTGTATCAACTCATCAATTTCTCCTGTATCTCCCAAGTATACATCAGCCCTGCAGCCGAATGGAAGCAGCTGAAAGCCTCATGTTTCTCCACATAACTGCTGTGTCCTTTGCTTGCAAGGCTAGTAGCTCTAAGCTAGTCTGCAGTTAGTTTTCTCATGTTAGAAGCAGCATTCAGCTTCTATGCTCCACAAATCTGGAACAAACTCCCAGAAAACTGCAGAAAAGCTGAAACACAGAGTTCCTTTAAATCAAAGTTAAAAACCCCACATGTCAGAGTTGATTTGAACCATAATAACTGGAACGTTGACCAACATATTTGATGATTCTGATGATAGCACTCATCTAAATGGAATGCTTGGTACTGGTTTCTCATTTGTTGACTTTATGTTGTTTCTATGACTTTTGTTTTTGTTTTTTATGATGTGAGTTGCCTTGCTGCTGAAACGTGCTGTACAAATAAACTCGACTGATTTCACTGACGGTTTCACACCAGGCTACGTTCACATGGCAGGTCTTGATGCTCAAATCTTACTTTTTGATGAATGAATTAATTAAATGTAACTGCAGTCAGACTCTGATCCATATGTGCAGAAGAAGGTTGATGTCACACAGCAGTGCTCTGCTCATCACAGTAATAATGGCCGCCCAGGGATAGATTTACAATTATTCAGCAACAGATGAACAGATGAAGATGAAGGAAGCACAACTAACAGCGGCAGAGCATAAATCTCGACTCCTGTAGCAAAGACTGTTTGGATGTGGAGTTCAAGCCAGGAGTGATGGGATTATAATACAATGATAATAATAATATAACTTATGACAGAAGTTCATAATTGTAATTTTCAGTCATCGTTCAGGTCTGGATTTACCACATCTGGCTTCTTCTGGTACAGATTTATGATGCGTGTCTCATGACAGTGACAGAAGTCGGATAAAATGGTTCAGACGCCGAACACTTTGAAAACAATCGGATCTGTATCCAAAAGAGCTGATTTTTTGGGGGACTGAAAACAAATGGGAACTGGATTGTTTGGATTTGGGTTGTGTTCACCTGCTGTGTGAATGGAAAAAATACTGATGAACAATCACTCATTTGGCTCAGACACAGGAGAAAAACCCTATGTAGCTATAATTGACTCCCTGCTGTAGCTAGCTATAGCAGGAAGACCGTTTGGAAGGAGGAGTTAATGATTACCTTTGTTAGAGATTTAATTCATGCAATCTGAGGAAATCATCAGGGTTTGTTCAAAGAATATTTTAAATCTGTCAAACCAAAAATTCCAAAGTTTTAACACTATGTGTATTTTTATAGGCAGATGACAGTGCAGTGGTCAAGCTGACCGAGTGATCTGGATGATGAGTCAGTCTGAAGACCAACGGCGTCTCCATTAAAGGAGCCCAGAGAAGCAGTGGCTGTTTAATGAGCTCTGGGCTCCTGGAAGTCAGCTGTAGAAAGGCTGCCAGCCAGAAACACACAGTCCACTCCTCAGCCCAGAACCCTCAGACAGTCAGAGCGGGAGGCGTTGGCAGGCTTGTGTTTAACCAAGAGTGTTTGTATGGGTGGGGCAGTCAGGGGTGTGAGAAGACCAACAAAGCGTCTTTTATTTCCTACACTATTTAAAGCTGTGAAGGTTCACTTGTTACATCCCCAACTAACGCCTCTAATTATGGAACAGTTCTTTATGTCTGTGCCTTCATTTACTGAAACGGACAAAACTTCACTGTTAAATGACTAGAAGGTTAAAGGGGCAGTGTTATGTAAAATTTATATTTTTTTTAGATTTGCATCATATTATGTCATTCTCTCATCAAAAGCATACCTGGAGTGTTGCTTTGATTCTTTCATGCATGTTTGAGAAATCCTTTAATCTCCATGGCAACCATTCAGCTGTACACAATGCCTGTGTGGACCTAGCACCGCCTATGAGGATGAAGCTCCTCCTAAGAGCTGCAAGTTCCAAGCTTCCTAGACTCCGATTCACAGATTCACTCCGATTCACTCTACCATTCAGCTCCTTCAGACTAGCCAGAAGCAATTAGCAAACACCTGATGGAACTGAGCGTCTGCTGGGCTCATTATAGGAGCTACTTCTCAGTGAAACGTAGTAAAAAACGTCAGAGGAGCCATGTTGTGATGACTTCCTGAAGACGGAGTGTCAGAAAGAACAGAAGTTTTTAAAGAGACAGAGACCCAATTTTAAGGTGTTAAATATTGTCAAATTTCTTTTAAATCATATTTAATACACACAGCATTTTTATAACAACTTAAGGTAACATAGTTACTTGATTGTGCTATAAACAGGTACTATGTGCCTGGAACAGACATTATACTGCCCCTTTAAATAAGACAGATTAAATTAAATGAGCAAGAGAAAGCTGAGATCTGTGGATGATTTCCAATCTATACTTTCTGAAAAGCACCGATGAGCCAATCCAGATTGATTCCCTTTAAGATCTATAATTTTACACCAAGTAGTTTCCCCATGCACCTCCAGCAGGAGGCAGGAAGTGGAGCCCTGGGCAGTCCTACCTCGATACTGAAGTAGCCTCGGTCCACGTAGTCTCCAAGGAACAGATAGCGGGTGTTGCTGGGTGAGCCGCCCACCTCGAAAAGCTTCATCAGGTCAAAGAACTGGCCATGGACGTCACCACACACTGGACACACACACACACAGCTGGGTTCAGCTTCTCCAAACGTTTAGAAAACTCTGCATTGGGTCTCAACTGAAAACCTGTGGAATCTAGGAGGACTATTTCTATGCTTCGGTATTCTGCTGTCAAATGGAAAACGGGAGACAAAGCATTTATTTGGAATAGTTCCTATTTTTTTTAAAGTCAAAAATAGATTGCAAAGGTTTCAGACAAATCTACGTTGGTGTGTGTGTGACAGAAACAAAGTGGAGTGTGTCTGAACAGACTGGAAGCTGCAGTTGGGCAAGGTGGGATCATTTGCATATCAGAGATCAGTGTCTACTGGCTGAAGGGAAGGTGTAGAGTTACATGGAAGGCTTTTATTATTTCCATGAAAAAAAAAACTGGTTGGATCCTTGTTTTAACAACTAACTTCAGACAGACAGATGTTTGGTTATTATACTGAGTTTAACATGTTTGCATTATTTGCAAAGACGGTGGAAGACTTCAGGAAATATGATTACTGCAGAAAGCGGCAGTAACCATCTGGGATGTAGTTTGGTCCCATTGTGGAGCAGTGACCGTGCTCCTGATGGTTCTAACTGCAAGGAGCCAGGAGGTGAGCTGGTGTGATCACTATTTAAATTATTACTTCATTTATTAAAAAGTGGAAGAGCCCTATCTGAACCAGCCTGTCTGTTTGCTGCAGCAGGACCTGTCCAGAAAACGGCATAACAGATGAAACACTGAGTCCCTTTAAATCAAGGATAAAATCCAGCTGATTAGTGTTGCTTTGATTAGAAGCAAATGAAACCTTGATCAACTTATGTGAATTAGGTTTTAGTTAAGATTAGGGTTTTGAATAAATTAGAAAAGTTTATGCTTAGGGAAAATGTCTGGGTTAGGCATTAATGCAGTTACTAAAACAAATGGAAGATAATACAAAGTCCTAATATGAATAGAAATATAAACTTCTGTGTGGCCATAGAAACTATAAAGAGATCGTTCTTTTCTCCATGCTTTCATTAGGAACCCAACTGTTGCTAAGGGACAGTAAAACATCAGACTCTACAGCTGCTGCTACTTCACTTGGATTTACCCAAAACAAATTTGTTCACCACCAAAGGATCTAGTTTTCAGGGCGTTCATAGATACAGAAGAATGTAGGCTGGTGTACCTGTGATGGGCGCCTCCACTTCCAGCATGCATTTCTCCTTGCGCAGGATGCTGGCTCCCTCGTTGATGATTCGCAGGGCCGCCTCCTCCTCCAGCCGGCCCTCCTTCACCAAATGGGCCTTCAGCAGCTCCAGGCTGGGCTTCCCATCCGCATACAGGTCTTTGACCGACAGGCGTGTACCGGGAGGATATGGCACCGCTGCAAACATGGTGGGGGAGAAGGTCAGGGGGGTGAGGCTCTGACGTCAACCACACAAACACACTGATAAACCCAGGGTTCACTGTGAGGACAGGACATGAGCGATGGAGCCGCTCCTGCTCATATGCTTTACCTTACAGAGGCAGGAAGAGCTCTTACCCAAACTGAAAACCCAAGGTGAGGCAGAAAAACGCACATTCTTTTCTGAGTGGATTTTAATAAAATATCTCAACCCTTACCACATGTTGACGACAAATGTCTCTTTATAAAATGTGCTTCATTCAAAAAGTTATTTGGATGGAATTGTTCTGTGAAACGCCTGCTGCCAAGGCAGCTCCGTCCTCTGAATGAGTGGCTTCTGCTGGAGGATGCAGCTCTTTAGAAATGCTTTGAAAACGGAGCTGCAGCAGGAAGTATCCTCCACAAGGACACAGAGACAAAGCACCTGAATGCCACGAAGACGTTTTCAGAACGACAGCTGCCACAACTTCAGATCCTCGCAGTAGAAATCCGTTCTCGCTCAAGCTCCATGCAGAACGGGGGAAATGGCTTCATCACACTATGGAGCATCATTTCCCCATCGGGGCTTAGCTTCCTTCATCTACCAATGATGCCACAAAACTCCTGAACACATCTCTTCAGACCACATGTACTCGGTGTTGTCCGAGTCCATTTTTACCACCATGCACTCGGCGTCTCAGTAGACTGCTCATAAGAAAACAGTCAGACCTGCTAGGTAGGAAATGTTGCTGGATGAAGAATTGTCCCAGAAATTAAAATTTTTTGTGTCCATTTTTTAAGTAATATATTGATAACGGCATAATAACACAGGTTTGCCCTTTCAAAGTCTAATGGAGCATCATTTTGTACAGAACAACACTGGAACTGGAAGACATTTTAAATATGCAAAACAACCAAAAACAATAAATAAAATGGAAATAAAACCAAACACAACCAAAAAATAAAATTGATTATTATTACAGCTCTGAACAAATTGGCCTTCAAAAGATAATAGAATGGAAATTATTTAACTCATTTTAAATTATCATGACATTAGTTGCTTATTGCGGCAGGCAGTGGAACTGTTTTATATGCAGAACTGAGCTGATAAGGTTGAGAGACGGCACAACCGGTTGCCTTTATAGTTGCTTTTTTTGGTCTTATTGTTACAAACTACCAAAGTGTGAGGTAAGATGTAACAAAGGACATCTGTGTAACTTACAAAGTCCCTGATATTCTTCCAGCGTTTTTAACCAGAGCCGTTTGTAGTAAACACACACGGGTATATTAAAGAACATTTTGAGAACTCTGTCTCTAAACTTCAAGGAGTTAATATACCAAAGGAACAAGTGTTACAATCACTCCCGGTCTCCCCTAATCCACTTTAAACTCTTATCACTGTTAAGCAACTTTATGCCAAGTTGGGATTATCATCAGCATTTGAATTTTACCACAAACACAAAGCAACAGTTGTTATTTCAAACCTTCTGTACCTTAACTTTTGTACTGAAGCTGCACTGTTGGATCAGAGAAGGAGGACGGCTGTAGAGTTGCTTTTCTTTTCATCCTGAGTGTGTTTTTTTTTTTTTTTTTACCGCTGTGTAGAACAGTTACTCTGATCATTTCAAGTCACATCACCCAGCGCTGCTCCAGCGTCAGATAGATGGCTAATGCCTTATTCACACGACAAGATTTGGAAACTGCTGGCCGATTTTCCAAACCTGAGAGTTCCCACACATGACGACGTCTTTCCGAGCAGACCAGAACACTAACACACCCCACATGGCAGGAATCTCTCTCAAGATGATCGGAAGGAGAAAATTGGGACAAAAATCTGGCAGCGTGAACTAGAATGATGTCACCTAACCGGTTCGTCATTAATTGTTGCTTCTACCCAATTCTGTTCCAAAGGCACATTTCTCTCCTACTCCATTACCCCCACACCCACCCTTCAGTCACCACCTTATTTCCCATGAGCATCCATTCAGTCTGATCATTTCATTCTGATTACATCATTTCAGAGCGTCTTCTCTCTGTTTCAGGTAGAACAAAGTTCAGCAATGTTTAAGTGTGAACCAGGAATGTCTGTGCAGAGCATAAAGTGACTTCCAACACACTTTGTCGGTGTGTTGGAAGTCAACATGGTTCAGACTTTTTCATAGAGCTGTAATCAAGTCAATGAGCTACGATGGCATGCTGAGGCTTGACCAGACACTCTGGCAGTGCAGTGCGGTGCGGCACAGCCCAGCCCAGCCCCCAGAGGAAATACCAAGCAGCTCGATTCCTGGAAAATACCAGTTTCACAGAGAAATCTGACAGATCACATGGAGGAGGCCGCGGCAAAGCCAAGAGATCTTTTCATTTCTGCTGTAGCAGCCTTTTATTGGTATAGACCCTGTAGAGAACACCATTTATTAGAACCCTGACTGTAAACATACCACACCTCATCTTAGTAACCAACTAACCAATGTTGCTTTGAGAACATCGGCTCCTTCAGATCACAATAAATTTGAGGAGTTTGTCAAACTTCAGTGAGTGGGAACTGAACTTCAACTAATGCAGTGTTAATGGCAGCAGTCCATACCACTACCCCTCCTCCACTCTGCAGAGCTGTGCGTTCCCTGTACAGATTTGGCAGGTGAACACAATAATCTGCACCGTCTCTAGCAGTTTGTGAAAATCGTAAAAACTGGCTGTGTGTAGCTGGCTGAGGGTGTGACAGCACACCAACAACAGCAGCTACTGGCTTTATTCAAGACATTCCTGATACTCAATTTAACGGGCTGTCATCTCAACAATTATGCAAATACAAAGAGTAAAACTGAACAGAATACTGCGATCATCATGTTTTACTGGCCGCTCATTAAAATGTTCTGCAGGGTGGAGTGGTACACCGAGGTCACAGTACAAAGCATAGTAAGTATTCTATTTTCTATTTAAAGTAAATAGCATACTTTAAATAGTATGTTATATAAATGTAAAGCATTCTAATGAGATGCTTGATAAATATGCTGATAAACCTGAGATACAGATGTGGACTATGTCAGTGGTCCCCAACCCCCGGTCCGTGGACCAATTGGTACCGGACCGCGCAAGAAATAGTGAAATATTTCCGTTTTATGTATTATTTGAGTCTGGAGTATCTTTTATTTTGAAAATCCTTTAACCGGATTCTCTCGGTTACTTGTGCGCCAACACAGAGCCCACAAGCAGCAAAATAAGTAAGAAACAGATCAGATATCAGAGAAGAGACAGGAGAATGGATTTATCCCGGACTGGTAGGTGAGTCCCACATTACAAGCAGCTCTGCATAACATGCGGCGACCGGCTGCTAATGAGGCAATGAAGCTTCAAGCTGCTTTACCACGTAGAGACCGAGCAGGCTGTGGATATAAGCAACACTTCAGGTGTTACTGTCTCCCATCAGTCCCAGATCGGACCGTCTCGTTGCAGAGAAACAAGCTCAGGGCTCCCGTTAGTCATTATCGTGAGTTAAAGTTTTCACGAAAGTAAAATGTTCGTTTTTGTGGCGCATCTGTATCTTATTTTGAAGGGATATGTAAACGTTACCATAGCGACCAGAGTCAGAGCGTTTGGGCTGCAGTCAAGAGGAGACGAGTAGAGCTTGTGAGTCTTAAGTCTGGTTTAGATGGAAAGATTTAAGAATTGTCTGCCGATTCTCCAAACCTCTGTGACCACAGAGCTGATAAAAGTCCAACAGGTTCGATCGGTTCGTGTGTCCAAGGCAGGAGGAGCATGAACCGATTCCAGTCACGAACATCCCGATTCCAGAGGATAATCCAGTAAAACCTCCAACATAGTGGGAATTGAGAATTGTCGCAGCAATAAAAAGGTTGGGGACCATTGGACTATGTGACTTTGCTTTGGTTAAAATAGTACAAATTTTAGTTCAATGTTTGCAAAAATGTAACTTGCAAAGATTTTGATACAAAATTTGTTTAATGTAGTTTACAACTGTTAAGTGACAATGCATGTTACTTTATTCGGAGGAGGATGTCCCCGTCTCCAAGGTGAAGTGTATTATAGGGCTTAGTTCTCATTACATAAACATCACAGTAACACTAGAAGTGGAATTTCCACCTTAACCAAATAATCTGATTCACTGTACTGTGGTGTTGTTGTTGTAAAGGGCTAATTTACAACACCTGTCTAAAGGTCAGAGTTCAGACCAGGTTAGACATTCAGCACGGTCCTGTGATGTTGGACTCAGCAGGTTGAGTCCGATAACAGCGGCAGCAAACTCACTTTGGGCCATGTCAAGATGAGAAATGTCAGAGGGCTCATTGTGGCAGAATGCATCAATAAAACTACCCAACAACAAACTCTTCAAATATTAATAAATAGCAATTCCTGCATTCCACAAGTCCTTCTCAAATTTAAGTATGAAACATCTTTCCACACTGATTTAATTTGGCACTATACAGATGAAAAAATTTGATAGGCAGGCCAAATTTGGCCTGCGGGCCTTCAATTTGACATGTGTGCCTTAAAAAAAAAATAAATAAAAAAATCGACGCCACAACGATGCCGTTCAAGAACAGCCCAAGCAGCTTTCTTACACACTTTCCCGCCTCAGTGACTGCCATGTACGAGCATGTGTGTAAATACTTCTCATTTTATTCCGTTTCTTGCTCTGCAAGTTGTGAACTTCCCCCCCAATGAAGAAATAGACACCGACTGGCTGGCAGTCAGATGCATTCTTTGGAGTGTTTTGATTGGTCAAGTCAAAGAATCAAAACCAGAAAGGACACTAATTCAAACACAAATTTTGCATAATTCCTTCAGACTAGCGGCAGCAGCAACTGGCAAATATCTGGTAGAACTATAGCCTGCTGAGCTCATCATATGAACTGTAAAAGCTGCATGAGAGTTCTGATGAACAGGAATTTGAGAGCAGCAGTTGGAAGTTGAAGGTAAGTTACTTCAGTGTTACCCTACACTAAATTTTCAGTTTCAACAGCAAAGTAATGTAAAGTATTGGTAATAAAATTGGTATGTGATCAAACTTATATCTTTATTGCAGCTATAAAACCTCTTATCATGTGTAAAGTACAGTGTAAAACATGCAAATGTCAATACCCTGTAATAAACCTGTAAATAAATCTGCAGCTAGGGATGCCCGATATATCAGCACAACATCGGTATCGGCTGATATTAGTCAATTTTTAACATCCGTATCAGTCTGATAAATAAAACTGGGCTGATATGAGCAATTAATATATTGTTTTGTTTCTGGCTGGAGTTTTTTTTTCCCAAAGGTGTCAAAGCAGTAGTGAAATTTTATATATATATAATATTGGTAAGTTGATCATATTATCAATATCAGATATCAAAAATGGCCCAAATTTCTTTATCGGTGCTTCCCTAATTGTAGCATAAGAGTTCAACATGACAGTTTGACAGCTCAGAAGCTTTCACAAACATTGAATATTTTTTATTTTACCAGTTTGGTTTTTCCATAACCATGTTTAGTTAACAATGCCCAACATTTTCTTCTGTTAAAAGATAATATCAGATCACTGCTTTTTTCACTTCCGATACCGGTACAAATATCTGAGGTTCAGTATCAGCCAATACTGATCCGATACAGTCAGATATTGAATTGACTTAAAATGTTTGTTTAGTCAAAATAAAGAAATGCTACAAATTTATTTGATAACACTGCACCAGTAGAGCACACTTAAGTACACCAATAGTTTTACAAGCTTGGTCAAACATTTAAAAACAACAAGTCCAACCTGTTCTGTCAGAGCAATCAGGAGAACAGCTGTAAAACCAACAATAGGCTGACTACCTTTGTCAAACATGTAAAAATAAACTGCAACAAACCTTTGTTCAAATAGTTCAGGAAGTGCAGTTAGGAATTCTAAATACAGTATAATGTAAAATAAATAAAGCATGTCGCTCAGAGCACAAAGCATAGAAATAGACTGAATATATCTACCCCGATGGATCGGACACATTGTCAACGATATCCAATGTAGACTTTTTTTTTTCTCCAATACTGGTACTGATTCCGATATTATTATCGGATTGGTGCACCTGTGGCATTGTCAACTAATACACAAAAAGCAAAGAAAAAATTCAAAATGCCGTTGCATTTGGACTTGAAAGGCTTAGCTTCCTGTCAGCGCTAAACTAAACAGCTTTTTAAAAGTTTTTATAAAAGGAACCTCAACTCAGTATGAACACATGTAGTTCAAAAGACCTGAACCTGAAAAGCAATAGGAATACATCCAATTTGCCTACATAAAAACAGCGTGAAAACGAGTAGAACTCTGGATTGGAATATTCCGCACGATTTATAAAAAGTTTGAAATTCCTTGAACTTTTACTATATTTGTGGAAAAAAGGTAGATTTTTAGTTGACTCAGTCTCTCAGAAATCTCATTTCATGAACTCAATCATCATCGTGTTCCATTAGCTGGATATAACACAAGATGTTTGGCCAATTTTTAAAGTAGCAGTTTGCATTTAAAACATGAGTTGAATGGTTTTCTGATAAGAGTCGCTGTCTAGTTTTCTGTCAGTTAATTTGTTTTAAAAATGGAAAGATTGCATTCAGGTTAAAACAACAATGAAGGATGAAACACTCAAGCTCGTCCTCATTTCTAATCTTCAATATACACAGTTATCTCATTGCTTATTTCTGATGTTCTTATTGTTGACAGAATATGATAAAGCTTTGAATAAAGCACATGAACTCACTGAACCATGTGTTTATTGATGCAAAGAAACTGAGCTGCTCTAAAGGTGAACATCTCCCCGTTTGTCAGGAGACTTCTGCTTTTTCTAAGTAGAACATGTTTGTAAACACGGCTTACAGAGGACCTAGACTGCTGACACCCCCACCACACACACACACACACACACACACACACACACACACACACACACACACACACACACACACACACACACGCACTCATAACATGTACAAATGCAATAAATGAAACTGTTTTCTAAAATAACTGACATTTTGTTGAAAACTGACATCACACACACAATTCTTCTCATTCATTGAAAGAAAACTTCCCAATACATTACTCACACACACACACACACACACACACACACACACACACAGCAGGCTCTGTGGTCTAGTTTAATGAAAGCAAACCAGGTCGCACACATCCAGCCAATCATGCCGCTGGCTCCTGAACTGGTTCATCACCAGCAAGGCAGAAAGCAGTCCAGTGACGATGTGTAGAGGCGGCCTGAACAGAGCAACCTGTGAAGCCAGCCTCGAGTCTGTAGAGGAAAATAAAAACCACAAGCGAGAGAAAAAGGCTTCATCGACTGCAGGAGGAAGTGGTAGTCAAATAATCAACGACTGGAGGGACAGAAGAAGACTTCATCAAACTGTGTCAACAGCTTCAGTAAAACACTGCTCAGCTTTTGGTCTTTTTTTTTTGTATTGCTTTTTGTTCAGCTGGGTCCTCAATGGCCACCGTACAAACCCAGCTCGCTTTTAGTAGTAAACTCCACTGTGGACCACTTTTATGTCTTTAGACCTGATAGTCCAAAGTTGCAACCAAAGTTGCAACATTTGTTACATTTTCAGCAGAAAATGTGAAAACCCCTCCCCGCCTGTGGTGGCGCTGCACCAAGAACCAGAAAGAAACGGCATGAAGATTTTACATGTTTGTTCTGGTTGCATTTACCCAGAATGCCCTGTGCTGCAGACCGCTTCCTGGTGTAATTTTTGGAATAATTACATCTTCTATGACATGTACAGTCCATTAACTGTCAATACCCTGTAATAAACTTGACCAGTCCATTAACATGTACAGTTAATGTACATGAGTTAATGGACTCCTTGAGTACATGACTATATAGAATAAGTTCATGGAAAGCACTAATTTATTACTCTTTCTTCATGCTTTATTATGGTGTAGGGGGACATACTTGATTTTATATTTTCAAAAGAAATCTTGCAAAATGCATTAAAAATGTTTTTACTTTTACTTCATGTTATTCTCTTTAAATCATTTACCATTTTTACAATTACAATGACATACAAAAAGAAAAAAAAACTCCTTGGATATATTTCTCTTTGCACATGCGCAAATTAGCTGACAGTATGGCTGCTGCTTCAGTGACCATCTGAATGCAGCCTTACACTTCTACTGACCACCTGTCCATGAACAGCAGCAGACCCCCGCTGTGATTGGCTCAGCGCTCTTCATTCAGGAAGTTGAAGTTGGTTATGCTTTAACTGCACTGCCTGGACGGCTGAAGTCTCCGTCTGTTGGTAGCTCTGCTCTCAGTGACGGACTCTAAACCCTACAGGCTCGTCTCAGAGCCAGCAACACCCACATTCAGTGCAGAACCACACTGATGTGTTTTGTAAATTGTAAAATTGTGTGGTTTCAGTTTTGTGGTGTGGGTTCACATTGTCAGAGTATAATGAAGACTGACTGCTGTAAAGAGAGCCGTGTCGTGTTCTGGTGGAAACCTGTAGACAGTGTGAATCATCTGCATGAAAATGGCCTCACAGGCAGGAAACTGCAGCAGCTGATAGAACTTATCTGGACCATCAGGAACTTCAACATGTTAGCTTCTGCTGCGGCGAGGGAGGCTGCAGGAAGTCCAACAGCATACAAGCAGCAGGACTCTGAGAATTGAGCTGCAGGGCGGTGGTAACATGGGAGCAGAGCCTGCTCTACACTGTTAGAGGGGCCCGTCTGGGAACCAAAACTCTGATAAAGATTGGGATTTAGGGCGATATCAGTAAAGGAAGTGATCATGTCTGACATCATTTTACTTTTTGAACCGCGCTTTTCCACGATTGCCTAAAGGCAGCTCAATACATTTCAAAAATACCAAACTATTGCACACTGCCTTGTTATACAGTAGCACTACTTTATCCAAGTGGCTACTTGAGAGGCACATTTGATTATAAGCAAAGTTTTTAGAGTATTCGTGTCTGTGTGCAGCAGTCATAGACTCTTGATGCTATGTGTATAGCAGAAACTTGATATCATGTTTAAAAATGCTGAGAACTGCTTATTTTAACAATTCAACACCAAATTTACCTCAACATGCATCAATAGACAACTGTCGAATATGACAGTCTTCCTAACAAATGCTCTTGGGGGTACAGCCAATCAGCAGCACGGAAAATGAAGGATGCTCCTGGATTGGCTGCTTGGTAAACACAAGCTAACGGCTAATGCTAGCATTGCTCCGAGGCATTTCAGTTTCACATTTACTTTCGAGTATGTTAGAGCTGAAACGATTAATCTGATCAATTGTGATAAATCAATTATTGAAATAATTGTCAACAAATTCAGTAATTGGTTGATCATTAACTAGAACATACAAACTCAAACAAGCCATTTACTGGAAGAACATCACAGTCATAACAGTAAGTCCAAACTGTACTGATAGAACATATTTAGTCTGCAAATATGTTCTACTAGTTTCTATTAAGCACCTTTTACTGTCCAGTTATTACTTTGTTAATCCAATAAATTAATCTCCAGATGAGCCCTCCACTGTATTGATAAGGTCTGAACTTTTCACATGATGATGTTGGAAGGATTTTTTATCTGCAGATGCATCCTTTGCTACATGTGATCAAGCATTCACTAAAAGAAAGCTCTTGTATATTGGGCAATAAAATTTTAGATTTCTTATTTAAAAATAAACAGTTTATTTGTACTATTGTATTTATATTATATAAAATAGGCTTAAGAATTATATAAAAAATCTGCATAACTTGCCACAAGGTTTTTCCCGATTAATCAGAAAAATAATTGATAGAATAAATGATTATTAAAACAATTGTAGTTGCCGCCCTCGTTGCTCATTTTTGTGGCATGCTTATGTAATTTAATGGCTCTGGGTGTTTAAAAGACAAACCTCACACTGACGGTCAGCTCAATTAAAGGCTCTCAGCCACTACTGGCTTTTCTATTGTTCTTCAGGACAACGTGAAAATGGGCAGCATATTAAAACATTAAACATTTGTGTCGCTGTCAAAATGTGACTGTTTGCTCAGCATGGAGGACAGCTCAAGTTTAGGCTTGTTCTTTTCTTCCTGAGGTATTTTAAACATTTACCACACGACTCCAAACAGTACACTTTGACTATTCCTGTGAACTGTGCACAGGAATAGTGCACAGTTCCATATATAATTCTTTCTAAGGATTACAATCCTTAGAAAGATTTAAACAGTTTGATGATGAGGGAATATGACCCATAACTGATGTGATTTATCTACTTTATTGTGCATAAACCAGAGCAAATCTGGGCCAGGAATCGAACCCAGGACCTTCTTGTTGCAAGGCAACAGTGCTGCCTACTGCACCACCTTGCAGCCCAGGTCAAATTATTTTACACTATAAATTTTACTTTGTCTTGCAGCTTTATTTGCCTTTAAAAGTGAGCACGGGCTCAATTCGGCATCATTTCTGTTAAAAATTAGACATCCTTAAATCTTTCAAATTAAATGAAAGTTAAACAGAAATGATGATTTTTGACAACTCTTACTGAAGGTATTAACAGTGCTTCAAGCTACTTATTTTAAAGTAGGAAAATTGAAATTGCCTTGTTTGTATCTGCAAAGTCCAAGAAACTCTGGTAATGAAATTGTTTTTTTTTTTTTTTATCTCAGTGAGTTTTGTCTTCCCGATAAAATAAAGTTAGAGCCAAACAAGCAACCGTTACTGGTGAAGTGATCCAGAGCCTGAGCTCCCATCAGTCCGGCTCCTGGATAAAAACGTTGATGCCCATAGAGTGAGAAACACCTGGGTCTTCAGAGCTGAACTGCTGCTGCAGCGTTCCAGGACAATACAGGGCAGACCGCCGACTGACATGTTGCAACCTTCTCTGAAGTGGCAGAGAAAGCAAGAAGCAGCATGACTTTGCTGCTGTGTGGACAGGAATGGGTGGAAATGAGGGAAAACATGACACTTACCCCAACCTGTTGTTGCTAGGCGCCAGTTGAGCCCTGATCCCTGAACGGAGCGTCACAGAGGACACGCCCCCTGCTCCTCACTGGGCGGGCCTCATCAATCATGGATGCAGACACAATCATTACACATGGCGGGCGAGGCAAAAGGCAGGACTGATTGGATTACCATCAGTAAGTAAGCTGGAAGCTGAAAGGAGCCAGCAGTGATGCATCGGCGTGCCTGTCGCAGCTGTTTCCATGGAGATATAACCACGGACTGCTCCACTCCGCCGTGAGCTAGCAGAGCGCCTCCAGAAAAACTTTTCACACCCTCTAAGAGGTGGGCATTTAACGTTTATCATGAATGTTATTAATGAATTAATAATCACGATACGATTTTGATTTATTGTTATGATAAATTCCAATTAATGATATTTAAAATCTCTTCAAACTGTCCGTCTGGTCTGGATTACTATTTTTACTATTTCTATCCACCGTTTGTTCAATAAAGATGTATCAAGTTGTCCTAAAGAAGTACTTTACAAACTCAATGTTTCTCAAGAGCAGGATTTAATTAGACCTGTGGAGCTGTGAATGATGTGCCATGCAGTCATAACCATAAGGTTACTTAAAAAACAGTAATAATTCCTATTATCACTTTTTTAATCAACACTATCACCACAAAGCATAATTTTTTATTTTACGTTCATATTGCCGTCTTCTGCCATCCAACTAGGGCTGGACTATACATGCATTTTATCAATTACTGTAATCCAATTATTGGTTTTTGAAGACTTAATTTTTGGAAAATCTGGATTTTTTTTTTCCTCCAATGCACTCTGTAGGTTTCCAGTAAGTGATGTCAGCACACACAGGCTGCTGACATCACTGTTTACAGCTACTATTTATTTAGACTTTGAATTCAAGTGTTGATTATTACAGGATATTACCAGAATAAAGAGGGAATTTGATCAGAACACAGGCATGAAAAATGGAAAGATTAAATGAGGGATGTTGAGCATCTTGTGAAGGTATACTTTGGTGTATGATTTACTCAAAATAGAAATAATCTTTAAATATATCGGCTTCAAATGATCAGCAGTAGCAAGACTTTGAAACAATTGTGCAAACAACTGAGTATATTAAAAAAAAATTAAACATGAACTGAGGCGGCGACATCAGATCCTGATAACTGAGCTACTTTATTATTAAAATGCTTTTTTCTTTTATTTTTAAGAGGTGGTTGAGTTTTTATTCTGCTAATCATATGACTACGTTCTGGTAACGTCAGGGCCTGAAATAAAAGCCAAATGAGAGAAAATATTTTTTGTCATTTGTAATTTATTTTTAAGAAGAAAAAAAAAACAATCAATTAGAGCTTATTGTAACGATCTGATGTTATATTAAAAATGTAAGTGCAATAGCAGCAAACTATACAATAATTTCCCAAGCCTAAACAGGATACAGGATTTTCAAAAAGCCTGGCCACAATTTCTCAACTTTGAGCTTTGACTAGGCTGTTCTAACAAACACTTCCAATTTAGGTTTGCTAAGAATAATCAATATTTCAATGACATGTCACAATATGACATTTTACTGGACGATAAATTGTCACACAAATGATTGTGATAAACGATAATATTTTGTTTTCAGATCATTTTAAAATAATTTAACTAATAAATAATATATGGAAAATGTCATAATAATACAAGTTGGCCCTCTCAACATTCAATAAGTTGGAACACTGGAACGGGAAGATATTTTATATGTCCAAAATAAAACATGACAGAAACAATAAAGGAAAAAAAAAAAAAAAAAACATGCAACCAAATCCATAAATAAACTTGATTATGATGTCTCAGTAAACAAAACTGACCTTCAAGAAATATTCATCATCAGAATGGAAACTACTGAGATCATTTAAATTTATCATGTGATTAATTGATTTATTTCTTATTGCGATAGAATTATTCAATAACAAAAAAAATCGATACAGACGGGAATCACTTTCACCTCTTAAGCGACCAAGTTGCTGAATCATCTTAAAGTAAAACACTTTTAGTTTGATTGTTTTTACTCTTTTTTTATTAAGGCTGCAAACAACTTCACATCACCATTTGCTGAGAAGAGTGAAACCACTGCCACTGACTTTGTAGTCAAAGTAGAATCATTTGGAGAGTTCCCAGCCCCGCCCCTCTGTTTCCTCCAGGAAGTCATTCCTTTTCCTTGGCTCGATTGGCTGCATGTCCGGGAGCGGAGGTTACCACGATCACGTGTGCTAGCTTCTGCAGTGGTCCACTATTAACGCATATTAGAAAAAACTATTAAAATAGACAGTTTTAGTTGTTTTTATTTGTCTGAAGTATTTGACAACATTATGCCCAACACACATTTTCAGGTCGTTGAGTTTGTCTTAAAACCGACCCAGACGGAAGCTAACCGAACCAGCAGCTAGTCAGCATTAGCTTGTGAGCTTTAAGGTTCAATTGTGGTCTCATCTGACAAGAGCATATTATTAATACTATTATTATTATTCATATTACTCACTTCCTCCGTGAAGCTACAATATTGAGATTGCAACTCAACATTGCACACACTTGGTCATTGGTCAGATTTACAGAAAAATTACAATCACCTTAATGTGTTCTGTATTTCCTTCTTTTCTGACCAGTCACTGCAATTCAGCTGAATCTTGACCAATCCCATTCCCCCCCTTCTAATTCAACTTCCTGTTTCCCACAGTATCTTGAAAGCCAAACCTGACAGCATGAGTGACTCTAAATGTTAATATCAGACTTTTTCTTTCTGAGATGTTCTGAGAGATGTGCTTCTACTGTGTTAACCTGAATGAGACAATATGGAATTATTCTTTTGCACTTTGACCTCTCCTCAGGACAGCATTTGATTTGTCTGAAAATGTTATTTGCACTTTAAACATTGAACATGTAAAAATCCTGTCTCTTTTTGGGAACGTCATGTGCAATGATTTCAACTTTTTAGTAAAACTGGGTAATAGTAAAAATAAAGCTTGAATAAATTGCTACTTTGACTTCAAAGTTTCAAAAAAATGTGCTGCAAAAAAATCAGTAATTTTAGTCCGTAACAATCACAAAGAACATCATGACATCCTGGAGGGATCGGCGGTGAACATGGCTACGCTGTCAACTTGAGGCAAACTGCTAAAGAAACTTATTCTCTACTTCACAACCATCTGCTACTTCTTAGTAGCCTCTGAAGCCAAATAGAACATGAATCTGTCTACAAGGCAAAATGTGGGTTTTTTTCCCCTCCCAAGAGATTAGAAAATCTAGCGATGGCGATAAAGCTGGTAAATATTGCAGCATATTTTCTTCTTTCCTTTCTTTCTCATCTGTGTTTCCGTTCCTCTGTGACCTTCAGCATTTTGGGCAGCATCTGTGTCCAGAGTGACAATTCGCTGTCCAACTATCATAACAGCTGGAATACATCAGTCAAACAATTACTACACTCCAAACAGTTCTATGCAATATAAATATTGCATAGAACTGATATTGCGATGACCAGATATTGGTCACATATTATGAAGCCTCATTTTTCTCCTTTTCTTGTGTTAAACTGACAGTCTAAGCCTTCATCTAATCAGTTCGACGCAGCATACTGGAGTCAAAGACAGGCACGCCATCTCGGGCAGATGGATATCTGAGTCTTTTTCACTGCAGCACTAAATGCATTTTAAATTGCCTCTCTCGTGCTCGGTCGCTGCGTCTCTCTGCCTCATTTCGCCGGGCGATACTGCGCTCTGGGAACCAGAAGAGGCTAATTATGTGGAGCACAACAATTAAACAGCTGCTGTGACGGGAAAAGGTGAAGGACAACAGCCAGCGGCTCATGAAGTTCGGAAAATAATCAAATGAAGAGATGAAAGTAGACGTGAGAGGAGACGGAGCTAAAAGTGAGGAGCCAATCAGAACGGGTCGGGTCGACCTGCAGTTTACAGGTTCCAGCTTTAATGGACTGATGTTCTTCAGGCAGCTTTGCCTCCATAAGCCTGTCTAACCTGTCCTGAGTCCATCAGACATGGCCACCTGCTATCTGACCTACTGCCTCTAAACCTGACCCACCGGCAGGTTGACGACCCAGGTGGACTGACGGGTCTTTTTTTCACTTCCTGTTGCTATGGATGCTGCTCTGGACCACAGAAACTCCAACTGCTCCACATCCAGCCCTGCTCCGATTGGCTCTCTCACATTTAGACCCCGTCTTGATTTCTGCAGATCTCATCTTCATCTGCAAACATGGAGACTGTCGACCTGGTGTTTGAGCCAGTCCGTCCCGCGTGAGGCACACCGAGCCCTTACCCTCTGGACAAAGCAAAATGGAGAACTGGGGGCTAGGTTTTACTAGGCTACCTCCGAGTGCGTTGTTCTTTCAGCAAATTGCTTTTTTTTGTCTTTACACTGCAGTTAACAATTACCTTATTACTAAATTAGTTGACCATTATTTCAATAATCGATTATTCCAATTAATCATTTCAGCCTTTCTTAGAAAGTTATTGGGAAGAAATTGCCAGTTGCAAAAAACGTAATTATGGCAGGGAAGTTATACATTATACAAATTATACATGCAACTACAGGGTAGAAGCTCTGACTGTAGGTTCTACCAGAGCAGATAACCAGTTTTTAAACCTGCTGGGATCAGCCGGTTAAACTCCCAGGCTCTCTCAAGTAATTCACGTCTGCATTATCAGCATGTTTACTGGAAAAGTAATACTAAATTTAGTTGGTGTTTCTTTTAAGACGTTGAAACAGTATGAATATCATAAATGTAAAAGAATTTTCACTATTGTAAATCATCTGTTATTAATAACTCACCTGGTTAAATGAAGGTTAAGTAAAATTAAATAAAATGCGTTACTTAATTTACATTACGGTATTAGGTTGTTGTGAAACTACTAACCAACTGAAGGTCAAACTGGGAGAATCTCTTCTGGCACATTTCTAACCCCAGCCGGACTCAGACCGCACACCTCACCACTGTCTGGCTGCAAAACCCCTCACTTCACTGTTAGACCCGACTTCCTCATGCAGCAGCAGTTCCCCTCATGGCATCTCTTTAGTCTTCCCCTAGAAACACAAAGAGACGCCCCCTCTGGACCTGCTCGATACTTTTCAATGAGGCATTTCAAAGCAAACGTGTCTTTAAAAAGACACTAGAACGGAGCTAACTGAGGGACATCTGCACCGATAACCGTCCCAGCAAGAAAGCTACTCTGGACGGTGTCCGTCCAAATGAAGACCCCCCACCCCCTTTACCAAAACGTTCACCCGGAAACGGGGGATATGTCTCCGAGAACAGCTGCCCGCGTGAGGTCCCACATCTGTGGCTGTTGTAAGGTAGCAGGTGGCGGTGGCCAGCGGGGGACCACCGAGCAGGTGAGCTGCTGAGCGGCTGCTACCTCCGGCTCTCCTGCTAGCCCTTCCCTGTACCCCCCACCGCCCCGCTCACTTCCTGCACCAGGAGAGAAGTTTACAGGAAGAAAAGTCGCCTACCTTTGATGGGCCGTTCAACGGTAGAGAGTTTGTTTTGGTCTTTGGTCGACATCCTCGCTGCCTGCTGGCCGCGGGCGGACACGGAGCTGAATCCGAACCAAACTTGACAGATTCCTCTCCAGCTAGCAGGCTAGCTGGGCTGGGCTAGCCGCGCTAGCAGCGGGGCGTCTCAGAGCGGCAGAGAGGACAGCCGCAGTCAGCTTTCAGGCCGAGCAGGACTCAACCCCGACGCGGATAGGAGGAAGGCGCTGACGGAGATAATGTCTCTGTCCAGCTAACTGTAGCCGTTCCCGAGCTCTGCGGTGCAGAAAAACCGAGCCGCTGTCACCGTGTGTGTGTCGGATGAAGCGGCCCGGGGGGGGCAGCACCGATCTCTGGCTCCAGCAACACGGCGCCGCGCCTCAGATCATATCCCGACTTTATCCTTTTATTCTCGGACCAGCTGCATCTGTTACAGGCCGCTGCGCTTTGGTTTTTTTTTATCGTGATCCGATGTGTCGTCCAGACCCTCTGTCGGATTACAATAATCCGCCGCAAGCGGATTTCCTATAACATGGCTCGACGCGGGGATCTGTGGGTAGTGTAGTATTAATGGGGAATTTAGGCGCCGCCTTCATGCTGTAGTCGCTGAGGCCACTCCATGCATCTGCCTGGGCCCAGACACGCAGCTCTTTAGCTCAATGTACCTCGTCCAGTTCCAATAACATGTCACGTACATATTCCTCTCAGTTAAATATATCATACGAAAGTTCGTTTATGTTACTGATTCAGTCCAAAAAGCAGATAACAAGGAATTGGTAAACTCTGCTGCTTGTGCACTTTTTTCTACAACACTTTTTCTTTTCACTAAACTTTCTGTTAACGTGATTGGACAAAGCACTCTGAGTGTGAACAACCAGTTTCTTAAGCAATTGCCTTTAGTGGTTTTATGTCTTTGTGGAGGGTGTGGTCTAAAATAAACCACTGTATGTAGTGAATCACTTACACATTAAGTTCCCATTTTTAAGTGAATTATTAAATCATCTTTTAAATGATATTCTAATTTATTGGGATGCTTGTATCATTTCAAAAAGCGGGAGTTACAAATTAAAGCTTCAGAAATGCATATATTTATTACTATTGATAGTTTAAATTAAATGTATTCTCAAAAAGAAAGTGGCTTAATTTCCTGAAAAGAACTTGATGTCACTGATTGGTCCACTTTTGGCTTAAAAATGTTATTATGAAAGATGAATTTAAGAACCTGCGACAGACTGGTGACCTGTCCAGGGTGACCCCGCCTCTCGCCCGGAACGTTAGCTGAAGATGGGCACCAGCAACCCTCCTGACCCCACTGAGGGACAAGGGTGTAAAGAAAATGGATGGATGGAATTTAAGAACAATGTTTTGATGTGCTAACAGTTTTTCATGCTGACAATTCACCTATGAGATTATATTCACAGTAATAAGATGTATGTTAATAAATTGCCCCCCCAGAAATCTTTGTTTGCATATTTTTGCCAAGGGTTACTTGGGGTGTGGAATTCTGCATATTTTGGTATCAATCTGTTACCAAGTAAAAACAGAGCCAGTACTGGCTCTGTTGGTATAAGTATTGGTATAAGTATCGTCAATACTTATACCAATACTTATACCAATACTTTTTATTTGAATATGATATATTATCAGACTTTGTACCTTTAGGTGTTTTTGTTGTTTTTCCTTTAAAATATTTTGTTAAAACCAACAACAGTATATAGATAAACTGTTTAGGTGTCAACAAAATGCTTTGATAGCACATTCATATGATAAACAGAACCAATACCTCGTCTTGTGTGCACTGATTTATAAATAAACCAAGTGCAAAAGATTATAATGTGAAACTAAACCAAAGCTAAATCTTTTTTCAAATTACAATTGAGAAACTACAGCACAAAAATAAAATAACATTTCAAGAGGGAATCTGAAACTAAAGTTTATAATGTCGACTTATCAACATTATGGATATACTGTATACAAACTGACCATCTATTTAAGCTTCACAGTCTGATCATTAGAGAAGCTGAAGCTGATAAGGATCCCACAGCTTCCCTCTGTCCATCTAATCAGCAGACTGAGTGCTAAAGGAGGAGCAGTGCCTAAAACGATCAAAACATTCAGTTGAACTGAAGTGTGCTTCCTGGAAATCTGATGTATTTCCTCATAAAGCTTTGAAACATCAGGTTTTTTTTCGTCTGCTCTGCTGTAGTCTAATGCAATATGCAAAGAAATATTAAAAGTACTGAAGCCACAGTGACTGTGAAACCTTCAGTGAAGTACTGCTGATCTGGTGTCTGCTGATTCACATGTGTTTTACAAGCACAGAAAAGCAGAGTGGAGCAAGCCCGCCCCCGTGTGGACACCGACCAAACTACAAAAAAACAACAGAAATCTGAAGTGACAGTGGAGCACAGCGGGCCAAGTCAGGCCTCTTCTAAGTATTTTTCCATCTATCCTTTTTCTAACATCCTTGTCCCTTAGTGGGGTCAGAGGGTTGCTGGTGCCTATCTCCAGAAAACATTTCGGGTGAGAAGCGGGGTCACCCTGGACAGGTCGCCAATCTGTCGCAGGGCATCTAAGTATTTATGTGGCCCTCTACTCTTTAGAGGGCCACATAAATAAAACTTTTATGGTAAAAGTTGTGTGCTTAAATATTATTCTATCAATAAAATTAAAGCAGATTTTTTTTATCAGTATACTAACTGATTACATCATTGTAAAAAGATGTGCATTATCATTTATTTTCAAGACGTACTTATGGAATGCAGAGACAGCTATTTATTAATGTTCTAAGTTTGGTAAAGCTGCAATATGTAACCTTTAAAGAATATGATTTTTACATATTTGTCACCATGTTGTGGCAGTACAATATGAGACAGATAATCTGTGAAAAGATCCCTCTCTTCCACTTCCTCCGTGAGCTGCTACTGCTGTCTGAAGAAACCCAATGCTCCCGTTCAAAAACAACCAATCAGAGCCAGGAGGAGGGGCTTAGCTCTATCACTCAAACTCAAAGTATCAGTATCCATATCAGTATTGGTATCATGACACTGACCCTGTATATACTTGTCATTGGATTGATACTAAAATATGAGGTACACTTCTAGCTGCAGCATCTTTGTCAAATACAGGCCAAAAAAGTAACCTGAATGTTCTTTATTCAAGATGAAATAAAGTCAAACAGGCCTCAGCTGTAAATGTTATAAAATTATTAACCATCTTTAAAAGATTCCCTTATTCCAGTAACTGATTTTCAAGATGTTCTCTTGAAAAGTAGTGCAGTTGTGAGTTAACCTGAGATCTATCAGGATAAACATGTAGACATTATCACATCAAAGTTTTACCCAGCAGGAGAAATTGATTACAAACAGTGTGTGTTCTCAGAGCATAACACTGCAGCAGCGCCTTGTGTGAGTGAAACTCGACAGCAGAAGATCATATCCAGTCCCAGAATGTTCAGCAACTTCACTCAGCTCCTTCAGACTAGCCAGCAGCAGTTAGCCAGGCTCAGAACCAGACTCAGAACCAGGCTCAGTACTAGGCTCAGCTGCAGGCCGACGCCCGCCATGTGGCGGGCATGACGTCATGCATTTAAAAGGCTTCCGTATAAAAAAAAGACGGCATGAGAAGTGTGCATTTCAGTTCTGTTGGACAGTAGAGACTTCAAACTTTATAAAAGTAGTGTTTTTATATTGATTTTGTTTTATATTTACTTCCAAATAAAACCAGGAATATGATCGATCATTTTCGCCATAGCGTAAAGCGCATTTACGCACGTTGAGTGCAATCAGTGGATGTTTATGACCAAAAAGTGAACGAATGCATCATGAAAGCCATTTTTCCGAGTTCCTGCAAACTCACCACATTTCTGAAGCAACCAATCAGAAAGCATTTGATTTGCGATCGGAACAGCAGCGCGGAGAGAGTTTTGTGGGGTAGAGAACGGCGCGTAGTTGACATTTCGGATTTAGCTAGTGGTGTTTTGTAGTAGATTTTCGACCGTACGTGTGTTAGTTAGTGTGCTAGTGTGTGTTTGCAGTGTCTGTAGACGTTTTTAGTGTGTTAGTGTGTCAAAATGAGTCGCTACATGACTGCGGAGCAAGCCCTGAAGTACATGTATGAATGTGAAGAGGACGAAGGCGCGCTGCCAGATGGCTCGGACTCGGAGTTTGAGCTTGACGATGAGGTTTGTTTTGTTTTGTTCTTGTTGTTTTATTTCTTTGTTTGCCATGGGATATGTACAGTAAATTATTATAATCAGAGTAGATGCACACGAAACCAGATTACATGCTAATTTCCATCTCTAGGTTGGTGAGCCAAAGGAGTGAAGCCCATGACGCACAAAGACTTCAATGTGGAGATGGCCAGTCAGCTTTGTAGTGTGGACATGGCAGGTGTTCCAAAGAGAAAGGCAGCTGAACACATTCCTGTGCCCATTAGTGCTCAGCAAAATGAAATGAAAATGAGAAATGGCAGACTGCAGTGCAGACACTGCCTCCAGGTGAACAATGTCAGGAAGGACACTCCCTGGAAATGTGAGGGCTGTGATGTGCCACTGTGCCTTCTGATGGACAGAAACTGCTTTGCACAATGGCACAAGTAATTTGTTTGTCTTGTGGCACCCATTTTGTAAATATTGTAAATAGTTGAAAGTGGAGGGGGGGGGGGGGGGGTTGGGGTTGAGACATTGTGATGTTGCAGAAAGTTTGTGATGGAAATATTGACATATTTTGTAAATAGTTGTAAAAGAACGCCTGGGAAATTACCCACAATATGGTGAAAATATGACTACTAATTTGTTTTTTACTAAGTTTGTACAAAAATTCTTCATATTTACTTAAAAAATGTTCATGTTAGACTGTAAAAATGGTTTGTTCAATATTTTTGTGAGTTTATAGTAAAAATATCAATATTTTTTCTACTCGGATTTTGTTTCTGTGTGTGTTTTTTGCTCCAATGTGATAATAAATTTTGTCAAAAGGAAACAAACACTGTAAAATCACAAAGTTTAGGATGTTCTGAAAATAATGATACCAAACAAGGTAAGGTAAATAGTTTTTAAGGTGAAAATATAAGGGTAAATTCAAAATTAGACCAAAACGGCCATTTAGACCCAAGACTAGATAGGGCTAATGCAATATGCAAACAAATATTAAAAGTACTGAAGCCACAGTGACTGTGAAACCTTCAGTGAAGTACTGCTGATCTGGTGTCTGCTGATTCACATGTGTTTTACAAGCACAGAAAAGCAGAGTGGAGCAAGCCCGCCCCCGTGTGGACACCGACCAAACTACAAAAAAACAACAGAAATCTGAAGTGACAGTGGAGCACAGCGGGCCAAGTCAGGCCTCTTCTAAGTATTTTTCCATCTATCCTTTTTCTAACATCCTTGTCCCTTAGTGGGGTCAGAGGGTTGCTGGTGCCTATCTCCAGAAAACATTTCGGGTGAGAAGCGGGGTCACCCTGGACAGGTCGCCAATCTGTCGCAGGGCATCTAAGTATTTATGTGGCCCTCTACTCTTTAGAGGGCCACATAAATAAAACTTTTATGGTAAAAGTTGTGTGCTTAAATATTATTCTATCAATAAAATTAAAGCAGATTTTTTTTATCAGTATACTAACTGATTACATCATTGTAAAAAGATGTGCATTATCATTTATTTTCAAGACGTACTTATGGAATGCAGAGACAGCTATTTATTAATGTTCTAAGTTTGGTAAAGCTGCAATATGTAACCTTTAAAGAATATGATTTTTACATATTTGTCACCATGTTGTGGCAGTACAATATGAGACAGATAATCTGTGAAAAGATCCCTCTCTTCCACTTCCTCCGTGAGCTGCTACTGCTGTCTGAAGAAACCCAATGCTCCCGTTCAAAAACAACCAATCAGAGCCAGGAGGAGGGGCTTAGCTCTATCACTCAAACTCAAAGTATCAGTATCCGTATCAGTATTGGTATCATGACACTGACCCTGTATATACTTGTCATTGGATTGATACTAAAATATGAGGTACACTTCTAGCTGCAGCATCTTTGTCAAATACAGGCCAAAAAAGTAACCTGAATGTTCTTTATTCAAGATGAAATAAAGTCAAACAGGCCTCAGCTGTAAATGTTATAAAATTATTAACCATCTTTAAAAGATTCCCTTATTCCAGTAACTGATTTTCAAGATGTTCTCTTGAAAAGTAGTGCAGTTGTGAGTTAACCTGAGATCTATCAGGATAAACATGTAGACATTATCACATCAAAGTTTTACCCAGCAGGAGAAATTGATTACAAACAGTGTGTGTTCTCAGAGCATAACACTGCAGCAGCGCCTTGTGTGAGTGAAACTCGACAGCAGAAGATCATATCCAGTCCCAGAATGTTCAGCAACTTCACTCAGCTCCTTCAGACTAGCCAGCAGCAGTTAGCCAGGCTCAGAACCAGACTCAGAACCAGACTCAGTACTAGGCTCAGCTGCAGGCCGACGCCTGTGCATCCATTATGACGAAGAACCCCAGGGAGTATGGCGGAAGCTTCAGGTGCTCAGCAGGAGGAAGCTGAGTGCCGTTGAGCTCAGGGAGAGTTTTATCATCCACCATCTTCAGCAGCTCTCCATTCAGCTGAACAGACCTGCAGGGAAAACAGAACACACACAGTCAGGACAATGCACGTGAGGGCAATGAGAATCAAGCAGAGCTCCAACAGTCCACAAAGAGCCAGACTGTCACGTTTACTGAAATTCTGCTCATAATAAGGTCGGTGCATCAGCCTCAGTAACTTCCTCTAGAACTCTCGAAGTTCATCTGGTCAGTTTGTCCCTTTCACCACTAGATGTCACCCTACTCCTGCTCATACCTTATTGCTACATGATTGCTACAGTCCATCATTAGAATGCACTGTCAGTCAAACACAAAAGCCTTAGTTTTGCTCACATCAGCAATGTGGCTGAAAGCAAAGGTCCAGCAGCATCGGTCTGGTGTGTTTGTGTCCTTTGTAACTTCTGATGTTGACCTGACTGAACCAAAGCGTCCAGCAAGCAGTGGTCTGAAGAATTAATGACCCTTACAAAAGCACACAGTGGTCCACAATGTCACTGTAATGTCAGGAACCCGGAGAAAAGAAGAACTCTGAAAGCACCAGGGTCAGTGGTTATGCTCTACACTCCCTCCTGTCCCTCCTTCTGTTCCCATTTCTCTCTTATGCTGTGTTTGTATTTTTCTTAATGTTGGAATTATTGTTATTTGTTGTTTTTGCGTGCAGCACTTTGGCCAGCGGCAGTTGTTTGTAAAGGTGCTGTATAAATACATGTAATTTAATTTGATTCAGTCAGAGGTAAGTTCAGATTTGTTGCAGCACAGACTGCTGCTGGTGCACCCTTCTGCCCACAACATCACCATCTACCACTATTAGAAGAACTAGAAATGAGGTATTTTTTAAATTGAATTAAAGAAGGATCAAGAATGTAAATGGGGGAAAACTCAGACTTTCTCTAACCATTTAGCACAGAAACATTCCAAACAAATAACTTCTCAAAACAGCCGCTGCCACAAGCATCTGCTCCATCACTGTCCACAAACGTTTCTCTTTCCTCTCGGAAAGTGTTCTGATTTAAACCACTGTCAACATTTCACATGACAGGAAGCACCAGACAAAAATAAATTAAATCTTCTGCGTGACTCGGTGGCTCTCAGTTAGGGGAATAAAAGGCTGTATTGAGAGGAGAGAGACACCTGGACTGCAGTCCCTCCTCCCCCGGCTGGTTGGACTGGAGAACAAAAGCGTCCACTGTGCTGCTGGAGACGCGGGCAGGAAGTGAGATCCTCACTGGCTTCCTGCTCAGGTTCATCCATATCAGCACCACGGCTCCGTCAGGGTAACTGCACACAAAACAAAACACAGCATCTCACCTTGGGCTGTCACCAGATCTTTACACCAGCTTCACCTCTTTGAACCGCCTTGGACGTTAAAAAACGCAGCAAACATTTCTTTTGTCTCGACCTCTTGATCAGTTTGTTTCTCCATGCTTCCTGAACATGTTTGTCTAGTTTCTGTGAGTACCTCTTCCTGTTGGCGCAGTGCAGATACAGCCTCACTCTTTTACTTCTGCCGGAATCAGAAACGAGATGAAGCTTCAACACCTCCGGTCCGACGAGTCTCTTATAGAGGAGCGACAGCCAGTAATCCTGGAAGAAGAGCCAGCAATTCAGACAGAGGTGGGTGATTCAAAAAGATGCCAGAAAATCAAATCAGATGACTGAGTAGAGAGAGAAAAGTATGGGTGAATAAAATCAAACCAAAATAAAGGTTCCAGTTTCTGTGAGTATGATGTTATGATGTTAAACTGATTTTCAAACACTCTGGGTTTCTTTACTTGTGTCTTTTAAAACTGGTTAAGACTCCTCTATGCAGGGTGGGTCTAAACTCAGCAAAGATTGATCCTTGGTCCAGCATGAAGACCAGAAGCAAGTTACGATGAAATTAGACAGTCAAGTCTTCAGATTTATTCCTGCCCTTTCTTTTGTGTATATGCTATTGCCTAACAACTATGGTGGGAGAAGGTGTTTTTTGTATTAGAGGAGACTGTGGACAAAGTAACACCATCAGTTCCACCATTTAATGACAGATAGAAGTTATGATATTTGATACATAGACATAATATAAGGATAGACGCCTCATGGACCGCTCTCGCCTATTGTCGCTGACCAGATTTAGGGGGCCATCTTGGAGCGGTCCACCACTCCACTCAGCTTATGTGTTTAGCAGCACAATGACGTATCAGCGCATTTAATCGATCATAACACGCTTTTTTGTTACTGGAAACCATATTCAAACATCTATCAATGCTACATTTATAAACAATTGTATTATTTAAGTATGTTTTAATACATAGTTGAGCATATTTAAATATGCTTAGTGGCTATAACAATAGAATAGGAATGGAATATTCTGATATTGATGTATGATGAGCATATTACAAAGCACACAGCCGACTATTATTTATTATTTATTACTAAACATTTAATAAATTATTTTGTAATATATATTTTTTTATATAACTATACAAACACAAATAAATAATGATTAATACTGAATAATATATATTGGATACATGTTTATATGTACGTGTATATATTAGAGGTGTGCGTGTGCCGATCGATCTGCCACCGATCATAATCGGCCGATTTCCGTGATCACGGTCTTTTGTTGCCGATCACACAAACTGATCACCTGCATCTTATTTCGCAGCCTGCCTGTGCAGCTGGTCTCCTCTTTCCTTCACACTGCGCAAACGTGCAGCAGCAAATCCTAAGCCATGTGGAACTATAACGCACTGAGTGAACGGGGACGTTTGCGTGTTGCGGCGGAAAATTGAAGCATGTCAAAATGCATCAACACCACGAATCTAATATGGCATAAAAATAATGGCATAGCCTACTTGATGGAGTTTGGCTACATCGAGGCTCACTGCAGTAAAAAAGACAATCAGATAGCAGGTAAAGCACCGCACAGCTACAAACACTCACCCGGATTAGCATGACGGTCAGAAAGCTAAACAAATAACCCGCAAAATTATTTAAGTCTTCGAGCTGCGGCTACTACCTGTAGCGCTACAGGTAGTAGCGCTACTACCTGTAGTAGCGCTACCAGGTGGAGCAGAAGCGGAACGCCGCTTCTGCTCCACCTGGTAGTGACTCTCACACCGAACCTCTGCTTAAAGCAGCAGCGTCTAACTTAAAATAATACATTTTACATACGTATTAAAACTTTCACTGTCCTAACATGAGACAGATAATCTCTGGAAAAAGAATCAATTTCCTCTGCCTCCTCCCTGCTCTGCATAATTACTCCGCTCAGTCAGAAACAGCCACTCAGAACTAGCAGTAATCAGCTAGCCGCCATGCTAACAAGAAGTTTTCATTCAGTAACTCAGGATTGTTTATTGTAATGGATCCTGTATTTGCCTTTGAATATTAAGTTTTATACTTGAATGTTTTGGCAATGTTGAGAGGTTTTATTTTGACTCTTTACATCATTTAGCCTCTTCAGAGCCTTCATATGTTTTCAGTCTGTTAAAGATGGTATTATTGATAGCAGTACAATTTACACAATGCCTGTTTTGTTTTTTTCTTGGAAAAAGCTATTTAAAAGCTTTCGTCTAAATTAAGGTGAATTCACAGTTCCTTTTTCCACATAATGTAACCGTGGGGCTACACAGTGGTGCAGTTGGTAGAGCTGTTGCCTTGCAGCAAGAAGGTTCTGGGTTCGATTCCCGGCCCCGGGAGTTTGCATGTTCTCCCTGTGCATGGTGGGTTTTCTCCGGGTACTCCGGTTTCCTCCCACAGTCCAAAAACATGACTGTCAGGTTAATTGGCCTCTCCAAATTGCCCCTAGGTGTGAGTGTGTGTGTGTGCATGGTTGTTTGTCCTGTGTGTCTCTGTGTTGCCCTGCGACAGACTGGCGACCTGTCCAGGGTGAATCCCGCCTCTCGCCCGGAACGTTGATAGGCACCAGCAAACCCTCCCGACCCCACTGAGGGACAAGGGTGTAAAGAAGATGGATGGATGGTAACCGTAGTGCTTATGATTAAAAAAATAATAATTATGTAATTGGTATCGGTGATCGGCCCTCATGGATGATCGGAATCGGCAGGAAAAACCCTGATCGGCACATCTCTAGTATATATATATATATATATATATATTTTTTTTTTCAGCCAAGGAGTTCTGAAATTGAGTCCAAAATCCGATGTGAGATTCATCCGTGCTGCAGTGAATCCGTCTCTCTATAGATATCTCCCTCTTCTTCCTCACATCGTGTCTTTAGGAAACTTTCAAAACAAAAAACGGAAGATTTAGGATGTATCTTACTAGTGAAAGAATTACATATAAATATAAATAATAGTCTTTACCACCTGTGTAAACTTTGCTAGTGAATGTTATAACACATATAAGTTTTATAATATGTGTTATATTGTTTCATTTCTAATATAGGTTCTTGTGTCAGATAATCTAAGTCAATGTTAGAGAATAATAAATTTTTTTAGATTTACGGAATCTCGGTTATCCTTCATAGCGGGGCTGAACCTGTATTACACCAAGCACTGTAGCTAATACAGTATTAGCTGGTATCTCGCCGGTGGACATAAATACAGTTAAGTAATATTCTAATCACAATATATACACAATAATATGTCCATCTTACTTGTGAAATGTTGTCTGTGGAGCCCTCACATTCATAATCCATAGATCCGAACAACAATATCCCTCAGTGCTGAGGCCGAGGGAGTACCGCTCCAAGATGGCTGACGTATTTCATGCGCTGGAACAGCCAATGCGGGGTATACTCTTATATTATGTCTATGGGTAGATAGGTCAGTCAAACTGTATTAACAAACCAGCGTTCTGACAACTATCCCAGCATGCACCGCGCACTTCTTCTTCTACGGGGGAAAATGAAGTTGGCGGCTGCTTACCGTAGTTGCTAGACCTGTTGTGGCTCAATATTGGTCCATATATAAGGCGCACCGGATTATAAGGCGCACTGTCGGCTTTTGAGGAAATTGAAGGTTTTTAGGTGCGCCTTATAGTGCGGAAAATACGGTAAATGAAAATGGCCAAAGTAACTCCGATAGTCAGCAGGATCCCAGATCAGATTCCCGGCTGAGCAGGGAGTCTCTGGCAGCATGGCTTCATCCGGACCGGGATCGGCGACAGGGTTCAGGATGAGACGATGATCCTGGAGTTTCCCCCGGACATCAGCATTTTTCATATCTATCATTCCATGCATGCTTTATCAGCAACTTCTAGATCTATTTTTCACTCATTTTTTATTATTTTTGCATCAACTCACTGAGTCACCTCGTAAAGATGCAGTGGATTGAAATGACTGAAACTGAGTTCATGGTGATCACCATGAACTGGTGATCAGTTCATGGTGAACTGATCATGAACTGATCAGTGATCAGAGCCGTCTTACCGGGAGGGGGTCCAGGTCGTCATCGATCATGTGGTAGCTCCCAGCGCCGACCAGCACCTGCCTCATCACCACATCCAGGCCCAACCTGGCTCCTAGGCCCAATTTATCCAACCACCTGCACACACCACAAGTCTGTTTGTTTTCCACAACTGAAAATATCCAGCTCTAAATGTGAGCTTAGCACAGGCCCTCATGTTAGCATGAGCTGCTACCGAGCTAACATTCTTGCAATTAATGTTTTATTTTCGGTCTTCTCTTTCTCCTTCTTTGTTTCTTGAATGATTTTCTTCACTTTTGTCAGGTTGTTTTAGCTTTAGTCAAAGGCTTTCGGTAGTAAAATAAGAGGTTTATTAATAATAAAAGGTTTCTGGGTTTTGGATAAACTTCAGTACTGATTTGTTACGTTATCATTTTTATGAGACTGTAGTAGAACAGTCAGCTGCTCTTCTTCCCCTTTTGGATCCAAAAACCATTGCACCATAAAACCATAACATCATACACCTGCTGATAAACTGTACAGACCTTTCAGTAATACCTTGTGAACGTCGTCACACCTGTTAAACATTACAACCATCATCTGTAAAGATAAATTCAGAAACTCTTGTTCCGATTAGTCCCGTTTGTCAGATTAAGAGTAACTTTTAAGACTAACAACCAGGTTGAACCAGGAATTAAATACACTTTCTGTGTTAAAAATTTTTTTCATTGGTCTGATGTAATACTATGATTTCAAATGTCATGTTTTCATTAACAGAATATTATCATATCCAGGATAAAGGCTTGAAAAAAATCCATCTCTGTGGAATTAGTCTATAAAATATGTTTCACTTATTGAACTATTGAGCTACTGAGTGAAATGAACTTTTCTATATTCTAATTAACTGAGTGATGGTAAGCAGTAATGTGAAGTATTAAACATGGAGTTGATGATGTCATCAACAAACCTACCGTCATCTGGTCAAAGCAGCAGCACTGTGAGGATCATGTTCATTTAACACAATTCAGCCTGATCTGCTCTGTGAGAAACTCCAGAGGTCAAAAGTGAACGTCTCAACAATCACATGGATCTGTGACACACCACAGTTTGTGAGACTGACGGACTGTGTGTCTAATCGGGAGCACCACAGGGCTCTGTTCTCTCACCATTCCTTTTCACTCTCTACACTTCAGACTTCAGCTGAGTATTTCTGGTTCTGATGATCATCAGGAGCCTCTGTTTCCTTTTCCAGCCCTCAGAATTACAGCCTGAACACATCGTACAGCTTCAGCTGATCCTCAACATGATCCTCTCTCAGCAGCAGTGATCACTGAATGAATCAGACTTTATTCTGGTTAAATGTGAAGTTTTCCTAAATAAACCTGGACTCACATGAATCCAGAGACGAAGGTGTCTGACAGTCCCCGCGCGCCGCCTCCGTAGGCCGAGCTCGTCTCTCCAAGCCACACTGGTTTCCCCGGAGACTCCTGCTGTACTCTCTGAGCCACACAAGGAACAAACAATGAAACATCTCTGTCATCAAACCCTCAGCCACCCAGCTGCTGCAGTCTGACGGCGTTACCTTCAGAACTTCATTGGTTTTCAAAGCCAGGGTGTCCAGAACTTCAGGATCTAGAAAATCCTGTAGTGAAGTGTCTCTGCCGTTCACATAGTAACTAGGAGACAGAGGACAGGACAGTGTGATGGAACCACCATGTGACAGCAGCCATCGCTTCGGGATGATTTCATATCTAATCAATGATTGGCTGAGCTCAGGGTGTGAAACCACAGAGGAACCAAAATCTATCAGCAGCTGCAGCAGTTCCAACAGCACTGACTGTCCAAAAACCCTCATGTGACTACAGATCCGTTTGGACAGAGCTTCTGCAATGATGCTGCAGCTGATGTTTCTGTGCTGTTGAGGAATGTGGTTGGCGTGGCAACAGTCAACTCACTGGTGCCAGGTACAGGCGTTGATGGCCTTGGCTCCACTCTGCAGGAAGCTATGGCAGAAAAACGGGGAGGAAACAGTTAGTGAATTTATAAAGTTAAACTAAAGCAGAGTGAGGATCCACTGACGTCATCTTCAGTCCGTCCAGTAATGAAGCAGTCAGCAGGTTAGACTCTACAACCATCACCGCTTCCTGCAAACTCAGTCACTGTTTACATCCTTGCTGGCATTTGCTCAACCATTTGCAGCTTTGCTAATTTTTAACATCATTTCTGCTGTTATTGCACATCAGTTTTTCTGTGTTTTTTTATGTTCACACATTATGTACTTTTTTTAAAGTCATCCTACTCAGAAGCGCATCTCCTGGATTGCGAGTACAATATTTCTATTCTAATTACTGCACAGTATTTGTATGTTAGAATTTTGTACAGTACATTATTATTGCTGTTATTGTTCATCTTGTTTTTTTTATATATGTATATCTTTAAAAACTTATTTGAAACTTTTTTGTGTGAACTTTCATATCTTCATTCTGCTGTTACATCTGAATTTCCCCTCTGAGGTTCAATAAAAGTTTTTTTCTATTTTGCTCTATTAGCAAATGAGACGTGCACATGTTTTGTATAGATCCTCTCCTTATTATTCATAAAAACTATACATTTTCATGAAGAAAACAAAAGCATTATAGTTTCATTTGTGATGCAGATCCACGTCCGGTGCAGACCTCTCCAGCAGATCCGCCCTGCGGTCCCGTGGCTGGCCCACATCGGGTCCGAACAGCCCGGCGTCCCGGTAGAGTTTGAACTCTGACATCATCTTTCTGAGATGGGTGAAATCGACTCCCAGCTGATTTCCATCCACACGGATCCCAGCCTTCTTCTCAAAGCTGTTTGGCTCTGCAGACACACAGAACACCGTCAGTATGAGACTTTCACCTCATGGAGACACGGAAGTGAAACTCAGACGTCACGTAAGAAACCACAGAGTTTCAGTATTACTCCAGGTTTGCTGCAATAATCTGTAAAAAAGGAAGAGAGAAAGAAGAAGCTCATCTGATAATCGGCTTAAAAGGTTTTCTGATTCCCATAAAGCTCAGCGTTCACTGCTGAATTTGGATCATGATAAAACCACACAGATTTAGATCCTCTCTACAACAAAAGAACAATCTTCAGAAGTCCATCCAGCTTTCTGTTTCTGTTACAAACAGACTTTGTTTTCTAAAGGAACTTGAGGATTCCTCAAACATGTATGAAAGAATCAAGGTAACACGCCAGGTATGTTCATGATGAGGGAATAAAATGATAATATGATGTAAAGCTCAAAAAAGTGGATTTTACACAATACTGCTCCTTTAAAATTTGTGGAAACGTAAAAAAAGCTCTCAGGGTTTTGTGTTAGATACAAAGAGCTGCGGGTGTCGGATCCCTGAATTTAGGACTGCTCAAGGCAGCTGGATTTTATTTATGGGTATCAGATTAAAGGGAGTTAAATACAATTTCAGATTACACTTTTCAGATTTTTATTTTAAAACAATTTTTAAACAGAAAAGAAGCTTGCATGTGGTACTTTGTGCTGGGCTATTGCACAAAATCCTGATAAATTTATTTTATGTTTTGTGATTGTAAGATTACAAAATGTGAGAGTGTTTCAGGGATGGATGTTTCTGCAAGGCGCCATATTCTGAACAGGATACGTTTCCTGATAAAGACGCCCTCTTGTTCCTTCCTCAGCCTTCTCAGCAGAGTGAAGACGAAATAATAACTTCCTGGTTCTTAACACACCACAGATGGAGACGTTAATTAATCACTGACTGAGTTTCATCACAGTGAGCAGATTAAGGCTACATTGATGTCACCACAGTGTTTGAATCTGTCAATGTCTCTTTCCTTTGTGAGTTAGACTTAGTTAGATGCACCTGACCAGCTGAGCAGTTCATGCCACTGCCTGAAGCCCACCCTGCTCCCTCACTGAGGCTGGTGTCTGAGTCAGAACTGTGAGAGCGGATGCTAACCGTTTCCCAGCTCCCAGGACATCTCGTACTGTTTGGAGTCACAGTAGCGGAGCAGAGAGCGGGCGTTGCTGCTGTTCCAGCTGTTGTCTGCCGTCCGGAGCAGCGCGTTCAGGCCGAAGATGAGATCCAGGCTGCAGCAGCTGCTGAAGGAATGCAGCAGGTCCACGGTGAGCTCTGAGAGACAGACAGCCATCAAGAGACTCCCGCAGCTTCAGAAGACAGCCGGCCAGACATCCACAACCTACCCGTGAAGTGGACCGGGTTGTACTGGTTCTGCTGCTCCTCCTTGGTGAGGACGATCTGCTGCTGGGCCCAGTCTTGCTTCAGTCTCTGCTCCAGCCACCAGGGCAGCCGGACACTGCTGCAGGGCTCACCTGAGGGAGCGAGAGCCGCTGGTCAGAGGACAAGTTCTCCTGGCTAAAGTAAGCCATCAGAACACAAACTGCTGAACATGGCGTTTATTTCAACACAGTGAGAATGTGTTGTGTTGTTTATGTCTGCAAATACACTGCAGTCCTGTAAGCTGGAGGAGTGTGATACTGCATAGTATCAATACGATACCAAGTAAATACAGCGAAAGTATCACCAACAATAGTACCAATACTTATTTAGAAATAACATTTCAGGAGGAAAACTGTCATCAAAGAGAAGTCATTATCAATCTGAAAATGATACTGGCTTGGTATTGATATTATCAATATTATATATTGTTACAATTAAAGGGGCAGTATTTTTCATTTTCAAGGCACATAATGTCCTTTTCTAGCAAAATCCGTTGATATAAAAATGCTGTTCTATATCAAATATGGTTGAAAAGAAATTTTACTTTCTGATTTATTGTGTTGTAATTGGGCCTCTGTCTCTTTAAAAACTCCTGCTCTTTCTGAAACTCCACCTCCAGGAAGTCATGACAATATGGCTGCTCAATTAACCCTTTAACAACGTTTTTACCAATGTTGCAGTAAGAAGTAGCTGCTATAATGAGTTCCACCTGGTGGAATCCACAGTTCCACCAGGTGTTTGCTAATTGCTGCTGACTAGTCTGAAGGAGCTGAATGGGGGAGGGCTGCTCTGTGAGGTGGAAGTTTGGAAACTACAGCTCAGACAAGAAACTGCTTCTCTGAGGCGCTTGGTCGGCGTTTTGCACAACTGAATGGTTGCCACGGAGATTGAAGGGTTTCTCAACATACAAGAAAGAATCAAGACAACACTCCAGGTATGTTGTTGAAGAGGGAATAACATTATAACATGATGTAAATCTCAACAAAGTTGATTTCACATAAGACTGTCCCTTTATGACAGTGGTCCCCAAACTTTTTCCTGTGAGGGCCACATAACTTTTCCTTTCTTTGGTCGGGGGCCGGAGTCAGTTTGTAACAGAAAAGGTGTGACAATTGCAGGAGTGCCTAAATGTCAAAATATATTGTTTTCCAGAAAGCACAACCAAATAACATTATCTGGGTTCTTCACAGAAAAGTCCAGGAAGGATAATAGTCTGTATACAGACGGCTCATTCGGAACTATGAGCCGCACTGGACTGTAAGCCACAACCCCAAAGTTGTTTTTTTTGCCAGTAAACATACACGCAGATATCTTTGCCACTCCAGGTTTTCCTCAACAATGCAGCAGCAGCAGAGGGGGGCGGACACCCAAAATTTGAGTCATAACAGGTCAATTGAATATCACATTTATTAGGGTTGAGAAAGGAAAAGTTGCCAGATTTAACTGAACTGATTACGGTAGTTTCCGAATGGTAACACTAAAAGTGCTGATCCTTCGTGTCTGATACTAGCATGTGCTAAATCAGTGGTCCACCTTTTTATTACCGCGGACCGGTCAAGACTTGGAAATTTTGCTGCGGCCCAGGAGAGGGGGAGGGATGAACAGTCAGATAAGGCTTCTGCATGTTGGTGTTCCCACTAAATACTGAATATGCCCTATTTGGGTTTCCCGGGCCCCTTTTATGCAGCCTGTGGGTTTTTTCCCTGACTTGGAACGAGAATACGACCTGCTGAATGTGACAGGTAGCCAATCAGAAAGCGCGGTGAGGTCAGAACAGAGGGGAATCCCAAACAGCTGACATATCTGAGAGTCCGGTGGTTATCGGAGATCATATGTGGAAATGTTTATTATTAAATCTAAAGGTCATTATTATGTTTATTCAGTTAAAATTGTTAACTATGAAAAAACATATTGACCTCCAAATCATAGTGCAGCAAATAGAGCGGCTGCTCACGTTGTCTTTCATCCACCGCCTTTTCTTTTATCTCTTAAAATGACTCCACAAACTATCAGTATTGCTTCTACATCGTCATCCGCGTTTGGTTATTCTAAATTCCTGCTATGTTGGGGGTTTTACTGGATTATCCTCTGGAATCGGTTCGTGTTGCTCCTCCTGCCTTGGACACACGAACCGATCGAACCTGTTGTACTTTTATCAGCTCTGTGGTCACAGAGGTTTGGAGAATCGGCTGACAAATCTTAAATCTTTCCGTCTAAACCAGACTTAAGACTCACAAGCTCTACTCATCTCCTCTCGACCACTGCCCAAACGCGCCGACTCTGGTCGCTATGGTAACGTTTATATATCCCTTCGAAATATTTTAACTCACGATGACTAACGGGAGCCCTGAGCTTGTTTCTCTGCAACAAGACAGTCCCATCTGGGAGTGATGAGAGACAATAACACCTGAAGTGTTGCTTATATCCACAGCCTGCTTGGTCTCTACGTTGCCTCATTAGCAGCCGGTCGCCGCATGTTACGCAGAGCGGGCTTGTAATGTGGGACTCACCTACCGGTCCGGGATAAATCCATTCTCCTGTCTCTTCTCTGGGCCTTTTCCCCTTTGCAAAGAAACTTTCCAAAGACATCTGATCTGTTTCTTACTCATTTTGCTGCTTGTGGGCTCAATGATTCACTTCCTGCTAAAGAGCCCCCTGGTGGTTGAAGAAAAATCCACATATAAACGGCTTAAAGTCCGGAAAATACGGTAGATGAAAAAAAATCTGAATGCTCTCTGGTATTGTTCAGGGGGCTGGACCAAATGTGGAGGCGGGCCGTAGTTTGGGGACCCCTGCTTTATGATATGTTGCGAGGAGGAGGAGGAGGAGAAAGAGGAGGAAGAGAAAGAGGAAGAAAAAAAAAGAAGACCTGGATCCAGCTGCTGGCTCCTCTGAGGACTGAACACCATGAAGTCCTGCTTGGTTCCCCCGAACCTCAGAAAGGCTGGACTCAGAGCCGTGGCCAGAGTCCGGATCCTCTGAGACCTGCCGAGGAAACATGGTGGACAGTTCAGCTCAAACACCCGAACACAACCGCCTCCCTCACTCTGGTCCTCATGTAACCTGCTGACTGTCTGCTCTGAACAACTGTATCATCATCATCATCATCATCATCATCATCATCATCATCATCATCATCATCATCATCATCATCATCATCAGATTAGAGGCAGAAGCTCTGTCACTACTCTGCTACTTTCTGAACGTGTCTCATGGAGGTTCTGAGGAGCACACGCTGACATACAGAGGGGAACATAAGTATTTTACACACCACTGATTTTTCAATTTTCCCTTCTTCCAAAGAACAGAGACATCTGTAAGTGGCATCAGGTACGCCTCAACTGTGAGGGACAGAATAATAAAAAAATAATCCAGAAAAACAACGTTTTATGATTCCCAAGCAGTCTGTAAAGAAGGCAACTGATGTCATGAATGAACTACATCATGTTAATGCTGTTCCCTTATCAAACAAACAAAAGAAAAAGTTAATAAATTACAGCAGCTTGGTTCGCCAGAGCAAAAGTAAAATAATGCCTAAAAATAGAGCAATTTCTTACCACCTGTATTCTTCTTTTCACTCTTTGTGTCCTTTACGCCACACGGACACCGTTGCCATAGCAACTCATGCTGTTTTTTTACTTAAATCTTTTTACTGAGCTGTGAAATGAGCTATAAGAAATCCTGTAAATTTACAGTAAAATACTGGTAGGTACAGAGGCCAGCATTTTACTGTAAATTTACAATATCTGCACCGTAATCTAATCTGACAGTAGATTACTGCTGAAGTAAATACAGTACAGATACTGTAAAGAAATAGTAAAATACTGGTTAATTTAGCTGCCAGTTATTTACTTTAAATGTACATATTGAACACTGTAATTTTTAAAGTAGTTTACTGTTAAAATAAATATAGTTAAACTAAATATATACTGGCGTCTGTGGCTGCCAGTATTTCACTGTAAGTTTAGTTTTCTTCTCCATTTACTTTATTAGTAAGTAAATTGATCTTTTCTTTATCTGAAAGAAAAGGTTGTGAAACATTTCATGGTGCAATTGTAGCTTTACAGTAGAGAGTAGTACTAAAACTGCTGAAATTGGTGCAGTTTTAAAATGCATTATACGTCACTTCACAGCAGAGGATGAGATAAAATTCTTTAGGACAGAATTTTCATTTAAACACACATTTATCCCACAAACCATATACAGATGCCCCCAGGTGCCACTGACGCATGAACCGCCACATGTTTGCTTCACAACAGAAACACACAGGGCTCAAACTCTAAATTACAATAATAAAACAAAACTAAATCATTTCTAACAATAAAGGGAGAATAAATTAATAAGGTCTTAAATGAACAGTGTTAAGAAAAATAAATTTAAAATAAGTTAGTTTTAAAACTTGACATGTTTTGATTGAAATAGCCTAATTATAGTTTTAAAATTTATAACGTATTCTGGCCTATTGACCTTTATTTTACCTTTGATCTGCCCTCAGTAGCAATCAGTAGGAAGTTCCAGCTTTTCACACTGATCTGTGAAAGCCATGAAACAGCAGGAGATCAGGAGAGTCTGTTTCCACCTTATTTAGACAATGGAGAAACTGGTGTTTGATCTTGTGAACAAATTGCAGGGAGTTTCTAACTTTAAAAAGGGTCAGAGACAGGTCCTGATTGGATGAGCAAAGAGACGCCTTATTTGAATAAATTAAAGAAAAGAAGATAAAACTTTCCACACAGAGTAACAAATTACTCTCCTCCTTTAGAGAAATTGTTCTTGCAATTTCTCTAAAGATATCTTTGCTGTCCCTATCTCTTGTCTCAGGTAATGAATGTGTGTCTCTATTATTTTATAGTTTTTTTTCTGTTGTATCTTCTCACTTTGTTCCGATTTGGATTTAATCCTGAAATTCTATGACGTCATCACGCATTGTTGTGTTTTGTCCCAAACGCACCACCGTTCAATAGAACCCGGGATCCAAACAGGAAGAAGGAGAGCCAGATTCTTTTCTAAATTTAATCACACAAATAATTCTTCCTTAACAACAGCGAGGGGGAAAAAAGAAAAACGATCCGTAAAACAGCTGCAGGAGTGAGCGAGGGTGGGCTTTCAGTTCAAAGGTGAAATGAAAGCAATCAGTTCAGAGCGTCATTTTGAGTCAGAATCAGAACAATCAGAACAAACAGAACCGTTTTTATTCTGACTTTAACCTGAATTTAGGAGTCAGAATCTGAAGCAGCTTCCTTTTCAGCTCACATGGACGTAATGATTTGCAGTCTGTCTCCAACATCAGGAGCTTTAACCGGATAAGAGGCTGTGTGTCTGCTGCTGCTGCTGCTGCTGCGCTCGTCGTCCTCTTTTAAACCAGACTGCGCGCAGCGGCGAAGATTAGCGAACAAAGCCTTGACTTTAGCAGCTTTAAGGTGAATCTGACGCAGAGTTGTGCGGACTGACAGTGTGAGCGGCTGCCTGCCTGCTTGGAGCCATAACCCTCACCTCAACAGCAGCATGAACCTCTCCTCTGATGCCAGACTGGCGTCGATAGTGACGGACAGAAAGCGGGGGTCCACCCGGCGAAGCACCTCCGACAGGTCCATGTCCAGGTCCAGGTCCAGGACCAGGTCCAGGACCAGGTCCTGGTCCAGCGGGCTTCCATGGAAGAGCCGGTCCCCTCCGCTCCGATAGGAGAAGAAAGTTAGAAGGAGCAACAGAGCGCAGTGCATGTCTCCAGCTGAGAGACACTTCCTGCTGTTCAGGTCGGAGACCCGACTCTGCTGGCACCACCCAGCGGGGAGTCAGCCGTCTGCCCCAGGCAGGACCGGAGAGGAGGGACAGACTGCTCTACGGAGGGACACTCACCTCCGGGTGTCTTAAAACGAACTGAAGCTTTTGCTTCTCTGCCCTAATAAGATCCACAGGTTCAAGGCTGGCTGCCTCACAACCCCCACAGACTCTCAATCTATTTTAGGTCTGGACTTTGACTAATCCAGTTGTAACGCCAGATGTAATCAATTTTATTGTAACGCTGGCTGTTTTTTTGGGGGGGTTGCTGTCTTGCTGAAAAATGAAGAGTTTTCCAGCCTCCAACAGGGTTTATTTATGACATGTCTAGATAGACAGACAGATGAATAACAAAGATCAAAATTGTAAAAGTGTTTCTCTCCCCCCCCCCCCCAAAAAAAAATCACTTTTTATGTAAAAAAAGGCCATTATTTTAGGAAGGTGATCATATACTGCACAATGCCAGTACAGTGGTGATTGCATACATGAGAGATAACAGAAATAATAAGAAGTGTTACAGATATTTCAAGTGTATTGATGACACATTAACAGGTGGGCATTCCCTCATAGCATGCACACCTTCAGTAAAATGTAGTTAATAAACAGCTGCATGATTTTAATAAAGAATCAGCTTTACTACAGCCTCAGCTACAGCTACACCCGTCTGTATTGTCACCTGACTTTGAGTCAAAGATCAGCAGAGCAGGAGTGGCAACATTCTGCAGCCATGCATGTCACCCGACCCACTGAACCGGAAGCATCCTGAGGGAAAGCAGACATTCTGGAAATGATACAGAGATGGCAGAAAACCTGGACTGAAGCTCGATGGCTGCTTCGCCTGAGTCTCAAGTCAGGTGAAGTTTATTTCTACAGCAGCAACAAGGCAGTTCAAAGTGCTTTAAACCATAAAAACATCAGACACTTCCTCTTTCTCAGAAGTTATTCTGAAAAACTGGAATAACTTCCAAAATTATCAACCCTCTGATCAACAGAGCATATTCATTTTATCACTTATAGTTATATTTGTCCTTTTAACAATTTGGATGGAGAAACTTGTCAACAAATAATCAGTTCCAAAGTATATTATAATTTGTTCTAGTCTATAATGTCCGACTGTCTCAAGACGTGGGAAGAAAATAATGTCTCAGAAATTGGAAATGTGGAAAAGGAGGAAAGGCGCTTCAGCTGCTGTTGGAGCTTCCATCTGCGCTGCAGCTCCCCCTGCTGGCGGACAAAGGAAGCTTCTGTGTTTTTCCACTGATTTGATAAATAAACACACCAGGAAGTGAAAAGAAAACTCGAGTGAAATGAATGCAGTGTTACTGCATTCATTAGTATCTGTCAGATACGGAAACTTCTTCCATACGTCTTAAGATTTGTATCCAGTCTTGCTAATTGAGCTTAACCTTTAAATTGTGCACTTGTGAACAACCCATTTTGTACATATGTACTTATTTTTATTTTATTTTTTTACAAACTGTCAAACGTACTGGGCCATCCTGACATTTCATTCATTGAATTCAGGTGTTCTGGTCCCTTCCATGGCCAGAGGTGTAAACTCCATCAGACTGCCTCTACATGTAATGAGTCACTTTCAGGATCTTTGAGCCTTTCAGTGTGGTACCATGACAGAGTGCTATTTGTGCACTAAATCCAGTCAGGGAATTTTTTCACTGCTAAATATTCCGCATTGAACTGATCAATATCATAATGAAGCGGATGCGATTGAGAATGGCATCTACACACCAATGAAGAGGTGGGTAAGAGTCAATGGATGCTGAGACTCACCTTCTGATTAGCTAAAGAACGGCAAACGGAGAACTTCTTGGAATGGATTACTATATTCTAGCAACTGAATTACAGTCTTATCTTCAACAAATGCAATTCAGCGCTAAAAACATTTGTCACTACTGGACTCAGAGAGGTAGAGAACACATCTCTACTGCTCTAGAGAACAGTGGAGTGATAAATCAGGGTTCTCTGTCCAAGAATCCCTTGAATGAACCTGGATTTTGAATTTCCCAAGAGAATTTGAATGAGTGTTTTGTTCAAAGTGTAAAGTTTGGAGTAGAGGTGGTGTACAATCGTCTTTTGGGTTTGGTCCTTTACTTCCAGTCAATAAAGGACCAAACCCAGTACAGCATCCCACTACATTTTGAACAATTACAAACTCCTGATTTCGTGGGAACAGTTCACACATTGCTCCATGATCAAGTCTGGATGTTTGCCTGTCGAATGTAGGAACATTTGAAAGTCAGCACATCAGCAAACTGACTGTGATGAAATTATGTTACTTAATAAAGTATTTTTTTCTTAAATCATGACAATAAGTGATGAGTCAGGTGTTCTTGTATTTTTATAATCTACTTGATTTTCAGCCCAGGTGAAGACCATCCATCCACAGTATCATTTATTCTCACTCCTTGTTGTCTCAGACTCTTATGCCAGCTCTGTCCAAACTTGTTTTTGGGACTTTTGTTCCTTGTATGCACAAAGAATGGCAGACAATAGAAATCAGTCACACCCTTTTTGCTTTCCCTCAGATCACATGATGACACTTCCACCAAGACTGTCAGGCCAACTCTGTTTTCAGGATACATTATATCTACAGTCTAGCAAAGCTGACTCAGTGTAAGCAAAATGTGTTCTAATGGTCAGAGGAAAAGAGATGTGTTTCTCTGATGAGAGGAGGTGTGGAAGTCAGAGGGGAGGAACTTGTGTAAGAATGCAACTCTTCAGGTTTAAATCCACCAACCTGACTGGTCGGACACATCACCGTAGATCAGAATCTTTCTGAAGGATCACAAAAGTCAGTTTCTTTCCTCAAAGTGTGGAGGTTTTCATTCTGCTTTGCTCTGTCTTCTGACAGCATCAGATTCCCTGGCAACCTGTGTGGACTCTGGAAACCTGGACTACAATGGCAGTCAACCTGAGCAAGAACGGTTCAGCTCTGATGGCCGCCTATAAGAAGGTGGTGGATGCCAAATCGGACACGGACTGGTAAGCTGGTTCTGTTGAAAGCAAAAGCAACAAGACCTTCTTGTTTTCTTCAGTTGAGTCATCTGTTAATGTTGTGCTTTCAGGGCTCTGTTTACCTATGAAGGCAAAAGTAACGACATTCGACTGGCAGAGACAGGAGGTGAGAGCTCATGATGATCTATGGATCTACATCGCTGTGATGTACAATAGGAAAAACAAGTATTTGATTCTGCTGGACCACTGAGCTTCCACACTTTCAGAGACTGGATAGATCTGTAAACTTTATTGTTGCTATGCCTCAACTGTGAGGGACAGAATCCAGAAATAATCAAAAAAATCACATTGGATGTGTTTTTATTTTTCTTCTAACTGGAATGTTAGAATTTTACAATCTATTTATTTATATATCAGTCCTTAGTTTGCAGCTGCTTCACTCACCATCATTTTTAAATTTCTGTCTTCAGTACATTGTCACTTCTCATAAACCTGCCTGTTTAGATTGCTGAGGTGTCTTGTCCAACAAGAGAACACAATCCCACTGAACACACTTCAGCTTCACTTTTTAGTTGAGCTCTTTCTTTACAAAAAGAGGTCAGAGCAGTGCCCACATTGCTACAGACAAAGCCCAGTTCCTTTATCCATTGTCCTCTGCAGGCTCCCATCACTCCTGAACAAAACACCAAGATACTCAAGTTGGGTTAAAAGTAAATAGAATGGAACATTCCTCTTAATCTGGTTGGGATCCATGGTCTCAGACTGAAATGAGTTTAACTACACCTATTGATGTTTGATGATTTGTTTGGGGTGATCTTACATTTGAAAGAGCCTGTCTATTACTTTCCTGTGCAATTCCACTTAAAAAGTTCTCACTTCCAGCAAAGTCTGGATTTCCCCCCGTTACTCGGATTGTCTCCGGTTGATTTATGACTGAGCCAATCAACGAATAGAAGGATAAGTTGTGAACGATGACATCAAAAGGTTCTATCTTATAAATGCATCAGAAATTTAATGTTGTATTAGAGTGGTGGTTCTCAGCCCTGGTACTCGGGGACTTAGGTGTTTGATTACTGATGCACACCTTACATCTGCAATTTAAATGTTTTTTGCTTTATATCAGGTCTGCTGGAACAGGAAAACATCTAAACCGTCAGGATAGTAGTCCTGCTTGGTCCAGTGTTGGGACCCACCGTATTAGAGAAACATAAGGTCATGTTAAATAACAGACTCCTGTTCTGGTGTGTGTTCAGGTGGAGGGTTGGAGGAGTTGGTGGAGGAGCTGAACAGTGGGAAGGTCATGTATGCCTTCTGTCGAGTCCCAGATCCTAACTCTGGCCTGCCTAAATATGTCCTTATAAACTGGGTGAGTCACACACACACGCACACACACCTACACGCACACGCGCACACACACACACACACACACAAGCACACACACATGCACCCACACAGATTCCCATACAACAGGAGAAGTTATTAAAATCATTACTACTGTAATTTTCTAACTATTGCGCACACCTAATTTTAAAAAGAAAAAAAATAATTGCACATATACACAGCACTTTTCTATGATCTGCAGCCAGGATTCCAAGCATGAGATATTTACACAGAAAGATTTTTAAACTTTCATTTAATTATTTAGCAGTGACATACATGAACTATAAATGGTTTTTCAGAACAGGGTCTGTAACACGGCTGCTCAAAAAAATACAGTGGCCTACCAGTAAAAGTCACTGACCTCTATCTTCGGCTTCCTCCTGCACAGAAACCACTAAGTCATCTTCTTTAACAGGAGGATCTGCTTCTTAATGTTGAGTCAGGTTGTTTGGATCGGATACTTAACCAAGTCATAATTTGAAAACTCCATTTGTTGCTTATCTTATGTTGTCTTAGATAAAACTTTGTTTCATGTGTCAAAACGTTAAAGTGTGGCAAAAAAGCTAAAGTTGAAAAGCAAGACAGGCTGGTTTTAGCTTTCCAGTTAATTCACAAAAACATTGTGACATACGTTTTCATTTTCTGTCAATAATAATGCAAAACCTGATGAAAAAAACACGTAGATTATGAATGTCTGTGTATGTAGACTGGTGAAGGGGTGAAGGACTCTCTTAAAGGAATGTGTGCCAACCATCTCAGCGCCATAGCAAATTTTTTGAAGGTAGGTGGGATTCTGCTATGTTGTGATGGGATGGTTTGAAAGCAGTTACACTTCCTGTCTCCTTCCCTCTAACGTCTTGATGTGACTGATCTTAGGGAGCTCACGTTACCATAAACGCTCGCACAGAGGAGGACGTGGAGCCAGAGACCATTTTGACTAAAGTCGCAAAAGCCTCCGGAGCCAACTATAACTTTCACAAACAGCAAAATTACATCGATGCACCAAGAGGACCAGTGGTGAGGAGACACAAAACTCTCAAAGACATACTGTCTTTCCTGTTGTTAAGAGTTCTTGGTTCAGAGTCAGAGTTTCAAGATATTTTACATATGATATTTACACTTTTTAAATTCTTATGTTATCAGACCCTCATAGGTTCCGTCTTTGTCAGCAATTTCACAGCTGCTGTTCAGACTTTATCACAGACACGGTGAAATCTTAACACATGTTAAATGGCCTGTGCTTATTATCACTTTATCAAGATCAGAGGACTCCAAAGCGCTTCACGTTACATTCATTCATGCACACTTTCACATGCTGATGGGCGTGGCCACAGCAGTCCTGAGGCAGTCTGGCTGCTATGCATCAACAGGCAAGGCGGACACAACGAGACACAAGAGCCGGAATCGAACCAGCAACCTGCCACTGCAGTATTAACCCCTCCTACTGTCACCGCCATCGTCCCATGAGTTTCAGAAAGAGTTCCATTGGAAGGCTTAGGCTTAGTTGAAACATTTAGATTTGATGCAACCAAATACTAAACATAAAGCCAGTTATAGACAGTCTAACTAAATCAACCTAATATAGATTAATTAGAATAAATCGCTAAGTAAAGGAAATTACACAAAAAATGTACTCATCCATAGATCGGATGATTCTCAGACTTATTTTTCTTTTTCTATGAAAAAGAGATTTTGAAGTGTTCTGTAGAATTTGCGGATACAGTATGTACAGTTCATGTTAAATTGAATGACCAATGTGGAATTCTTTTGAAATTGAGAACTCCTCAGAACATGATTTGATGTGTATTAAGGATGATATTTCAAGATAGTACTTAGAGATATAATTTGCATTTTAAACAGTCTAACTAAATCATAACCTTTCAGTTTAAGAAAGGTTATACTGCATGCTGCAACTCCAACTTTTGTTTTTTTGTTGTTTTTTTGGGATTTGCAACTTTGACTGCAACTTTAAAAAAGGTGGAGCAAAATCAGTAACTGTAGGCTGCAACAATCACAAAACACATTGCAACATCCTGGAGAGACTGACTGTTGCTTCAAGTGTGATGACTCCACCTCTACCCTTCGTTTTGACTATTCTTTTTGAGTACTAATCTTTGTGCTCAGCACTTTTTGCCGGTCAATGTAGAAATTTTCACATGTTCAACCAATTTCTCCTTTACTTGTATACCAGGGTTCTGTGTACAGAAAAGTCAATGCTGTGGAGGAAATCCAGCAAACCAAAAAGGATAACTTCTGGGACCAGGCTCAGGTTTGTTCCTTCAAACACAACCAACAGTCTTACAAACACAAGCATCTGCATCTGTAAATGTGACAAATGTCTTTTCTCAGCGGGATGAGGAGTTACGTCGAAAGGAGGAGAGAAAGAGAGCAGAGCAGGAGAGGCAGAATGCAGAGAAGGAAAGGAGGGAGTTGGATGAGAAACAGGCAAAAGAGAGGGAGAGAAGAACGAAGGACAGAGCTCATCAGATTGAACTAGAGAGGTGAGTTAGAACTACACAGTAACATGCAAACCAAGCAGCTAAAGACTCAGTGGGGATGTTTGTATGTTTGTACATGGCAGGACCATTCAGAAAAAAAGAGATGAAGAGAATAGAGATGGGGAGCAACAGCGACTGGTGAGTTAAGCTGTTACCTTATGATGAATGGTTGGTAATAGAGGTATAGTACTGCATATTTTGATGAAGATCTGATATCAAGTAAATACAATGCCAATATACTGATACACTTTTTGTTATTTTATTTTGATATATTATCAAATGTCTGACATTTAGGTTTTTTGTGGTTTTTCATTTGAATTATTTTATTAAAACCTGAGACATATATTAGACAAAGTTTATGTCAACAAAATACTTTAATAACTTATTAATATTAAAAACTAAGCAAGTGTTTGCGTATTTTTTTATAGATAAAATGCAAAAAATTCTAATTTGAGAGAAAATTAGAACAAAATCTCTTTTAAAAGTAGCGTTAAAAAACTACTATAAAAAATAAGCGGAAGTTTCAAAACAGAACCTTAAACTAAAACAACAGTCTGACTGTGTTAGTATCAATCCAATACTGATACTGGCCTGGTATTAACATTGATGTAGACACTAGAAATCAATATAATACATGAGTTTTAGTGAGGAACGCCGAGTAGCAATGAGCTTTTATACTGGGGCTTTGGTGGAAATGACTAGGCAGCCAGAAGGACACAATGGGGCCAGTCTGCAGCCATCACTGGGCAAGAGGCTTGGTTCACGCTGGACAGAACGCCAGGTCACCACAACTGGTTTTGTTGCAGGTTCATTTTCCACAGAAGAGTGATTATTAGGAATGAGCTAATATGACAATTTGAGCCAATCAATCAATCAATCAATCAATCAATCAATCAATCAATCAATCAATCAATCAATCAATCATGTATTGCACATTTCAGCAACGAGGCAGTTCAAAGTGCTTCACATCACAAAAACACAAAATAAAAAGTCATAAAAACATACAGTCATCAATTGAGAAACCAGTGACAAACAATACATTTTGATCTGTGCAACATCAACATAATCACTGTACATCAAAATATTGGTCAATGTTTCATTTATTATGGTTATAAAGCAAGTCTGGACATGTGGGTTTTTAGTCTAAATTTAAAGGAACTCAGTGTTTCAGATGTTTTCCAGTTTTCTGGAAGTTGGTTCCAGATGTGTGCATAGAAACTGAATGCTACTTCTCCATGTTTGGTTCTGGTTCTGGATGCGGAGCAGAACCAGAACCAGAATCTGAGAGGTCTGGAAGATTGATAAGACAACAAAAGATCTTTAATGTATTGTGGTGCTAAACCGTTCAGTGATTTATAAACTAACAGTATTTTAAAGTCTATTCTCTCAGTCAAAGGACTGTAGAACTGCTGATGTTCTCCATCTTCCTGGTTTTAGTCAGAACTCCAGCAGCAGCGTTCTGGATCAGCCGCAGCTGGAGGATTGATTTGTTAGTCAGACCTGTAGAGACACTGTTGCAATACCCAATAATAAAACTGCTGTTGGTAGTATTTACCAATATCATATATATACGGTATTTATTTCCCCAAACTTTTGACACTGTGTAAAACTGACCACAACACCTACATTGCTTTTGCATTTGTTTTTACATACTAATCTTTGTGCTGAGTACATTTTTAGAGGAAATGTAGAAATTGTCACATGTTCACCAGTTTCTAATGTGCTTATATTGCAGGGTTCTGTGTACAGAAAAATCAATGCTGCAGAAGAGATCCAGCAAACCAACAAGGATAACTTCTGGGTCCAGGCTCAGGTTTGTTCCTTCATACACAACCAACACAAGCATCTGCCTCTACAAATGTGACAAATGTCTTTTCTCAGCGGGATGAGGAGTTACGTCAAAAGGAGGAGAGAAAGAGAGCAGAGCAGGAGAGGCAGAATGCGGAGAAGGAAAGGAGGGAGTTGGATGAGAAACAGGCAAAAGAGAGGGAGAGAAGAACGAAGGACAGAGCTCATCAGATTGAACTAGAGAGGTGAATTAGAACTACACAGTAACATGCAAACCAAGCAGCTAAAGACTCAGTGGGGATGTTTGTATGTTTGTACATGGCAGGACCATTCAGAAAAAAAGAGATGAAGAGGAACGAGAAAGGGAGCAACAGCGACTGGTGAGTGAAAACATGAAGGATGTGACTGAAGGTCTTCAAGGACTATTCCAGGTTGGTTCTCTCTGGGAGGTTTCCATCTGCCCTTGTCCTTGTCCTAAATCTAAAGCACCTATGGTAAATGCCATTTATCAGCTGTTCAGGTATCTGCTCATCCAGCACATCTGATCGATGTACTGGACATTAAAACATCCCATCTACACTCTACATCTCAGCTTTGCTGCCATTTGATTTCTCTGGGGATGAAAAGTAGACTTGAACCAGAAGGCCTGGGTGGTTGATACAACAGCAACAGGTCTTTAATGAATTTAATGGTGAACCGTTCAGTGACTTATAAACTTTTAGAAAGGCAAAGAGTATCAAAGTGAAAACTGAGGATGTGAAAACAAAACAAGTACAGTAAGTAATAGTTGTGTTACATTTCCACTGTGTGTGGATTATCTCTTCCTCATTAGTCTCCCCCCAGTCAATGTTTCCTGTTGTTAAGAGTTCTTGGTTCAGAGTGAGAGTTTCAAGATATTTTACATATGATATTTAAATTTTTTTTAATTCTTATGTTCTTCTGCAGATAATGGATTTAATGTTCTTGTCCATGTTGTAGAATGAGCAGGAAAATTCGAAGAAGGCAACAAGAATCAACGCTGCAGCATCTGTGCAGAAAGCTAATGTAAGTATGGCTGACTGGCTGTAGCTCATTAAAAACACTTGTATTCACTAACCACTGAATCCAGTTATTCAGATCCTTTCCATGAACACAGGCGTACAGAATCCAGCAGGTAGTCATGCAGACTGCTTCTCAAATGTGTGGAATAAGTCTTGAAATTTCCTCACTACTAAAGATTCCATCAGGCTCACTGGACTCTAGAGCAGTTGAGACATGTACTCTGTACTAATGAATTATGCGACTGTCTGGGTTTGGCAGTCGCCATCTAAACCGTACTTACCAGACTGCACTGTGGGGTGGAGTTGTCTTTCAGGAGTTGGGCTTAGCTCTCTAGTTACAATGATAGTAACTGTTAATACTGCAGCTAACAACAAGGCCTTCCCGTCCAACATCAATGTCTGACCTCACATATGCACTTCTGGAAGAATGGTCAAGAGCTCCCATAAAACCATGTGGATGCTATGCAACATAGCGTCACATTCAACCCTGTGGATCAGGAGTGTGTCTTCACATGTGTGTGAAGGCAGATGAGTAAATATTTTAGGTAATTTAGTAACTGTAGGTGTCCAAGTTGGATTCTGCTGTTTTTCCAAATGTTTGCAGGCAGTATTATGTAAAATCAAACTTTCTGACCTCCACATCATGTTACAAAGTTATTCCCTAATCAAAAACATACCTGGTGTGTTACCTTGATAGTTCTGTGCATGTTTAATCTTCATGGCAACCATTCAGCTGTGCAAAACACCTGCTTGCACCTCGCCTCGCCCTCAAGGCGAAGCTCCTCCTCAGGGATTCAGTTTCTAAGCTTCTGCCTCACAGAGCAGCCCTCCCTCACTGAGCTCCTTAAAATGGCAACATGTGTAGGAAAAATACATAGTACTGCCTCTTTAACAATTCAAAATACCACTTTATCCAGCAGGATTAGAAAACTACACCACAGTGACAAGTTCAGAACACTCTGAAATCGGAGGTAAAAATTGTGGTTAAAGCATCAGACTCTAAAGTCATTTTAATATCCTGCACTTTTTTGCAGGTATTAGACAATTTAAAAGCTTTTTGATTGGCTGTTTCTCTTTACATCTAAATGTACCATTGTAGATGATCTCTCCTTTAGATTTTCAGATTCTAACAGGTCATGTGTCTTTTCTTTCATTCACAGGAGGCAAAGTCACTGATTTCTCAGAGAGCGTTCAATCCCAGAGACATCTTCAAGCAGAAGGAGCAGAGTTTTGAGGCCAACTCACTGTCTCCTGTTACATCCAGACCAGGTCAGAAACACAACAAACTGACACTCAGAGGGGGCAGAGCACATTGTACCTAAGTAAGAGTAGCCCTACTTCAACATATTTTTACTCAAATAAAAGTAAAAAGTAGCCGTCCAAAAAATGACTCAAGGAAGAGTAAAAAATATCTGGTAAAAAGTATTTTCAATTCCAGAGTAAGTGATAAATTTATCAACCATTTAATATTTAAAAATTACATCATCAGATGGACCAAAATATATAGAAATTGTGATATTTTAATGACCAAAATGACAATAATTCATATAAGAAACAAACAAAAAAAAAACAAAATCAAGCAAAAGAATAATGTTCCAAATCAATTTCTTTCAATATAAAACTTAAACAAAAACTGCAGGTCTGTGTTTGTGCCTGGTGAATTTTTGGTTAAAACATGTTTGTTCTTCATTCAGTGGATAAAGAATCCAAAGATTTTACTGAATTAAGAGCGATTTCATAATGAAATTACTCAAGTAGAAGTAGAAAGTACAGTGTAGTAAAAACACTCCTAAAAGTTATTTTTTTCAAAAGAAAGTTACTCAAGTAAATGTAATTGAGTAAATGTAACTTCTACAGTACCTCTGCTGACACTAAACCACCTGCAGCAGAATGGATGGTTGATGTTCCTGTTTTTGCCCTCAGGGAAGCTCCAAAGTATATTTTTGTCTCAGAAATTGTTTGAGCCTGAAGAAGTGGTGAAGCCTCAGAGTCCTCCGCCGGACGTCCACTACCCAGTGACCAACCCCTTCTCCTCAGCTGCAGCTTTCTCGCCCACCCTCCAAGAGACGGTGACTTCACATGAGCAGCCTGCAGGTCAGACACACTTCCTGTTGAGCTCTATATATGCAGTAATTTAATCATGATCATTTCCATTCAGGTATCATTAGCCTGGTTCAGATGTCAGTAAATTGCTGCCAGAAATACTGCAGCAGTTTTCTGCACTGAACTTCTCTTTTTGAATAGTTTGTGTTTGGATAATTCGTCTTTTTGGCTGTCGCTGCTGATTATCTCTACATCACAGTTAATCTGGTGGTTTTATTTTTGCAAGTATTTTTAGACCTACATTTCCTTTAAGATGGCTTCCACTAAACGCATCCCAGCTACTTATGGCAGCTGCGCCACCGTTAGCGAACCGAGGCTGTACTGTGTTGAGTTGAATGTTTCCGTTTTTCTCCTGTCTGATTACAGAGGGCGGTTCCACTGAGGAGGCAGAGGGGTCAGATGAGTTTGATGATGATGCAGATGAAATGACTCCAGGTATGATGGCTGTTACATCACCAAACATCATGTTGACCTTTTACACCCCAAAATGCATCATTTGTGTTTTCCTTTCAAGTTCTGTTATACATGAGCTATAAAGCTCAACACTGCTAACACTCAGTAGGAGGTCAGTCAGTCAGTCGTCTGGATGGTTGTAGGTTTGATTCCAGATTCCTGTTGTCACACGTTTAAAATAAAAATTTTGTTGTGCTTTCTTTCTTGAATAATGACAATAAGGATTTACTTACCAATAAGCTGTCTTAATGGTAAGTAAATAAATGTTTGTGTATGTGTGATTGGTGAGTATGACAGGAAAACCACAATATCAGTTCACTCCATTCACCATTCAGGCTTCATTTTAGAAAATCCAAACTCGTACATGGTTTTCTTCCAATTCAATTAGTCAGAAATTGTAAATTTAGAGTTCCCAGTGCCAGGAAACTCTAAACCCAGTTAGTCTGCTGAAGAATGAAAAAATATACGTTTTTATGGCATCTCATAGAAAAGAAAACAACATTTTTAATTTCCACACTGAAGGAGCCAACTGGTTAAAGAAATTGCTATGGACAACTGATGCTTACTCATGAGTTTATTGCAGCATCACCATTAAAAGTTAAACAGCAATATTTACATAGATGTCACATAGAAAAAATGTGGAAGTTCGTTTTTCAAAGACAGATTCACACCATGTTATTCACATATTTATAATGATCAGAGTTCCAAATTAAATATTTTATTCATAAGCAAACATCAGTTTCTCCCAAGACATACAGTATCATTTCTGGTTGTTAAAAAATGATATAAATTATTTTGCAAGGCAGCTTTAAGCATGACTCCAAGCCAATGAGAACAGAAGCCTTTTGGTTCTCCAGGTTCTACCTAAAGCAGACTTCTAACAACCTTTCTGAGGTGACAGTACGACCAGACAGAGAACTGTCCTCTGTATCTGAAAACGTTTTCTCTGTAATTCCTCTGTTGCCATGTTCATTCATTCCTGTCATTCTCCCACAGCTGAAAGTCCAGTACAGCAGGATCTGTACCAGAGTCCAGATCCAGTTGGCACTGCTGACCATCTGTATGAGAATATTTACCAGGATCAGACAGAGGTGAGTCTGCTCTGTGTGTCACAGGATGGATCATACCTGGACACCCCCGAGTCTTTGTGACCCGTCTGGATGACAGTAATGGGGTTTATGTGCTTCCAGCTTATTGTCATGGTTTCCATATCATTTGCACATATTTCTCTGTGTATGGAGCCTTTAAATATAATGAAATGTTTTTGAATTTTAGTCTCAGAACTATAATAATCCAGGTGATGGAGAGCAGCGGTACAAGGCCAGGGCTTTGTACGACTACCAGGCTGGTAAGGAAACACATCATGCTTGTCTTGATGTTGGAGCTGCATTGATACAGACAACTGTGACGCTGCTGCAGAGTCCCTTTACAGTTTACAGTTTAAACTCCCTCACTGTTTGCTCCCTGCTGTGTTATTCCATGTTGCCCCTCGTCTCATGTTCTGGTTTCCAGCTTTTGTAAATGTTTTGGACTCCATTCATTAAATCGTGGCTCGTATGACGTCCCGTTCTGCTGTCTGCACTTTGGTTCTACTCCTTCCTCCCATCTGACAGTTTAAAGGCAGACTCAGTTGATGTGAACCTTACAGACATTGAAGAATGTAAAAAAAAACAAAAAAACTCATTATTCTGGCATTTAGTAAATAGAAATAATTTTGGTGACTCCAGGTGAACTCAAACTGAGATGTCCTTTTAGTAGTGTATGTAAACTCCTGGTTTCATCTGTGTGTATCCAGATTATTGCTTAAATGTTATCTGACAGATCAGTCACAAAAGTATGCAAGTTATAAAAGTTAAATGAAAGATAACAGCATCTGGACTTTCCATTTTTTCCCTCTTACCTGGATTGTCCTGTCGTCCACAGCTGATGACACTGAGATCACCTTTGACCCAGATGACATCATAACAGAGATAGAGATGCTGGATGAAGGCTGGTGGAGAGGCTTTGGACCTGATGGGAACTACGGCCTGTTCCCTGCCAACTACGTGGAGCTCCTCAATGACTAAACAGTGGCAGTCATGATATGAAAATGGATTATTAACTTTTTCATGTCTTTGTTTACCACCCGCTTGGAAAATAAATGAATAAAATGTTACCAATCTTCAGTCTCACTCTACAATGCTCCCTTAAAGGAAACTGCCTGTTTCTTGTTAAAGTTCTTGTTCAAATCAAATGTGACCAACACTCTTGGTTGCAGAACAACAATGTTGGGTAAAAATACAACTAATCTGAAATAGCATCAGCAGACAAGTTGCCCAGAGCCCCATGAAAAACTAAGAAGTTTAGGGCAAACATATTATTAGCTAATATTGTGTTCTTTACTGCACTGTGTAAAAAAAAAAGTCAGTAAATTAACGGTAAAAAAACGGTAAAAGACCAACAGTTACTGACCGTCATATCCAAAAACATTTCATTATCACTTGAATAAAACTGATCAACAGCAACTACTACATTAGTCAGCATGAAGATAACCGGTGTTCTATCAGTGCTACCTCGTCAGATTTTCCTACCGTAGCACGGATAGATAGCATCTGGTGCTATGTGTCCAAAACTGCTACTGAAATGTTTACAAACCAAAAACTATAGCGGGTTGTGTTAATGTTGAGTATCTGTTAACATTATTTGAGTGACGGGACTGAAGTGGAAGCTTAGGAATTATGCTTAGCTTAGCATTGGAACAATTTATATACAAGACGAAACAACAAGCTCACTTCCATCAACTGAATATCCTACCCCTTTAAAATGAAAAGTGTCGATAGATAAAATGTAATAAAGTATATATTCATGCTTTGAGTGAGTTTTGAATATTGTAATCACACTTTTTTGAATATCAAATATAATGCTTTATATTGCTTCACTTTGTTAAGCCCTTTACAAACTTGTATTCTCATTATAGTTCGAAATGTTTCAGCTAAGGATAAGATGAATAACCTTATTTGCATGCAATATTTGGATAAGGAGCCCAAATTATGCTAGAACAGCATGTAGCTGTACAGAATGTTCTAACAAGCAGAAGTTTCTGGTAGAAAGGTGTAACGTCTAGTATACATAGAAGAAAACACTAATTCTTAAATGATTAGCAGCCAAGAGTGGAGTGTTTTATGCAGGAAAGTATTTGACAGGTATAGTTTGTGTGTATGGGAATAGTTGGAGGGGTTCGCAATGTCTTGGGGTGTGAGGATGAGAGATAAAAGTTTGACGTCCTCACCCGTACTCAGACGATGTGACCTCCTCCTGTAAGGATTCATTGCTGTCCGTGTTCGTGGGTGAGTTCTGTCTCCATTTTGGCCAAAGGCATTATTTTAATAAATGTCTTGTGAGTGATTTTACATTCTAGTTTGTGGCTCATTTTTGTGTCTTGCCTAAAACATCTAAGACCCTAGTAGAGAGATGTGTTTTTGAAGCAATGGTTGTTTCTGTCTCTCAACAAAAGCTATAGATAGCACTAAACCTTGTATTAGAATACACTATGTTTTTCAAAATATTCTAAATACAGAGGTGTTTGTAAGAATAAAACAGTATCAGACAGGGGAAACAAGTTTTTATTGAAATTAAATTATTCAATATCTACAAATACAATAATAAGTAACAGCCCACAAAAACATCCGGCAAAACAATGACTTGTTTACAGTGGCACTGACACTTCAAAAGGCAAACTGTCAGGTTTAGACATTGCGGTGAATGAAGGTAGTTCAGCTGAGCGTAAAAAGCATTAACAGAAGCTTTATTTTACAAACTGGTACGTATCCAGATGACAGAAAATCAAACTAAACTGAAAGTACAGCTAGTGAACGCAGAGGATTCCACAAAACACAAGGGACACAGGTGAACTTAAACTGGGGACAATACAATTAGAAACTCGGTAATTACTCCCAAGTGGCCGGGCTAACAAAAACAACTAAGGGCCACAGAACACATCATGACGAACTAAAGCAATTTATAAATATATTACCAAATTGCCTGTCATGTAAACTAAAACATGAAGTAATACAGTAGCTTAATGAAAGCCAGGTATAACATAAATCAAAAAAAGCTTCCCGCAATCGTTTATCAAATTAAACACATGAAACAAAACTTCCACAGGTTGGACGTATTTATTAGATATCTGCTGAGTAAGCAGTATGTGACGTAGCATTGATGTGTGCATGCGCATTACCACAAGGTAGGACGGATTTATGGGTAGCACAGATAAACAGAACACCGATCGTAAACCTCATTTTTTGTCATGACGCATTTTGATAATCAAATCAAGATTAAGCAATAGGAGGACCCCCAAGGCTTCCAGGGCCTGAATCAGCAGAGGAGGAGATGAGCCGAAGGAAGCGTGAAACATCCAGTGAGGGGGGAGGGAATGCTGACTGTAGGCGGAGCTAGCTCAGATTCTGAGGAAATGATGCCCCCCTCCCTGATGCCCAGTTGGCAAAGAGGCCGGCATCAGAGTAACCTTCCGAGGTTACAAACACGACCTGCTAATAACTTTACAGAGTAGGACTCGAAGAAATTTCTGGCCCGCCTCAGTCTTTACCTCGGTGTTGGCTGATAAGGCGACTCAAAAAATGTATCAGGTAACGCATTGAGTTTTACTACCTTTGCTATTATAACACTGTTTGTCAGGGTTTGCTCTACTTCTGCATGGGCGGAGCCAGTGTCATGTCATTATGTCAAGGCTTTGCTTACTTTATGGTAGAGGTGGGTGATACTGGGAATTTCAGTATCAATCCGATACCAAGTGAATACAGCACCAGTATCGACAATAGCGATACTTTTTCATATGAATTGTTTTTTTGTTTTTGCTTTTATTTAAAAAAAAAAAAGACAAAACAAACATGTATATACACACAGACAGCTGGCAATGAAATGTCAGATGCTACAGCTTTTCTAACAGCTGATACTAGCTTCCACTAGAGCTGCCACTAGGTCACCAGAGTGTCGGAGCTGCCATGCCCGCTGCTGGCGTTTTGGGGTATGCCAATGCCAGTTTTTGGAAAATGTGCTAGTTATATTGCCTGTTTGTAAATAATTTTTTTCAATTACTATTTTATTAGTTAATAAACCAAGCAACACCTTGACTATTGTGACTGAACTTACTTGATGGAGATGGCAAAAGTAGTTGAATCTGACACAGTGGAGGCTGTCACTATGTCCAAGGAAAGGCCTTCAACAGCTGGATTATCATACAGCATTGATAGTTAATGTGACTTTTTACTTAATGAAAATGAGTTTTTTGGCACTCACAGCCCCTTGCCATGTAGGCACCACAGAAAAGTGGCTGACATGCTGCAACAGGATGCAAAATGATGCCACCAGATAATAGTAATAATAATCATACTTCCTTAAGCTAAGCCAATTACTGTCTCCCTTCTTACCTGTATCTCATATGGAGACAGGCTCCAGCTATGAAAACAAGCTAATTTTTTTTTTTTGCAAGGGTTTTATTTTAAAAGTCTACTTAAATCTGGCAAAAATGTTGATTCCTTTTTTATCCACAATTTCTGAGCATAGCTTTCCATAATCCTCTTTTCTGTCAAAAGCAAAACTGAACTGCTCTGCTGGAGAACTGTCATAGATTTCCCCATCCCAGGTCTTCAGGTCGTGTAGAGCTTCCTCCGTCTCTTGAGTGTCATATTCAAGAACAGCTAAACGCTAAAAACCTGCTGCTGAGCGCCGAGGTCAGCCGGCTGGAGCCCGGTTGACTGGGACTGTGCTGCTGAAGAAGTTCACTGATCATTCACTGCCAAAACACCAAATACTACCCAGTGGTTTTGGTTCAGTTTCTACTGGAAACTGAACCAAAACCATTTTTGTAAGCTGTAACAAAAATGTTTCATTTTGACACCATTGTGTCAAAATGAAACATTTTGACACAAGCTCAATCTGTGATGATTGAGCTTTCCTGCATAAAATACAGATTACTGTTTATGTGTATACCATCACCTGTAAATATTAGACATTGGCAATTTAACCTGCATTAAAAGATTTTAACTTTTACATAACAAAATATTTCCATCCATCCATTTTCTTCCGCTTATCCGGGGTCAGGTCGTGGGGGCAGCAGCTTCAGAAGAGAGGCCCAGACTTCCCTCTCCCCAGCCACTTCTTCCAGCTCCTCCGGGGGAACCCCAAGGCGTTCCCAGGCCAGCCGAGAGACTTAATCCCTCCAGCGTGTCCTGGGTCTTCCCCTGGGCCTCCTCCCGGTGGGACGTGGCCGGAACACCTCACCAGGGAGGCGTCCAGGAGGCATCCTTACCAGATGCCCGAGCCACCTCAACTGGCTCCTCTCGACGTGGAGGAGCAGCAGCTCTACTCTGAGTCCCTCCCGGATGACCGAGCTTCTCACCCTATCTCTAAGGGAGAGCCCAGCCACCCTGCGGAGGAAACCCATTTCGGCCGCTTGTACCAGTGATCTCGTTCTTTCGGTCATGACCCAAAGCTCATGACCATAGATGAGGGTGGGAACGTAGATCGACCGGTAAATCAAAAATATTTGATTATTTTTATTTTAAAGTTTAGAGTTTCAGAAAAGCAGTTCATTATATACTTTGGCTCTTGTAATACAGCTTATGAGCCGTGATTTGGATAGCTGGTTTGGTCTTTCCCTGACAATGCTATGAGCACCATCTGTGGAAAAAAATCCAACAAATTTTACCCCTCATCTTCCTCCCGTTCTCAATCGAGGACATTCTTAATGGTAATTTGTACACTGTCGGAAAATATCTTGCAAAGGAGGACATCAAAGCTTCTTCGACCGACTGAAAACCACGTAGAGAGGCAATAATGAATACCAGACTAGAACTACTCCATGGTCAATCAGTCCCCAAATACTTCCAAGTGCATGCCACCGATCTTCTGAAAAGTCTAGTCTTAGTTTTGGAAATCTCTCCTTCTTCCAGAAAGCAGCGTAGACTTCCCTGGAAACGCCAGTTATCCACAGTCATCTCATCAGTGAATTCCATTTTTAATTCAGACTCCACAACACATTTGTTCATGAAAATATTGAGAAGGTCATCTAGAATCTTGGCTCGCCCGGACCCCAAGCCAGTTGTGATGATGCTGTTAAGACAATGTTATGATAACCTAATATTTTCAAGAGGAAAAGAGATACATTTTATTTCAATGTGATATATTTTTTAATTTGGAAATACTTGAACTACCCACTTGTTGAACCAGCTTCACCATCAGTTGTTTCTGATGATTTGTTCCATTATACTGTATTTGTGAGACAAAACCCTATGAAACCATATTAAAGATGTATGAAGGCTATTGATAGTAAAAGTGGAGTCAACTCTTGTAATATTTAGTTTTTAGAAGGCTCCATGTCATTTAATTTGAAAGTGTTTGTTCCTCATTCACATTTTATTTGCCAATTTTTCAACGTATCTTTTCTGTATCATCATAATCTTGATGAGTTATCGTATAAACTAGCATTGAAAGAAATAGTTTAAGTTCAAATACGACTCCAGCAAATCTGATATAAACAATGTTAGTGGTTAAAGAAGTTTTTCCTAACAGTTTTGTTTTTGTAATTCTTAATGCTTCAGTTTGTTATTCAAACAACCCTGTTACTAAATCAAAATAAAGTGTTATGTTAATGTTGGTAAGGATTTGGTTTTTCTGTGTTCAGTTGAGTCTGTGTTGTCCCATCTACCCTTTGATTGTCCCCAGCTGCCCCTGATTACCTTCCTTGTGTATTTAGTCTGTTTCCTTGCCGCTCCTTGTCAATACTGTGGTTTGTCGTGTCTGTTCCCTGTGCCTGTTTATTTTTATTTATTTATTTTTTCAGGTTATTCCAGTTGGTACCAGTTCTGAGCTCCTAGCCTTCTGCTAGTAATGGGCTATCTGAAGCCAGGCTTCGAGGTGTTTACCGAATAAAAAGGCGGCGTATCCGATGAAGCCCCGCTTGGAGGCTTGTGTTGTCTTTCTGAAAACCACGTGACTGGCAACAAACGATCCCTCACTTGTCTCTATTGCATGGGTCACGTGACTGCTTCATTTAGCGTGTCGGTTTTCAAAATAAAAGCGCGATGCTGCTTCATGGGTTGTTGTCCATTTGGTCACACATCAGAGAAGAATATTTGTCTTCAGTGGCCAAAATAAAATTAACATTGACTAACATATTTGATGTGTATTGATGATGGCACTCATCAAAATGTAATGTTTGTTACTGGTTTTCTCAATTGTAGAGTGTTTTTTTAAATGACTTTATATTTTTGTGATTTTATGATGTAAATCTCTTTGAACTGCATTGTTGCTGAAATGTGCTACACAAATAAACTTGATTGTCTGAAATGGAGCCAGCAAGAGGAAAATCTCTGACTTCTGGGAATTCTTTGAGATTATTGCTCGCAATAAAATTCTTCTTAGATAACAATAATTAATCCCTCCACCTCCCAATTTCTCACCTTCTGGAAAGTTCCACTATTTGTAGTCTGATTAGCAAAGATATATCACAGCAGAAACGGATTTAATCCTGTTGCAGAACTAAAATTCAACATGTGGCCAAATATAAGGGATCAGAGCCAATTAAAAATCCAAGAAAAAGTGAACGCCCCAACAAGCACTGCACTCCCAAGACACTAACATCACATGTATTTATTGTCAAATCAGTCTGACATAAAAGAAACCCCAACACAACCCCAACACAACCCCAACTCTGACGTTCAACGTATAGTTGGATTAGGTTGGCTGCAATCAGTTTAATAACTAAAACATATGACAATTAAACATGGTTTCATTGATTCTCCTGTTACTAAACATGAGTTTGATGAAAACTTTCACAATATTGCATTTAGTAATTTTAGGTTGTTTCAGTTTCACCAGCAGATGTCACTAGTGAGTCATGAATGAAGCATCTAGTAACAAACCTTTTTGCTAAGCAAAGGGCTGGAAAGATTCATTGCTTCATGAGGCTTCATTTGCCCATCACTACCTTCTGCTATTTACCTTCTGCTTAACGCTTCATACATCTTCTGCTAAGATGTATGAAGCGTTAAGACTTCATACATCTTAGCATTTTGCTTCATACATCTTCATACAAAATGTTCTCCTCAGCTTGTGTGAAATATGACTTCTGTAGACTATAGCAATTCTTTGACATGTTAGGAATTTGAAGTCCGTAGCAAACTGTAGTCCAGAAACTGTTGTCTGAAAAGACATCGTCATCGTAGGCTTCCCCTTTCCTTTGTAGCTCCTCCAACTCCAAAATAATTTATTCTATGACTCTTTTTTTATTATTCTGGAGACTGACCAAATAAAATAATACATAATGTTATGTTAGTGAATTTGTCAAAATACTTTATATCCATACCGGGAGATAATTACAACTGTGAATCTAATTATTTTTGAAGTCACAAACCTCAAAAAGATATTCTTCAATTACACCCTTCGGTGGAGTTCCCATCAGAACAACTACTCCTTTCCCATTTCAAGAATTTGAGAAACGGTTGTACTTTTATCCATTGCTGCATTCCTCGTTCCGCCTCCATTTCTTATTCTCAGTTGTTAGTATTCATCAATGTTAAAATGAGGCCACCTAATTTCAGTTTTTCTTGATGTCTTCTCTTCTCTCTTCTGCCTTCTTGCCATCTCCCTTTTTTTCTTCTTTTGAAAATACTGCCACGTCCTCTCTACAATCAAGAGTTATTCAATTTAATACTTGCTGATCATAAAAAAATATTTTATCTGTAAATGCGATGGTAAGACCTTAAATGATCTTCTTCTTCCAGGTTTAGAGGACGTGCATACAGAAAAATGCACACTATCACTGCTGTCAAGGCTAGCAATGGGTCACATAATTTGTTGTACCGTTGCCATAGTAACACATTTTTAAAAAGAAAAATTGCAGAATGCGTGATCAAATTTTAAGAAATAAAACAATTTTTTCTTGATAACATTCAAAGCAGCTCTTGGCTAAGGCTATCAAACTTGATAGCTAAACTTGATAGTCAAGTATGTTATGAAGCATTGGTTTTAAAATTATTCCATATAATTAGTAATATTTAACTAGTCTCATTGCGTGTGCATAATATCCTCCTCTGGGACATCTCTAGACCGCAGAAAATGATAGAAGTTGTCCACCATGACTCTAATGCAGACACACTTCAACATGTCTCCTGGCAGAAACTGCATAACAGTTTAAAGGAGACATTACTCCTTTAAACTGTATATCTTAGCCCAGGAGTTCCTAAGCTTTTTGGTGCCACCCCCCCAAAACAACATTTGTTTTTGACCTTGGACCCCCTTTGTAAATACACAGATAATGCTACAAAATATGTAAACAAACAAATGTCACACTTCTATTCACTGCTGGACAGTTTCTTCTGTCTTTTTCTTATCAGAAACATGTCTATTTCGCATTTGCTAGCTATGCTATTTGACTAGCAGCCAATCAGAAAGATGAGTGTGGCAAATAACATTTCAATAAATTATTATATCATATCTTATAATAATGATTGAAAAACAGAGTAGGTTTTATGATAAAAACACAATTAAAAATGTATTTGTAAAGAAAAAAAACTAAGTCAGTATTTTTATTTTTGCATTTTTCTTCTCTCATCTTCAACATTGTGAAGCCACATTGTGGTGGCCGCGACCTCCTCCACAGACCGATTGGTATAAAAACAAACAGAAGGTGGCAGCAGTACGCTTTTGAGTCGTTTAGTCCGCCCAAACAAAACGACGAAGAATACCAGGAAAACATGGCATCAAGGTTACTGCTCCGCACCGCGTTCAGAGCCACAACGAGCTGCCGGGCTGCCCGGGCTCCGGCCCTGAGGCGCTGCATGGCTGCTGGAGGTGAGGATGGGACTTTGGTCGACAGGAACACCCAGAAAAGCCGCTGAAATGAGAGATTAGCCGTAGTTAGAACAAATGAAATTCATGGCGGCGGACCGCTTTCTGTTTGTTCCTTCATAGACCTCGGGCTTCATAGGGAAATTGCCCATTTCTGTTAATATAGTTTCATCTAGTTCTATAAAGCCACGTCGTTTATTTATCAAAACAAGTAGGAACTTTAGTTTATTTCGGCTGGTTTTGAAAATAATGAAATAGGTTTTCAAATAGTATTTTGGTTTCATGAGAGACGTCACATTGAATACAGAGCAAATAGCTGATGACTGGTGCTCAACATGTTGCAACTATATTTCCAGAAAATATTGTTGCAATTTGAGAGAACAGATAATGATGATGTTTTAGTGGTATATTGTGTCGACTAAAATTGTCAGAACTCGTTTCACTGAATGCATTTTGCAAAGTTTTACAAAACTGACAATGGATACACTGTCAACAGTATCAGTTGTTTTAAATCTTAAATTATTACTGCCCTTCATTGTCTAACTGTTGGCATTTATATATTTCTAATGTCTGTTTTTGTTACTTCTGTTGTTTTATCCATGGTGATGTGTGCTGCTGCCTTTCTTGCCCAGGTCACTCTTCTGAAAGAGGTTTTGATCTCAGTGGTTTTTTTTTAATCTGCTTCAATAAATGTCATTTAGGTGGAATACAGAAACAGAATTTGTTACTTTTAAGATCTGACTTTTTAGGGCAGAATTCCTGATTTTACTTGAATCATAGTAATTAAAGTGTAGCAGAACAATTGAGGTAAAAAAAAAACAACAACAAAAAAAACAGCTGAATGATCTCATTAATGTTGTCACCATCACTATATGTCACTAAAATGAATGCTACCTGAGTGAATAATTTGCTGCTCCACCAGGCATTCCCACTGATGAGGAGCAGGCCACAGGAATGGAGAAGGCCATCATGAAGGCCATGAAGGAGGGAACAGTGAGTGTTACAATCAGCAGTGCAGAAAAGTGACATAAAAAACCCAACAAATTTTTAAAAATACTCGGTGGGGTTCTTGTGTAGAGTCAGCTGTATGAATCTGCAGCAGGGGGTTAGATTGATAAAACATGAACAAAAACAAGTTATTTTACATTTTCGCATAATCGGCATCTTCCTCTTCTCTTTACAGGATCCTTACAACATGATGAAGCCTAAGAGCTACACTGGCTCCAAGAACGACCCCCACCTGGTTCCCTCCATCACTGACAAGAGGGTTGTGGGCTGCATCTGTAAGTCGTCCTGTAGCAGCTCGCTGTGGGGAGCGATTGCACATACGCTCGTAACGATGTTTGCCTTCATCCTCTGTGCAGGTGAGGAAGACAACACCTCCATCGTCTGGTTCTGGCTTCATGAGGGCGAGTCCCAGCGCTGCCCCTCCTGTGGTGCCCACTACAAACTGGTGCCTCATGAGCTGCCCCACTAGCCTGCAGCCCTGTAACCTGTACAGATGTGTGTGTTTACGCCTTCAGCACTCATCTGTACCTTTTACAGCTTTTTTTTTTTTTGTCGCAATATTCATTCCTCCTTCAGTACAAGAAGAGTGAGATTATCCACGTCCTGCAGGATGTTTCCAGCTCGGCGTCCTTCCTGGTCCGCTCGTCTTGTTCTGTTGTTCTACTTGATCTACCTGCTGACCTCATCAGTCTTTGCTTTACATGTTAAATTTCCACACAGATACAATGTGTTTGGAAGACTCAGGCAGTTTACTCTGGTTTATGTACTGTACGCTGTTATAGTGGGTCCACTTTACTGCTGTTATTCAACCAATAAACATTGAGAACTCCTACTCATGCATGTCTCCTTGGCACTATTTATTACATGTTTTATCTGATAAATGTTACAGTTAATGGTACACATGCAAAAACATGACAGGAAGTATTGGTAGCTGCACTGTGAAGCCAGGAATAAAAAAGTGCATATTAGAAAATTCCTCAAACATTCTACAATCAGATTTTACTGTCAAACTATTATAATAAAATGGATTCAAACTAACACATTTGTCCACAAGAGGGAATAGGTGAGTTTTGGATTTGGCTTCAACATGAGAGATATGTCCTGGTTTTCCACAAGCTCCTCAGTGCAGCTTTCATCTCACTAAGCTTTCCGGACAAAGATGGCAAGAGAACCAGATGTCAGTTTCTGGCAGTTTTTACAGAATAGTTTTAATTCCACTGCAATGGAGGAGTTTTGAACATGTTTAATGTAGCCTGTATAATCATCTTAAAAAGTATACTGATGTATGTAGAAATTCAAATTCTATAATTTATTCCAGGTTTTGAAGTATGTATGCTGAAACAATCGATTATCTGTATTTACAACAGAGATAATTATTAGCCTTCACTGGGTGGGGTAAGTTACTGTAGATGTAGGTGAAACTGCACAAATTCCAAGACAGTCATAGAAAACTTGCAAGCTACAGGAAATAGCAGATCTTTCAGAAATACAATTTATTCAGGGGCAGAATAGATACTCAGTTCTGTTGAATTCGAAATTAAACATAAAAAAAACTTGTTGAAAGAGATTTGGGGAAGAAAATAGTGTAGATTCCAGAGAGGGTAAATCAATAATTAAAGGAAAAGAAATAGAAATGCAAAAAAGATGGAATGAAGATAAGAAAGGAAGGCAATTGTAAAAAAAATAAAATCTGTAACAGAACTATAGAGAAAAAAACAGAAGAGAAGGTCTAATCAGTGGCGCAACTACACATTATTCAGGTGGATGCGAAAACAGATCGGCGACTGAGTAGGTTATACATACATAAGTGAATTTTTATTTATAGTATAATATTATTTATTTATAATAATTGTGATAGGTGAGGAGACAAAGAAAGTATTATATTTTGATGAAGATAAATATGTGACGTTAACGAGAGAATGAGGGGAAAAGAACGGAGTCAATGGGAAATTTAAAGAACAGAAGTGGATAATGAGAAAATCATTATTAAAAATAAAACTTTTTTTAGATAACACAAAATGAAAACAGAATATAGAAGGTGGTGAATGAGGTTACGAAGAGCCCTGGAAGTACTATGATGGACCAGACCGACAGGGGGCGCTAATGTAACTAAATTAGAAGAAAAGCTTCTTCGGAGGAAGTAGTCCATTAATGACATGTTTATTTAATCGTATTTAAAAGTGTATATGTGTGTATGCATGTGCATACATATGTGTTTATGAGTGTGTGTAAATTTGTACACTCATACACAATAATTCACCATATGTGAATTATTAAATTCCCTCTGAATATCATTGATGACCACACTCCAGTCCGGTAGGTAGCGGTAAATGCACCTTAAGTTGGTTGCCATTCGCCAATAAAACACAAAAGAAGAAGAAGTCCATCAGTCTTTACTATCTGACAACAGTACATTGAAGGAGAAATGGCTGCAAGGTTACTGCTCCGCTCCGGGCTGAGAGCCGTGACAACCTGCCAGGCTGTCCGGGCTCCGGCTCTGAGCCGCAGCATGGCGGCTGGAGGTGAGGCCGACACGGACACACAACCATCTAGATAACAGACTGAAGTGTTAGCTAGGCTAGTCCGTCTGACCGCGGAACGCTTTTTCTCTGCCAAGTTCTGCCAGGACACGTTCGGTTCTTGTAGTAAAAACCCGCAAAATGTCTTCGGTTGTAATAAGTTCATTTTCTGCTTGTCTGTGTTCAGCTGGTTTTGAATATCCAGATGTTCTTAAACAAAGCTAGGAGCTAACCTGCTGCTTAGCACTAGGCTAACAGTGACTGCAAAGAGGTCACATTTTGTTTAGATAACTGAGGGTCGGTGGTTCTGTTATTCATCTGCTTTACATTTGTTTCTATTCAGAGCTGCTACCTTCATGACCCAATCCCATCTCCCAGAAAAGTGATTACTCGGGTCTTATCGTGTTTTTTTTTAATTTTTTTTATCGCTATTATAAACATAATGGTTTGGATTTGACTGATAGTTTCTTGTAGTTTATTCATAGTTCTGTGAAATTATGAGTGAGCGGCTCTGTGGTACATCCTGAGTTTCCTCCTCTGTCATGTTGCTGCTCCCAGGCATTCCCACTGATGAGGAGCAGGCCACTGGGCTGGAGAAGGTCATCATGAAGGCCATGAAGGAGGGAAAGGTAACGTCACATTACATCATGTAGTTATGCTTTACACTTAGATGAAACTATATTCTGTGAAATAATTGGTTAGAAGAAGTCTTTCCTTTAAGAGATGGAAATATATCCCACCTGCTTATTTTTCAGGTTTTGTACTGAAGAAAAAGCCTCTTAAATTAATCATTCATTAGTTGTGAAGATTATTATTATTAAATTAATTTGATGGGGACAGACAGACATCGACATAGACAATCTGAACAGAAAGCAGTCCCATGTTTGAGTCATGGTGTAATAGCAACAGCTAATTCGCAGCACTTGTCCCTGGATGGGCTTTTAAACAGTACCTCTAAAAAATTGAAGTGATAATTAAAACAGCTCAAGTTTTATTTTGATCCTAAGTGAGATCACTTCCTGGTACAGCATTACCAGGAAGTGCCGGTTGATCAAAGTTGAGTTTATAATCGTAGATTTAACTTTTTAAAAATAAACTGAAAAGTATCTTAAACGTCTGATTTCAGTTGTCTCTATAAAAACATGCTAATAGGCACGTTAAAATGTGTTAAACTCATTTCAGGAACACAACAGTGAATCTTCAGACATTGTCCTTGTTTTGACACTGCAGTGATGTCGCTGGCTGTTATTGATCATCTTGTTTTACATCAACATACTAGTGTTGCATTTCAAATCCTGACCTACCAAGTTTATAACCATGATAGCAATTGTTCAGGTTCATGACCCCAAACAGTTGTTATTTATTGTAATGGTCTCTGGGCCTCACAAGAAGCCCAGATCTCCACCACCGTACCTGACTGTGAAGTTTTTTAGTTTTTTTTTCCTGTTTTCTGGAGTTTCTGTAATTAGATTGTTGTGGCCGATGAATGATCTCGGATTTTCGTGAAGAACAATGAAATATTTTTAGCCTGGTTTTCCTGCCTGAGTGATTATTAATTATATGCTGGGATCATAGGCAGTATCACCATGACTGAGAGAACAGCAGCTGTAACACAGTGTCTTACCTTTTTATGTTTGGTTCTTGTGTTCAAACTTTTCCCCGTTCAGCACAGAGCTGTGTCCAGTCTGACCCGGTGGAGCGTTGGTGTGGCACTGACCAGCTGCCCTCAGGGCTGTTCAAGCTGAAAATGTCCAGATTCCAGTCGTGCTGAGCAATATGGTGGAAAATTTATCACGATATAAGGATTTTGTATCAGTCAATACGGATAATTATTGATTAGTTTTTTTGTTTTAAATACCAGAAACACAGCCAAGCTAGTGACGTCACTTCCTGTTTCATCCACAGTTTTCTTTCCACTCCGTTGTTCTTTATGTCATGAGGCTTGTCGATGAAACCCGAAACTGCTGCTGTGCAGGTTGTGCAACAGGTTGTTGCTAGGTAACCAAAGAGTGAGTTAGCTGATGCCACTCACCAAGAGAGGTTGAGCAGCTAAAGTCTTTCCTCTGCCTACATCACCCAGAATGCTGAGCGATTCTGGATCAGAGTTCCATGTTTAGTGACATGGATCAGCTCTGTTGTAATTTATTATTAGATTTATTATCTAGCCTCAGATTCCAGCTGTCAGCTTATTTCTCAGTGCATTGTTTCCATGGCGCTACTTGCTCTTATCTTAATTAGATCATCCATTACTAAGGAAACCTGTTTATTGATATAATGTTTGTTGTCAGAGGCTATTTCAGAATCAGCCAACACAGAACCCTGATCCCAGCTGAGACCAAGCTCCTGGATGGCAGGACCGTTAGTCCTACTGTCATCATCATCATCATCTTCCTCCTCTTCTCCTTGCAGGATCCTTACAACATGATGAAGCCTAAGAGCTACGCTGGCTCCAAGAACGACCCCCACCTGGTTCCCTCCATCACTAACAAGAGGGTTGTGGGCTGCATCTGTAAGTCACAATAACAGAATTATTAAATACATTTCTAACATGGCAGAAACGAAGCCAGCTCTCTAAAAACACAGTTCAGCTGTTCAGCAGCCTCAGCTTCCAGACTTCTGGCTCATGTTTTTATTTTCTCTGTGCAGGTGAGGAAGACAACACTGCCATCATCTGGTTCTGGCTTCATGAGGGCGAGCCCCAGCGCTGCCCCTCCTGTGGTGCCCACTACAAACTGGTGCCCCATAACCTCTCCCACTAACTTAAAACTAAGTCTTTTAGTAAATGTATTTACAGTACCAATTTGGCTTCTCTTTGAAATGTTAATTTTATCTCTAGACCAAGAAAACTCAGTGTTTTAAGTTTTCACTGTGCTTGAAGACGCTGTCTTTTTGTTGTTTGGGCTTGGTGTATTTCCTGGTCTGATGTTTATTTTGTCTGTTTTAGCACTTGATCTACATTTTAACCTCAATTTTGGCTTCACATGTTACATTTCCAAACAACTCAGATTTGTTTTGGGACCTTCAGCTTCAGTTTACATTGACTGTACTGTATGATGTTACATTCGGACCACTCCTATTGTTCAGTCAATAAAGTTCTGAACTCATTTGTCTCTGCTCAGATTTTTTTTATTTTTAAATCAGGTTGAAGACAATAGTTGTTTCCATTTACCATATAATTGCGCAATTTGACATTTTCAAAATAAAATTATAACATGGCAATTTTGCGCCAAAAGTTTTTTTCGCATCACAAGTCAAAACATCTGGATGTTACTACTGGTGCAAACCACAAAGAAGAAAACAGGAAGTAGAGGATCAGCTTGTTTTTTAATGACTTGTCAAACTAGCTACTGATGCAGTTTCCTCTGGATCCCGTTGGTTCTGAATGAAACCAGTGACTGCTGGACACTAAAGTTCTGAATCAACTACAGGTTCTCATTAAACTACAAAAAGCTTAACTTGAACTAAAGTTATAGTCTACATTTTCCTGTTACTGTCTGATACTCTGACCCAGGATCAGCTGTGAAAGGAGTAAAATGTGCTTCTAAATATCGAGTTGAAGCAATCTTAGGAGGAAGACTCCTAAGGGCAGCTGTTATTATGACCATGGTTCAAGTAAACGCCCTGACGAATCGCATGTTGGTCATACAGAACCTCAATGGAACATAATAGAACATACTTTTTAAGATCCATAATCTTTATGGATTATAAATATTATGCCTCTTTCTGATCCATAGTCTGCAGTTCTATTCTTGCTGGTAATATTTTTTGGACTGGTCAAATGAACTGAGCCTGTCATTTTAATCAAATCACTGAGGATTTCACTTGTGGCGTGTTTGTGTTGTTCTTCAGTCTACCAGCAGAGAGCGCTGTCTACCAAAACTTTTTGCCTACTCATATGCCAGTGGAAAGTTTGGACAGTTTCTCATCCAAAGTTTAAATAACCTTTGAATTTACCTCAGTGCTTCAAATCTGAAAGACTTTTTTTTTTTATTATAGAAGATCTTTGTAATCATCATGGATTATTCGGTTTTCAGTGCTTCTGCTCACCATGGCAGCACTCTGTCTGTTGTTCACAATATAACTCAAAACCTGCACATCTGAATTGACTATTGCATTATATTTTATGCCCACTGGTGAATCATCCTGTTTATCTGTTAAGATCTGATGTCTTATTTGCAACACGAGCACAGCCAATTTCATTTCGTCCCGCTGTAGTGCTCACCAGGTTGAGATCCGGTCAGCAGCAGGTGTAGCTGCTATATTAACATTTGAGTGCACTGAGATCAAAGGTCCAATATGAGGTAGCATATAAGCCATGTCCACTTCATAATCATATTCAGGATATGGACTCAGGGTGTGGTCTTAAACATCTGTGCAGAGTTTGGTGTAAATCTGCCAAGTGGTTTTCCAGACATAAACTTTCTGACCTTCACTAAAACTAAAACTGCATAAAAGTCACCAAAGGGGCAACATGTCATCCATCCCCCGTTAGGATCTGAGTGTTTGTTCTGCAATCATGAAAGGTTGTGATCACCAAGAGTCACTGTTTTGTTGCTTGAACAGTTTTTTTTTATTTCCTTTTTTTTTCTATATTGTTTAGTCCATAGGTGAGATGTAATCAAAACTGGGTTTTGTCTTTATTGTGTTATAGCCAAATATATATAGTTAGGAGGAAGTGGGTGTGGCCAGAGTAAAAGCGATGGAGAATCTCCCAAGGGTTTTAGGGGAGGGTCTATGGTTTATGAGTTAAAAACTCAAATTCACTATCCTGCGCAATAGCGCCCCCTCCCGATGTTCCTCACAGACATTTCATGATGTTCTGTGAAACATGATGTGAAATATATCTTTGGAAAAGTGGAGCTACAATAACTCAGCTGGTGCACTCCCTCTCTGCGCACAGGGTTGACTCAAAGTTAACTGGAAGTGTCTGAATACTTGCCAACTCAAAGGAGAGCCCTGCAGAAAAAGACATAGACCAAAGAGGAGCACCATAAGACGCAGAGACATCTGCACAGCTCATTAGGTGGTAGGAAACAGGCTGCAGCAGATTTAGAAGTCAACAATGGTTAATGAGACACTGAGGGGGAGCCAGGCTCCAAAACCACCCAAAACGAGAGTGGGCTCCGTGGCTGGAACCTAGACTTCTTTATTACACATTAAAGTTTTAGCTGGTAGTTGTGAGTGTAACCTATGTAGAGATTTACAACAACCTCCCTAAGAATAACACTACAAAACAATATGGTCACAATTACATATTTATAATTCCAATATGTCGTTTTAATCTTTTTGTCTGTCTTTAAATGGCTCCATTCCAGCTCATTTCTGAAATTCATGATGTGTTGAAAACTATAAACACCAATTGAACTTTTCCACATTTTGTCACATTACAAGGATAAACTTCAATATTTTGGGGGCTGAATGAGGTTAGCTGATAGGCCAACATGGTGCTGAAGTGGAGGAGAGGATTGGTTTTACACTAAAAGCTTGTATGATGTTCATCTGTATTTGGCACTTCCTGTCACTCAGAGTTAAGTTCCTCCAGCATTCCAGAAGGACTGGCGTCTGCGGAGGTTTGTCCAGCTCTCAGTCTCAGGTGTTAGTGTGTCTGAAACCACAGATGCTGCAGCGGTCGTAGCTCTTTGCCGCTGGGTGTTGTTGATATCAATTTAATTACGCTGGCTCCTGAAAGGGAAGCAGAGAGTGTCAGTTAAATCATCTCATAAATTACCTGGTGAACATGGAGGATGTGGGCTGCTGTCCATTTGTCGTCTTTCAGGCTCGGCCAGCTGCAGCCAGGCTGCTGAGAGGAGCAGCTCTCACAGCCAAACGTCTGCACTCATGACCAGGGCTCAGCTCCAGAGTCACCACAAGCCTCTGGGTGATGTTTCAGTCTTTTTACATACATTTCCCTTGTCACTGTCAATTTTTGAATTCTTGTCGCTTGATCTATTTGGTCAAGACAAATTGTTTCCTCCTTTTCTTTTTGTCTGTTATTTTTTTAAAGAACAAAACATTTTTGTTCACTTCTACTTTTTGGGTTCCACAGACTTTGGAGTAAACTATGTTTGCTGAATAATGGATTATAATCAAGCTAACTCCAAGATTGTAAATAACTAAGTTCTACTGTGTAATTAATCTTTCCATGTAATTTTAGCCTAGAACAATGTAAGTACTGTAGTGTAGTTATACATGTCATTTACAAAATGGGTACGTAGGAATAAAGACTTTCACGAGTAATTAAAATTGTAGTTTATTATCAATAGCAGGAAATCAAAAATAAAAATTAAGTGTAATTTAAATACATTACTAATATATATTTAAAATATATTTGAAGTATATGAAATATATATTTTTAATATAAATCTGAGACAGAATTATTACACTCAAAATATAATAATATCAAAATACAATAATAAAGCTCTGAAATATATTTAAAAAGTATACTAAGAACAAAATTAGTTGTTCCAAAATAGTACAGTTTAAGTAAATCGATAAAAGTATACTAAAGTATGTTAAAATTTAGTATACTAATGCATACTTTTTTTCACCTGGGCTGTAAAGCAGGACTGTCCTGGTTTTGGAGCTGCTTATAAATGTCTGAAGTAATTCTAGAGAACAACGGCCAATGATGGCACAAATATAAAGTTGTGCCATCATATATTGTAAAATGTGTTCCATAATTTCAGGTAATGGTTCAAAAAAAGTAGAGACAACCAAGAACAGGACCCTGAGGTTCCCCACATGTGATCACATGTGATCTTTTACATGCTTAGATTTGATCACCAAATAACACACAGTAATCCTGGTAGCAGTACCAGACAATGCCACCGTTTCTCTGTCAAATGCAGCACCGTCACTAAAACAGTGACTGTAGTTTTTAATAGGTTTTAAGGATTTGGGTAATTGAGAATCTCTGTCCTTTTGGTTGCTATGGGAACCATAGCTCACCAGAGGCTATGGCGTTTCGGAGAGCTTTTCATTTCCAGTGGCTCATTGCATGATCACAGAAGATTGTTAGAGAAATTTGATGTCAGTTCAGTGCTGTCCCTGCTGATGGCTGCAGGCAGCAAAACAAAAAACAGAGCAGCTTCATCGTGTCTACATGTGGAGGGGAAACCAAGAAAACAACAACAAGCTCAAAGAATCCAATATCAAAATCCACAGCTCAAGTAAACTTGGTTCATATCTCAGCCACTGGGAGATGAAGGAATGTCAAAAAATATTACAGCAAGGCTGAGTGCTGCCTAATGGCCCTGACTGTGACCCTTGAGTGGCTATCAGACCAAGGTACACACATCTATCATAGAGAAACATGTCAACAAAGACGTTGGCAGATGCTGTTGTTGAGCTAGTAACAGATGTCATAAATCAAATGTAATTCATAAAAGACAAGAGCTACAGAACACAAGTACATCAAAAATGTTATTTTAAAGTCCATTCACTTCAGTGAGACAGTAAAGAAATAAAAATGAAAATGCAAAACTAATAAAAAAATTTATTTAGCCATTTTTATATGATAACATTTCAGTTCTATATATATTTTTTAAGGTTTTATTGGCTCTAGTGACCTTTATTTGATAGTTAATTGACAGGAAAGTGGGAAATGAGAGAAGGGGGAAGATATGCAGCAAAGGTCACCAGGTCGGGAATCAAACCTGCGACGGCCACATCGAGGACTGAGGCCTCCATATGTGGGTTGTGCTTAACCCCTGCACCGCCACAGCACACCACCAGTTCTATATTTTTATAATAGTATTTAAACTGTCATTAATGTGAAGCATAACTTAGAATAACTTATTGAAATATGATTTGCATTGCTCAACCTTCTGATTGGCTGCCAATAAAATGTATTATACTGCGTTCAGACCGAATGGGCGTCTGGTTTACACGCAAAGTCTAGCACTGCACGCCTGAAGCCTTTCGACCATTTTGAGCATTGAACGCATTTCAACCGAGTCCAAACACAACAACATTCTGTTGCTTTCAGAACAGACGCTCTCTCAATATTTCATCCATCATTGCTCAAAGTAACCGGGGAAGGAAAAAAAAGACAAGAGGCTCTTCCCAGCGCACGTCAAAGTAAATACAGCCAAGCCACTCTCTCAATTTTATCCACCTCTGCACAAATAGGCCAGCAACATAAAACAACAACTCTTCCTGATGCGTATCTAGAGCAAGTGGTCAAGTGTTTGACGCATCTAATTTGAACCGTCAGACGCTTTTTTGTTGCATGAAATGCCTTTAGTCTGAACACAGCATTAAGCTGCTTTGCTCTTCAAGCTAGCATAGCTAGTGTGAAATGCTAAAGTCTCTGTCAAGAAAAAGACAGAAAGATCCTCCAGTATCCGTTCTGTGGAGGACTCAGCTGGACAAACACTAAAAACTGCTAAAATCAGAAGGTGTACAGTAGCATTTATGCTAAACAAACATAACAATAATACAGTGGAAAAAAACATTCTGAATGTCAATGTTTCTTTAAATATTTGTATTGTTTATGGGTTTGCAAAGGGGATCACAGATCAGAAGCTGATGCTGTTTTTGAGGTCATGACCTGGAAAAGTTTAGGAACCCCTCGACTGTAACACATGTAGTAATTACACAGAGTGACACTGTCAAGTCTTTATTTTTACTAATTCTGATCATTTTCTGCATACAGTAGATGAAAACACAACATTTCAGATTAAAATATGTCAGACCAATAAAAAAAAACATTGCATTTTTGTACAGAAAGGGATAACTAATGACGCAAATGTAGAGGCTGGTGTCAGCTGGAGGAGAAAGAGAAAGAAACTGAAGAAACACAGAGACGTAAATCCCCTCAGAATGTGAGAGCTTTATTAGATGTTTCACACGAGAAAAACAGAAAATTATCAGAAAAATCTGCAGCTAGACCCTGAATTAAAACCAGTTGCAGATCTAGAGCCCACCCCCAGCGCGACCCCGAGTGCAAGTGACAGAGCTGTTGTTGATCTCCCACAAACTTCCCAGCAGGAAGCTGCAGCTAAAAGACTCCTGCTGAATATTTTACTGCCCTCATGTGGCTTATGCCTGCAAACAGCTCACACATCAGCAAGGCGCCGCTAAATGTCAAACAGCAACAAAGAGAAAGCTAAAACATTAGTAGCTAATGCTGCACGCTCAGTAAAGACTGGGACTTTGTTGTAGCTAGGCCCAAGTGGACCCGCACTGCCGTCTGTCCTCTCGTCTCTTTAATGGAGTGTGAGTTTTCACGCCTGCGGGCGGACGCAGCTGACACAGAGAACCAGCCGGTGAGGCTTTGGATCAGAACCATGTTCTAGGTCAAAGCAGTGCAGAGCTGTGGGGGCAGGTGCACAGAGAGGCTGATGTTCCAACTGAGCTGCAGAGCAACAGTCTGTGTCACTTCACCTGCAGCACGGGGTCGAATAATCAGCAAGTCATTGCAAGTCAGCAGCATTTTATTTTCACAGAGGGACAGAGATGGAGGAGGCAGGCGACATGCTGGTCATAAATGCTTGGAGGCAGGAACAGATTAAAACAGGCTGCAAGGAGCAACACGTTGCCAACAGGCTGCTGAGGAACGCTGGTGCACACAGCGGGGGGCAAACAGATGGCAGCAGACGAATATGTCAGAGGTCGTCTTTAAGTGCAGATCACTGCTCATAAATTAGCAGGAGCGAGGTGAGTGGACTAGAGAAGTCTAAATGAGTGAAAGCTGCGGTCAGATGACGCGGCCGCCCAGCAAGACCTGGTGACTCACTGAGCTCTGGGAATTATGTGGAACCTTTCCCATCCTGCAGCGTGTCAGGAGACGCAGTACAGTGTTGCACTGTGGCACTTCTCTGTGAAGGAACATAGTGACATTGCTAACATGTCCCTACGGCCAAATTATTCCCAATCTTTTGTAGAGGTACCATCATTTTTGCCCAGGCTTCTTTCATTAGTTTTTTTTAAAAATGATTCTGTTGAATTACAATTCAAAAACAATGTCTGATTTTTATTGATTAGCATTTTGTAAATGTGCTGCATCACTTGAGGAACCACCTGAGGAAGTCGTATTTCCCGTGATCACAGGGGACGATGTCCTGGACATGAACAAAGAGCTGTCTGACTGTGACTTCATGTGACTTCCAAAATTGAAACAGTGTGCAGGACACTGTACACTGTGCACATAGGCTGTTCATCTGTGAAACAGCACAGGCCAGGGCCGTGCAGAGACCACTAAAGGGGCAGGTGCTCAAAAAAAAAAAAAAAAGGGCACATCCAACCGTATTTTAAGACAGAATATTAACAGCCTCTCAGCTTTCAAAGTTTAATAAACAATGATAAATTACAAATTGTGAGATATACAATCAAAGCTAAGAATCTCTACATAGAGCATAACACTATGCATATGTAAGATATTTTATTAGTAATTTCTTTCTGCAGGTCTATTTTGTTATAGGAAAGTATTGCAATATTCAAACCCGCAATTTAGCAAGATATGTAAATCAGAGCTGGACCACCAGACATATTTTGTCTTTACAGAATTACACTATTAAAAATATAAACAAGGGCACAATGCAACATTTTAGTGACTGTAATCTATAAAAGAGCTGCCTGTTTGCTGCAGTGGAGATGAAGATGGTCCATTCAGGAAAGCAGAGCTGCATCAAACTTTAATGTGGAACTGGAGAAAAAAAACAAAAGCAAATATTTAATTGTTAATGTTTGTCACCATGAGAAAAGCCTACTGAGTTTTGCTTAGAAAACTTTTTTAAACATTTAAATCACATTCGTCTCATGAAGTGAATTTGTTTTTGCAAAACAAACTTAACTTAACTTACATGTCAGAAATCTTTTCTTAATATTCTAAGGTTTTGTTTGTGACTCAAAGTTTGGCTTGTGATTCTCACATGAGTTGTGGGCGGGGCCTAAAATCACAACAAAAGATTTCTAATGTGTGCAAATAAAAGTTTATGTTTGGCAAATAACGTTTTATGTTCACAAGACAAAAATTAGTTATTTAATTAAAACATTTTTTTAAACAAAACGATTTGTTTTTAAAAAAGGAATCATTACAATTCCAAAAGTTTTGATTACAATTTTATTTTACTTAACTGAGGTTAGTTTTTTCCCCCCATTGAATAATTGGGGGAAAAAAAAAATACTTCATACTCTGCGAACCAGACCCTAAACTCACTTAAAGTCTGGGTTGAGTTTTTTTCCCCTTCATTAATGACACTTTTATTACATTCATTGTATCTATCATGGTAATTCAGGGTGAGTTATTTTAAATTCTAAATGAATATCCTTGTTGGACTTTTATTTAAGTGTTATTTTCCTTCAAGATAAATTTACCTAACGCCAGAATAAATGAAATGTACATTATGCAGCAAAGGAAATTAGAAGATCGGACATATATCCATTATGGAGATGATCGGTTTTGGACGGGCGATGTTCCCTTATTGCATAATAACTACTAAAGAATGACTGATATCATTAACGGTACAGGGAAGAAGCTTTTCAGTTATCTTGCTTTGCTAGCAAAGTCGTTAGCTATCAGCTAGCTAATAGCACAACAACAACAGCCTAATGTCTGTATGATAAAAACACTGAATCGATAGATAAGAACAGTTTCTCCTCACCTGGCTGTCTCCTCCCGCTCAGTAGTTCTTCAGAGAAAGGCAGACGCAGAGGCCTGTCAGTGTCTGTTGTATTTCATTACCTCTCTGTTTAAACAGCGACTCCGAGCTGAAGCAGAAACGATATGTTCAACATTTTCCGTCATCTGACAAGTAGTAAGTCTACTCCACTTTATTCACCAAAAACTTTTTTTTTTTCTCACCAAAAACTGTTCTGTAACCTGGAACGTTCGCTATGTTGAGCTCCAGTTAGCCGCCTTATCTCAATGTGCGAGAGGCAACTGCATCATGCGTCACGGGCAAAAGGTCAAAGGTAACAAGGTGACCAGAGGGCTTATTATGTTGTACAAAAAAAATCAAAATAAAATAATAATAATAATAATAACTTTAGTACATGTTATGTGTCACAAGAGGGCAAGGAGCAAAAAGGGCAGGTGCTCAAGCACTCCCAGACCCCCCCACTGCACCTGCCTGGCATAGGCCCATCATAACTCGATAAATTAGTTTCAAAAAATCTGTCTCAGGCATGTTGATACCAAAATGTCTTCATGTAATTGTCATCATACTCAACGTCGCCATTGTCAGGAAAATTGGACGAGTCAAAAAGACAAATAATGGCATTTCTGATGTCATATGAACTGGTGCTGCTATACAATCTTTTTGGTTGTAATGGGAAAAGCTAAAAACAGGACTTTTGATGTTGTGCTGGCCAATAGTGTTGTTTTAAAGTGCTTTATAAGTAAAATTGCATTATATTGTATTGTGTATTGTAAATATCAGCTTCTATGGTTGGAGTTTTTTTTCCCTGTTTTCTTGCTTAAATGTTTATTATTTTTAGGTTGCTAGTGTTTTGTTTGTTGTCAGTAATCTTTTGTTTTGTATTCACATGGTTTTGATAGATGACATGTTGATTACTTCAGATCTCTGTCGACATTTTGCACTATGAAGGGACAGATATCTAAACTCCACATTTAAATGTCCTGAATATTTACTTCTCAAGTGACATCACACATCCATGAACTTTGAACCTTACAGCCCTCTTGACAGGCAGTTGCTATGGAGTTGCTAAAACAGCACAAAATCAGCCCCAACCTCCTTCCTAACTTATAAACAATTTATGTATATTACAACTATTACTCGATTACAATTTTTAAGTACTCTGCTGACCTCTGTGATAAGATATATATCAGATATTTACTGCAGCACTTACTGCCAAACCAGCAAAATTAGTTTAGCTAATGTAGCTTTTATCTGTGCACATTGTAGAAGCTCTGCACCTTCAGAATTACATTTTTTTGTAATAATTTATATTAAATGAAATAAGGCTTTTGACACATACATGTATATAGCCTATATTTGAAAACTTGTTCTAACCATAATCAGAGTTTGAAATGAATTTAAATGTCATAAAATGCTAAAATTTACTTTATTTTGAAAAACCAACACCACTGGTGCTGAGACAGACTGGCGACCTGTCCAGGGTGACCCCGCCTCTCGCTCAAAATGTCAGGGGTGGTTGAGGTTTTATTAAACAATAAAGGTAATAATTTACAAATAATGAGGGATCCTAGTAAGGTACAGGGAACCAGGAACCATGAAGCAATGGAAGAATCCAGCATGGAGCGAGGAGCCAGGTGGATGGAACTACAGGCCAAAACAAGAACAAACCTTCAGTTAGAAACCAACTTTAAATCAAATGTATGGTTTGCTACATGAGCAAACATGTTCATGTATTAGAATGGGACAGTCAAATTCCACATATATAATAAATTCACCGATGCTCTCCATCTAATCTGACTAAATTTGAGATGTAAAAAACAAACAAAAAAACCCATTCTCATCTGGCCTAGCAGATTTCCATTTAAACCTGAAGCTGTAGCCACAACAAAAGGTGGTTCAACAAAGTATATCGACTCAGAGATGCTGCACACAAATGCTCACCACACTTTTCAGATTTTAATTCGTAAAACATGCAGTTCATATTTTACGCACCCCTTTATTCTGATCTGATCTGTCACATTCCATTTAAATACAGGGACGTTTTCACGTTTGTGTTACAAGAGCGGAGGTGAATTTCTGACATCACCGTGTCTCTTTCCTTTTCCATCTTCTGCTGTTTAGCATTTCAGCTTCATCTTAGAGAAACAAGTGATGCCAACATTTAGAAGCAGACACTGGAGCGTTACATAACAGGCAGGAAGATGAAAAACCAACCTGAGAGCTTGAAAGAGCACACGCAGGTTCCTCACAGCACACACACAAAACAAGCTCTCTCTTAAAAACCAGGTTGGGCTGCAACTGCACTTGGTCTCCATGGCAACAGTTCTCCACCATCCCACCCCTGGCAGGTTCCAACTTTGATGTGTGATGATTGGGACAGCCTCATCTCAGCAGTTAATGAGACTGCAGCTCGACTTTTTAACTGGGTTTCTTTGCAGATTAGGCGAAGGGAAGGTGAGAGAAAGAAGAGGTTGTGGGTTCAATGCCAGAGACAGAGCATCTCACATTGTACGTTAAATTCACCTGCTCAACTCTTCTGTTAAACAAAGCCATGTGAAAGGAATAATAGAAGCACAGTTACTGAACCAGAGGAGTATGTCTGACACAGCTGGATAAGCCTTACCCTCACTGTCTCTTCTCCATCCATCAGTACAACTTGAAGTCTTAGATCATAGCTAGAAAGTGTGACAATGAAGAATGAAAATAAAGGATTTATATTTGTTCAAAATGGATAATGCAAAAAGTGAGCCAGCCGAGCTGAAGAAGGCAAGTGATGAAGTGACCCAACATGCTCCTCCTTGTACCTCCCTCAATGTGAACACATTGATTGCATTTAGCCGTCACTCTTGAACCCCTCATCTCTCCTCTACCGTCAAACAGAGTCTCATTCTGGTGACGGTCTGCCTAACCATCCAGGTGTTGAGCTCCTAAACCTCAAATGGAAGAGTTAAAACCTCACAATGGATGTGCCATTGAAAATTGCCTCAATGGCACATTCTTCTATCATGCTCCCCCCAGCCGCCAGGCGAATGGTTAAAATATATAATGTTTCAGATTGGCGTTCACTCGTGCATTTGAACTGCGCCAGAGTTCACTTCAACTGAACTAAAACCTAGGTCTGTAGACGGGACTGAGTTCATTTTTTGGTCCACCTCAGAGTTTGATTGTGCATTCACACCTGCAAAATGCACCAGACTTTCTATGGAAACAAACTGCAGTTTGATTATCATGAACCAAACATGGCTGGTGTGAATACACCCTAAAGCTCCTTCAAAAGAGCTTTTATTCAGTGCTTCATCTTGATTTATTTTGTGTAACAGAAACCCACATAAAAGTCCGTTGTATAGCAGGCAGCTGACAACCAGCAGAAAGGAGATAAATAATAGACATCAAAAACCACCCTTGCAAATGTTCTCATCCCAGTGATTCCAATGTGAAAAGCTGATCTTTGGATGTCTTATCACTGGAGACAGGCGACAGGAGGAGAAAAGCATCTTTAATTATTCCATTGTGTCTCAGAGAAATTATTATGCAGCTGGAACAGAATCCACAACATTCATTATTTGCTTCAGTTGGTGATACAGAAACCAATTAAAAAGGTCCCATTATCAAAAACTTCAAAAGCAGACAGAAGAGTCATCAGAAATGGTGCAGCAATCTAATCAGTACCGCTGAAACAACGCTTTTATCTTCTTATCCTACAGGTACAGAATATTTCAAACAGTTATTCCACTGTAACATCAGTTTCTTAGATCTCCAAATGCACTACTACTTAAAGCCGATGCTAAAAGTTAAAAATCAAGCAATAAAAATGGCTCCAAAATCATTTATCTCATATTTCTGCCCTACTTCCCCATTTCTAGTGTTGTTATTAAAAAGAAAACGGCACAATAGAGCTCCCTGTTGTCCAAAACATTCCTATGCGACTGTGACATTTGGAGGGTAATGTGCATAACGTTGCACATGTACAGCAAGTTAAAAGCTCAAAATAAGTGTGTGTTGCCACTCAGAGCCCCATGTGCTGATTAATTGGAATGCAGTGCACATCCCTCTGGTCTACACAAACCAGCGTGCTCAGTCCTGCGGATGATGCAGGAGACCACACACACCCAGTTATCGTTTCCTTTCTGCTTCAGCCTGCAGAGTTGGATACAGCTTCATGCTGTGGATTCCTGTTGGGGTTCCTGAACTTACATGTGGATGTAACAAACAAACACGTCCAGGAAGGAAGAGTCAGAAGAGCACTAATGACTGGTACAGATATGTTAGGAAACAACCAACACTGGTGGATACTGTTGTATATGCCTGTATATCGTGCATCCCTATATTTATCAGTTAATCAAATATAAATCCTCTGTCAGCCCACACAATAAATGTTAGAGGCTGTTAAAAAGTCTTCACATAAACATCCGTTCATTGCACAGGTTGAAAAAGTTTGATTGGTTTGAAAACTTTGGGAGAAACTTGTTTCTAATCACCTTGGTCTGGACACACTGGACATTGGAATGTTCTGAATCCACATCGCCCTGCACCGCTTCCTCATTTCTTGATTGCATGACATATATATATATATATATATATATATATATGTTTGGGTTGAAGTTTTTACTGATACAATTATTTGAGAAGAATGTAAGCTTCTGATGTATGTTGCATCAGTTCAACAAGTTCTCTTTTAAATTTGACAGAAGAAAGTTGATGTCATACATGCTGATGTGCTAAAAGGTTGACATGTTTTCCACTTTGTAACTTGTGTCAATCTCTGAAATGTGTTTTTGAGAACTCTGCTATGGGCTGAATGCATGACAGGCAGTAGAACTGAGGGGGAACAGCAGCGCTCTGCTGCCTCCCGGTACAGTCTGCTCTAGCTCCGGCTTAAATTAGCTTCCTGAGACTCTGCTTGTTTTCTGAGTCTCTGTATTTATGGACACAAAGAGCTGCAATTTGTCCAGCAAATGACCAATTTATGAAGAACAAAGTATCTCCACTAAAAGTCGTAGACGAGTCACTTCCAGTGGTGAGGGACAGTGAGAATGTCATTAGTAGAGGAAGGTGGTGGGTATATTGTGCTTTCTAGAAGCGCGAACACTCGAGAGCTTTCATTTTCTCATGGAAAATCACAGCATTGAAAATTCTGGAAGACTTCAGCTTTAAGTCAATCACAGTTGTAACCATCACTGTTACTTAGCTGATTGCTAATAAGTTAGATGATTCGGATTTTAATTTTGAAATATGTAAGAAATGTAAAAGTTGGAGTCAAGGGGATGGAGTTCACAGTAGCTGAATATCCATTATAAATGTGCACAAATATTTTAACTTGTCCATATTCTGCTAATATGGAATTTCACAATGGTGATGTTTCAATGAAATGAGACATGAAATTAAAATCACATGTGAATAAGGTTTTTCATGTGATAAGTCGTTAAAAATCATGGCAACATATAAACAGTTGCATGAGATATATTCTTGATTACCAGGAAAAAAAATATTGTCCAATCACCCTTTTTTAATTCCACAATCTTTGTAAGGTAATTAGAATACTGAAAACATTTTTTTTTTGAAAAAAGTTTTTATTTTTGAAATATGATATGTCCACTACAGTGGACATCGGAACCCCATACATTTGAAATTGAACCTTGATGGCAACCAGTTTGTCCCAAAGAAAATATCCAAACATCAACATAAGAATGAATTTCACATTGACAAAACTGAGCACTGTTGCCTAGCAAGAAGGTTCTGGGTTCGATTCCTGACCCAGGGTCTTTCTGCATAGAGTTTGCATGTTCTCCCTGTGTATGGTGGGTTCTCTCCAGGTACTCTGGTTTCCTCCCACAGTCCAAAAACATGACTGTCAGGTTAATTGGGCTCTCCAAATTCTCCCTAGGTGTGTGTGTGTGTGCATGGTTGTGTGTCTCTGTGTTGCACTGCAACAGATTGGCGACCTGTCCAGGGTGACCCCGCCTCTCGCCCGGAACGTTAGCTGGAGATAGGCGAATGGATGGATGAGTGGGTGGATGGATACAGGAAAATAATTACAAATGTCCACTACACAGGACAATTTTTTAACTTTTAAACACTACGATAAAATACAGTCAAAATAATTCATAGAATGTTTTAATATGCTGCTAAGAGACTTATTTAGAATATGCCAACAAAATTTTAAACCAAAAGTTGCACAATAGAAATTTTTATGTACTTACTTTGTCTCTCCCCATAAAATGTGCTTCTACTGATGGACGTCATTTTTATGAATGAGAAAAAGGTACGTACAAAAGTCCCACCCCTTCACATGTGGCATCATTGAAAAGCCCTAAATGTCCTCTGTAGATACCAAAAGGAATTAATTCAGTAGAATGCAGGGGGTGGGAGATATTCAAGTTTAGAAATGTCCTCTACAGAGGACAAAAATGAACTACTAGTAGTCAGGAGGATTCATAATTCAGCCATGATGCTAGAGCTCATCATCTATCAGCCAATCGGAGGAGACGTCAGTGTCTTATTCAGGTGTTGGAGTGTCAAGAGGCTGCATATGCTGTGTTTTGGAGAAATTATATGTGGCGATTTTATAGAAGAGCTTCACCAAGTTGGAATTACACACACGTTTTTATGAACTGATGTGAGAGCTCTGGTGGAGCCTGCTGCACACACAAATAACAAACCTACATCCTCCTACTATTTCCCATTGTCTTCTTTGTCATTTTCTGCAGTAGTAACATGCAGTTGTTGATCATGTGACTCGTGATGTGGAAAAAGTGTTTCGATATGACTGAATAAACACCTCATCCTATCACAAAAATTCCATGTTTCCATTAAGCAAATTTATTTTTGTCAAATGTCGTCAATTTCCCTTTCAGAGTCAAGCTTCTGTCATCCAGAAGCTTGACTCTTGGTCAGTTCACATATTCGTGGCATTGCATTAACGTGAATATGGTATTACTGAGCATCTGAGCTGATATTAGCAGCAATAGTTTTATGGGGTTATTAGAGTGTATGAATCATAGATTTCAAGTTTAATGAATAGAGTTTAAAAAAGTGTAGAGATTAAGTTGCTGATTTCACAGTAAATCATTCGTTCCCTCTATTTTGCCTCCATTTCTAGTCAAGGAACACTTCAACACCACTATGAAATATGATCTAGTGCCACGTTATCATAAAACAGCTTGCTGTTAGGTGCGACATTTCACTGAGTGTTCTGTTTGGGTCAACAGACAATTAAATCACTGCAATTATCCCAGCCATCACCCCCCTCTATCGGCTCCATAATTGCCTTTCGGATTGGAAGCTTTTAACTGGGACAGCTGCGACATTATCAGACACAGACCTTTTTAAATGAGGTGGCATTTTGAACAAAAACGGCTCTTTCCAAGTCCTATTATGTGTCTTTTTGATGTCAGCATTTTAATTTGCCACCAGGCTTTGTTGGGGAAAGAGCAACACCTTGCTATTGTGAGTGCGGGCGAGGTGATGGTGGCTGTGAGTCAGTGATCAGTGAGGAAGACCCACCATGCCAAGCTGTGCATGACAGCGTATAGTTCTAAAGGCTCTTCAGTGGAATGCCAGAAGGCTGCTGCTGATTGGCCGTGGTATTTTCTGTGCCGCTGATGACTTTGTGTTGGTCTCAGTGTGAACCGAGCTGCAGGTGGCTGTCGCACAATGTGCAGGAGTGTGAAAGTAACACTGGAAGAGGAGAAAAAAAGGAAACAATAAAGATTTTACCTCCTGCTCTCTGCTGTTTCTCAGTGTGGTTGTTCTACTTCTGTGGCAACCAAATGTATTTTCGGAAAAGTGGAAAAGAAATGTCAGTGGCCGTGTTTCCATTAACCATAAAACTGCGCAAATTAAAATGACAAACATAAATTCACTTAATGGAAACGCTCACGTTTTTTGCGTTGGAGGTTTTTTTTATCCGGCCGTATAGAAATAGAATTATTTAGCAAAACTGCAATGGAAATTTTTTTTTTCTTTTTTCAGCTGCGTTCTCTTTCTAATATTTAGAAATGTTTTATTGTTTAAAAAATATTGTTTATGGCTGGGGGCTGCACAGTGGCGCAGTTGGTAGAGCTGTTGCCTTGCAGCAAGAAGGTTCTGGGTTCAATTCCCGGCCCCGGTCTTTCTGCATGGAGTTTGCATGTTCTCCCTGTGCATGCGTGGGTTTTCTCCGGGTACTCCGGTTTCCTCCTACAGTCCAAAAACATGACTGTTAGGTTAATTGGTCTGTCTAAATTGCCCCTAGGTGTGTGTGTGTGTGTGTGTGTGTGTGTGTGTGTGTGTGTGTGTGTGTGCGTGTGCATGGTTGTGTGTCCTGTGTGTCTCTGTGTTGCCCTGCGACAGACTGGCGACCTGTCCAGGTGACCCCGCCTCTCGCCCGGAACGTTAGCTGGAGATGGGCCCCAGCAACCCTCCCGACCCCACAGAGGGACAAGGGTGAAAGAAAATGGATGGATGGATGTTTATGGCTGTGATATAAAATATGAAAAAAAAAACCTGTGGTGCCATTTGAACAATATATAAATGCATCTTTCCACTGGCTTGTGACAAATGATGTGGGCTACATGAAATGGTGTTTCTATTCATTTTTCGACTACTCATTTGTTTAGAAATGGAAACTGAATATGTCAAAAGCTTTCTACAGATCTCCACTCTACTGAAGCCCAAAACAGACGATGGAATATCTGCACAACAGGGCTCTGCAGATTTCACCTTCAAGGAGATGTGGGAAGTTTACAGCCAACATACTTAGCTGAAGAAACACCCAGAGGACGTCAGCGACAGCCAGAAGGAAACGATTCAAAAGGCCTGGAGCTCAGTGAGGAGACGGCTGAATACACGGGTGACCCAGATTGCCAGTGAGCAAATGAAGCGTTTCAGAAAATATACTTACAAGAAGGAGCAAGCAAGTTTTAGGGACAGAGGAAAAATACACATGAGAGAGAAACATTAACAAAAAATATGGGATATTCAGAGGAAAATGAGCAAAAACCCCCAAAATGTTCTGTGGTTTCCAGAACATCTCAAAGAGAAGTCAGAAATCCGCCTTCATGAGACTGAGGAAAGTTACAAACAGCCAGTTTCTTTATGAAAAAAAAACAACTTTTAAAAAAATTTATTTGTTTATATCCAATAAAATAATGCTAGATAAACCATTTTGAACATGTGCTTGTGACATGAAAACAGTGGAAGAGAAGACATGGATGACGAATGATCTCACAGCGAGTGAGTCAGAGCAGGAGGCAGCACAGGAGAGAACAGCCAGCAGAGGCAGGAGGGCCAGAGCACAGGAGCATCATGGGAACTGGCAGGAACAGGGAAGATGGTGACGGCTGTTGGATCTCTTAGTTTTTAACTGTCAAGCTGTTGATGTGAGGAGAAGCTGGAGAATTCAGGTAGACATGACAGGATTCAAGTCATTGTGACCAACAAACTAGAAAACCCACCATAAATAAAACCTGGGCATAAAATGTGTCTTTTTAAAAATCACAAACTGAAGCAGTTGAATATGATATGTAGAAAATATAACATGTCATCGGCCTCTTGGCTAAAGAGTCAGGTCACTTAGCAGGGTTTTTTTTCAGCTTGTAATCAAACTGTATTCCCTTTGTTGCTGCTGTAGCTGTGCCAGTTCCACATCATTTACATGACATTAATAATCTGATCCAGAGCAGCTAAATATGTCTAAAGCGTTTCATTCTTGGTGTCTAATTTGTGTTGTTAATGAGTGAAGAGGTTTGATTTATTGTAGTTATTTAAACTATTTTTTTCTTTTTTTAATCTCATGTATTAAATTTAGTTTTGATCGTGAATCAAAAATTAATGAATTCAATAATATATTATAGCGATTGGAACAGAAAAGTAGCAGGTAATTCTTTAATAACGGAGCTGAGCAGCAGACAGACGGGACTGACGGCTGTTCTGAGGTGACAGATGTTATCAACCTCTGCTGCAGCGCTGGAAGATATTTCCAACAAGAGAATTCTGATATTTCATATGTCACACGAAAGAAAAAAAAGTGTTTTTTCTCCTTTTTATTATCTTTTTAATAAAACATAGGACAGTCACAGGGTTACCGGGACACGTTCCATGGAATATGCTGGCAAAGTAGCTCAGATTAATATTTGGCTTTCAATTTTTGTCCGTCTGAGTTAAGTGGAAAATGTGAGACTGTGCATGTTACTCGGAGTTTAGGAGCCTTATTAAAATGCAATGTGCGTGTAATCCTGTCATAATTATGTGAATAATATTAATGCCTGTAATCATGCAAATGATATTCTGATGCATAGACTGTTCAGTGCTGCTGTTGAGAAGCAGGGCTTATTATTTCTGGTTCTGTTGTTGCCTAACCGATCATGTCTCCAGGAATATCAAGCAAAATTAACTTCAAACAATTTAGGATGGATTGTTGACATTTTTCTGCAGTTTGGTGTTAAGAGGATATGAGGACTGGATGCCTCACCTGCAGCAGGTAAGTCTCACCAAAGAGGTCTGAAGATTAGTACAGATTACTTTATTTATACCTGCAGGTAGATTTATTTTGCAGTTTTCAAAACATACAGCAAGAAAATTAGGTATTGAACACACCACAATCTGATGTCACAGATTTTTCGAACACAGTCTGTGATGTGTTCAGAAAAAGGTGCTATTAACATAAAATTTCACCAGGTGTTGGTGAAAACCTAAACTAACTCATGCATTAGACAGAAACAAACCAAAAATATTTACCATTACCAGCAAAGGCTTTTGTACAAAGTATTAAATAAAAATCAGTGAGCGTGTTCATTACTTTTTTACAGAATGAATTACTTTGATTGCTACAAACACCTGGCAAAGATTTCATTTCATGTAAAATTATTTTATCCACTGCATACAGCATCTTTTTAAACAACCAATGTAACATAATTACTTGAATGTGCTATAAAATATCACTATGTGCCAATAAAGTACATGATACTGCCCCTTAAGGCTCAGTTTTTGTGGTAACTCTTTGAGACATGCCAAGTCTTACTGTTTGAAAAACACCAGTGCTGGACTTCTGCCTTCATTTATTATTTTAATACCAAAGCCTTCCCAGGCAGGTGGTTATAGAACAATAACCGAGTCTGAACAATTTTGCTATAATTTTCCTGATAGTTATGGCAGCCCAGCTTTGTAATTTTGATGTAAATTACTAGTTTTGTTAATAATTTCCCTAAGCAATTATTTATAGTTATTCATAACCAAACGATTACCCTGTTGTTGCACAACACTAAAAAATCAGGTATTTGGTGCATAGTTAAATCATGTATAATCCACCTGGAATAAGAGCTGCTGCTCAGCAGTAATGACAGGCTCCTCCATGCAGACTGCTGTTACCATCAGTCAGTGTCACTTTACTTTCAAAGAGCAATCCTCACGAGAAATGGTCTAATATTCCTCTCTGAAGATAAACTAAGCGATCACTCATATCCATTTACAATGCACAAAGGGACAGTTTAAATATGAATACATCACTGTGGATTACATCTGATACTGAAATAAAGTTGTCAGGAATTTTGAGAATATGACGAGGTAAATATGAGCTATTGAAAGACACTATTAACAATACCTAAACATCAACTTTAAAGTCTTTAAAAAAAGGCACATAAATAAATTTACATTTTTTGCAGTAAAGATGGTCAATAGAAAAAAAACACCTCCCTATGTGAACACATACTGACCATGCTTTGTTGCCATCATGCTTCCAAACTTTTCACCAGAGACTCTTTAACACTGTTTACATTTACAATGTACAAAGGTGTAGAGAAAAAACCTTAATAAATAAACAAATGATGCTTAGCCTGGTGGAGACACAAGTAAAGCCTGGAGGCCCGCCAGGCTTATGACACTCTGAGGGAAACCCCGTGATTAACATGTAAAGTCATTATTCTGCTTTTAGCCAAATATGACTTAAACTCAGTACACATTTGGCAGTTTTAAAATTCATATGGGACTTGATCATGTCACACTGTGCTTAACTGTTTTAGATGCCAGACTTCCACAGATATATAGTGAGAGCAACCCTGAGTGGACAGCAAATTACCAGTGTCAATTATGTTATTTTTAGACTTTGAGTCTGAAATGGACAAGAAGAGAAAGATGGAACAAAGAAAAAAGGCAGGACAATACTCAGGCGTGTGCCCTAGCAGCCCTACTCAATTCTTTTTCAGAAGATTTGTTCAGATCCTCAGTCAGGAGGCAAACATATTGGCGGTCGGTGCACCTCTCACATCGAACTACCACAGAATATTGATTTAGGCCTGAGACCAGATGTGTATGTTTGATTCTTTCACAACAGGCTCTCTCTGCAAAACTTTTCACGATAAAACATAGAAAAGAGGACTTTATTGTTTCTTTAAATATGTAAATGTGGTAATCTGTTTTTAGAATGTGGAGAAGTCAGCTTCTACACCTGCAGAAGGAGGGAAAAAATGAGAAACCAAACAACGAACTACATAAATATATAATAACAACTACAACATCACTGAACAGTACAAGGCACAAGTTAATACGAGATATATGTAAAAGTAACCATAGCAACAAAGAGTATATCTGGAAACACTTTAATTTAATCACCTGTGTGTGTGTGTGTGTGTGTGTATGTGTGTGTGTGTGCGTACGTGCGTGTGTATGGTTGTGTGTGGTTGTGTGTGCCTGTGCATATTAGATCCCTGACTCAACACCAGGACAGGACCAGCCCACCCACCAGGCAGGAAACAATAAAACCAATAGCCAAAAAACCCAAATATTGTTAAATAATTCATAAGTAAAGAAAGTCCACATAAAGATGCATACAGTGTTTTTTAAAAAGTTGGTTGAATGGACCCCACATCAAATAAGCCATCTAAGATTACCAATGTCTTTGTTCAATTAAGTTTTGAATAAAACTAGTGGAGACCTAAAAAAAACAAATTTGGAAATATATTTCAGGACAAAAGAAAGACTATGACAAAACATCTATACAAACATAACTCTGTCTTCAGATGTCCAACTTCAACAGCTCAGCTATTTGTTTTTTAAAGAGGGGTTATGGAGTTGCTACAAGTAGTGGAGCAGTCAAGGTAATTACCAGGAGCGTCTCCAACCAGAATAATCAACCCTTTCTCTGCAGACTCTGACTCAATTTGCAGATAATGACCTTCTCTTTGTAGAAAGAGCCATCTTGTCTAAAGCTGCCATCACAGTTCCTTATCTTGCTATACCGGTCAGTGTTTCTTAACACGTTTTTCATATAAGCGTAGAGTCAGACACTTGAACTGAAGTGCAGATTGTGCAACATTGTCATGTTCCATGGTGGTACCAGTGTCTTACAAAGGATCTATGCTCTTTATGATGTGACTCTGCTAAATATGAAGTGAAGGGATTCAGATTTACAGTCTAGATTAATCTTAGAAATTTCTAGAAAATGTCTGAGATTAAGCTAAGAATTTTACAGTTTTTTCTAGCAAATTTTCAATTGTTTAAGAAATTTTCTGAGATTTTGGTGGAAATGTACTCTTTTGTTTCTGTCCAGAATGGCCCTGATACAGCATCGTAGAGTTAGCTTTTTTGTGCTGTGTAATAATAAACTTGCCTTACAACTGGTGTAAAAGCAATTACTGCTCAAACTGATCTGTTTCTCTCATCTGTCATATTTTTTGTCCCGAACTCACACACCTATTGATATTTGACTTCTGAGAGTCAGATATTTCACTATGGTGCAGGACAAAACCTGAGGAGAACACAGTGTGCTATCTTCTGTTATATAACTCTGTCGTCTGTGCTTCATTGCTTGCTTTAACCTCTCCTCGCTGTGCCATGAAGATTTTCAAATTCATAATTGCAGTAAATTACTCTGAGTTGCTCACCAGTCACTATTGTGTCTTCATGTCTCTACATTCTGAAAAAAATTTCATCTGCTTAGAAATGGCTGCTTTACACAAAGTCCAGGTACAGAATCAGAATCAACTTTCTTGGAAAAGACTGTGTGCACAAACCAGGAATTTAACCTCTGCTTTATTTGCTCGCAGTGTACAGACATTAAATGTAATCAGAAGCAGAATGCTTTTATCGTTACTGTACCAAAACACAATCAACTTTATTTCAGTACAGCCCATCCAGAAGACATGCGTCTGTGGCCGCTGCCCCTGAAGGTTTGAGCAATACACTGTAGAGGAAAGAAAATAAGGAATGAAATAAGCACTATGTATCTGTAGGTGTATGAAGCCATTTTTTCTTAAACAAAAAAATGGATATTGTGGTACTGTAAATGATCTTATTAGAAAGCACAGTAGCTGACAACTCTGGTTGCAAAGTGTTCATCAAAACCAAAAACAAACTGTCTCTATGGTTACTGATTTTAGCAAAGAAAGCTCCGATTCACTGACCTGACACCGATTGTGTCCAGGATGTGAGGGGTCTGCAGAGGTGTTAGCCGCTCTTTTCTTAACCCAATACAGTATTAGTGTACACAGTACTATTTGTACACTAATACTGTGTACACTACTGGGAGTAACCTTGAAGAAGGAGCACAGAGCAAGATAAGTCACAGCGGCGTTACTGCTGTAGGTTAGCACTCAGGCACTGACAGACTGGGAGCAGACTCCTCTTGACCTGATGAGGCTAGATGATTTGCATGTTTGATGGAGCCTCCTCAGCCAGCTGTGCTCCCTGACGCCATCTGATGGAGAAAAATGGTGAAACCCAGATCCCAACAAGTGCTAGCTGTCACTGCTGTAGAACCACAGGTGGAACTGCAAACCAAACATGACTGCTATATTTAAAGAAGGCAAAGCCAGACCTGGCTGCACAACACAAAACGGACGCTAGCTCAGGTGTGACTGCAATGTACAAAAATAAGATGCACTGTTACATTTTACATTTGAGAGAAAAAAGTGGGATATTTTGTTTTCGACAATAAATAAAAGTGCGCTGAAGTGATGGACATCAAACACTAACACTGTGGGATCTGTGATGCAGCAGTTTATTCATACATCTCTGACCTCCTCATCACTGCAGCAGGTCTAATTAGGGTCATAATTACCCTCTGGTTCAAGAAGTCAAAGTCCTGCTGATCTGATCTTCTGTGACTCCTTGAGCCTCAGGGGTCTGAGTCTGTTGGACTTTGAAGTCTCCTCTGCAGTAGAGGTTATTCAGTTAGGATTGCTCCATGTAAACTAAAAACAAATTGAAGCATCATGCTGTACCTCAAACATCATGTTCTCCACTCTTTAAACTCTCCCTCAGCCCCTTTTCTCTTTAGCACGGTTAAAATGCTCCTAACACTGATTCAGGATTGGCTGAACTCAGGAGCTGCAGTCCGTGTCCTGGAGATGTCCGTGTGTTGAGGCTCTTGACGCTCTGACTCCATCTGCAGTCCATGCTTTGCGAATCTCCCTCAAGCTATTCAGTGGGCTTTGCTTCTCAATCCTTTCAAAGCTCTTCCTGTTTCTTGTGTATTTTTCTAACTTTTTAACTTTTTTCTTCCACTCAACTTTCCAATACCATGCTCGGATGCAGCAGTTCTGTGAACGACCAGCTTCTTGAGGACTGACCCTCTGATCTCTAATGGTCATGTCAGCAGTCTTCACAATCATTTTATAGCATCACATTCTGTGCCGAACATTCTCAGATTCTGAAAGTGAAATATTCCCGTTTCCTGTGATATCTCGGGTTTTCGTTGGCCGTAGTTAAAAAGAACAAATGAAATGACTGAAATGTAGAACTGTAGTAAGTTCCACTTTTTAAACTGCACCTGTGTGGGATTTATTTGGAGGGGGGTTTGACTGTTATTACCTCACTGTCTGTCCGAACCTGACCCAGTAAATTCAGACCCGCTCTCAGAGGACCGAACCTGACAGAACTCCATAGCCTCACCCAAAGCTTACCTCCCTCCCTTGTAAACGGCACGGAGCCCCGGTACTGGCTCCACGGAGGCTGCGCGTGCGGCAGCTACCCTGCACGTGCGTGCGCAGTTTCTATTTGCTCTCTTTGAGACGGTGAGCAGACCCAGTCCCGACCTGGCGACTCGACCTGGTGAGTCCACCTGTCCATGTTGTCCTCCGCCCTCCGTCCTGTTTGTCTTGTCTCGTTGTGTCCGTGCAGTGGACGCAGACTGTGGACTCTCCCGGCTGTTCGCGCGCGCTCCGGCCGCCAGACGCTCCATCACTGACCGACACAGCCGCTCGCTGCCTGCCTGGGAGGGAAACTTCTGATCCCCAATTAGCAGAAAATTCAAATGAAGGCAAAGTTGAAACAGGAGCGGCTTTTACAGGCTAATTGGTGTTTAATTGATGGTGAGTGGATTCTTCGCTGTGGCTCGATGCCACAGAATGGAAGCTCCACATCTCTGCTGGAGCAAACAGCTCAACTTTCGGAGGGTTTCCTGCAGACAGTCAATCAAGAGATTGAGCTCAAAACCTGTTGCTTCTGACGATAAAAAAAGAAACAGCCAGTTTGAATTTGAAGGATTATATTGTGCATGATCACTAAGGACTCGTTAGGTCCTGTTTTATGGGCACTAATATTATGTATCACACTGCTACCAAGAAAAATCCTGAGAAGATGAGTGCTCTGTTTGTGTCCCATTTGTAAATATTTGAGTTGGATGAACAAATTTGAGGTGAGATGAGAGGATCTGCTGTCCCTGTGAGGCAACTGGAGCTGGCAGTCAGAGCGTACAGTAAAACCATATCAGACGATTCAGTGTGTGTTACTTTGAGATGCAAATGTGCTGATGGAATCACACTCATAACACATGAATATCAGCTACTGCAGCAGCTCTGTGGTGGTGTAATGTTCACTGCACATGGTGGTAAAATGATGAGGTAAACATAGTTTGGTGAAACCCTGGATCAAATTTAACAATCAACGGATATCAACTGCTGTGGAGGAATTCTGCTTTTTTCATAAATACTTGCTATGCCAAATATTCTAAAGATAATTTTGCCATTCTCCCTGCTCTGTTTTGTGTTGGCTGGCTGTTATCACCCAGAAAAAAAAATTAAAAAATTACTCAGAACATGACTCCATCACTTCGGCTTATGCTCATTGTCCGAGCTTGAGTGGGAAGATCAGATGTAAGAAAACACACGGCTGAAACCACCAGCTGTTTTTTTGACTGCCAGCATGTGGATGGTGGTTCTTTTCCAATAATGCTCGTTTCATTTCATCTGACTTTGATCCCAGTTTTCAGGAAGGGCTCTATGACACTCGGTGTGCCCCCTTATTTGTTGGGTTTTATTTAGAAATGAAAAATAAATGTCAACATTTATATGTTTTTCTGTGAGCATTTTTATATCTTTAACATACACATTTAAACAGTAATTCAGGAATGACAACAGTTGAGTCATTTATAGTGAGATAAATTGCAACCTCAGTTCATGATGAGAACGCAGGAAAAAACCAGGCACTACATTTTCATACACCATGTTTATGTATTTATGCAACTTTTCTTGTTTTAGGTACATTAAGTATAGTATTTGGTGGAATTGTTCTTCAAGCTTGGCTCAAATAATTTTGTTTTTTTTTCCACAAGCGTCTCTCTCTTTCTTTCTCTCCCTCTCTCTCCCTCTCTCTCTCTTTCTCTCTCTCTCTCTCTCTCTCTCTCTCTCTCTCTCTCTCTCTCTCTCTCTCTCCCTCTCTCTCTCTCTCTTTCTGTCTCCTCAGCCTTCTGCTCTCTCCCCTCACACCTGCAACCTGTTTCTAATCAGCCATCTGTTCCCTGTTCAGTAATCAGCCTCCCCAGTACAAATACGATTTATTCTCGGTCACTTCTTGCTGGTTCCTTCTGTTTTTTCCCTGTTACTTTCCCATTGATTCCCTTTTGTTCATTTACCCTGCAGTCCTGTTTTTTCTGCTCTGGGTCCCTGTGTTCCTGTGATTTTATTTTTTTTGTAAAAAAATAAAATAAATAAAAATAAATCAGGGTGATAATGAAGTTTTTTATTTCAGTGTTGATGGTGAGTCCACCATCAACACTGACATGTCAGAAACTGTATTACTGTGATAGTTTGAGTTCGGCTTGGTAAATGCAGCTCTAGAGTAAAACTGCTTTGAGTGGTCAGTATGACTAAAAACTCACTATATAATTTCAGTCCATTTATTATGAATCTTGTTATGCAAATGCCTTTATCTTTGACTTAAAAAAAGAACCTCACCACTGCATCTTTGGGAAGAAATGTGGGGTAAAATATGTATGGTTTAACACTGTCTCTGTATTCATCCAGGGTGGCTTAACAATATTAGAAAATTCATAGCATCTCACCTTATAGGATGTTGATAAAAACTTGAATATTTTCAGGTTGCCAGAAAAAGGGTATTAATTCTTGAGCTGCTAGTAAAAGTACAAACTAACTTTCATACAGAAACATAAGTTACAGGCTAACACACACTCAGGTTCAGGGCTTCATTTTCCAACAATGTCTTCTTTTAGCTCATTCCAGCTCCAGTTAAGGACCATCAATATCAAAGTGTAGTTTAGCAAGAAGCTTTTGTCAGTGATTTTGTGTGCATGCATGCATGTGTGTGTGTGTGTGTGTGTGTACATGTTCTTGTCTTACACATGTCTTCCCAAGGGCCAAAATGTGTTTACATGGTCACATTGAGTAGATATAACTGAATGAGGGAGACGCAAGGCAAATCCCCATGAGGTGGTGTGTAGAGTATGTGTGTGTGTGCAGGAGGGGGTGTGTTCACAGACGTGTGAGTGTCTTGGCTTGAGAAATGAACAGGTGTTATCTTACAAGAAATTCAGCAGAAATGCAGCTCTGCACTTTTGATCAGGTTCCATTTTGTTTATTTCAGTTTTTTGTACTTGCAAGCTGTTTCCTGAACATTTTATGTTTAAAATTGCACATCAAAAGGTTGGTTTGACAATTTTGATCAAAGTTAACAAGTCAGGGCAGAATATAACAGCCAAACAGCTCCCCTTTTTTCATGTTATGAATGCCTGGCTGTCCTTGCACACATTGAATAAACACAAGAGTTATTAACAATTAACAAAATACTTCAACTTTCATCTTAAATGGATTTTATTATATTTTTTTCCAGGCATATACTGCTATTGCTTGCTTGTGCTATAAAACTGCAGTAAATATCAAACATAACTTAAAAAAAATTTACTTCCCAATTTGGTGCCTTAAAATTGGGCCTCTGTCCCTTTAAGAAGCCTTCAGAAGGTCATCACAACATGGCTCCTCCATTATTCTGAGCTTTGGGCTCCTTTAACAAAACAAACAAATAAAATAAAATAAAATAAAATAAAACAGTTTGAGACCAATTATGTTCTCATTTTCTTTGTGAAATCCATGAGCAGAACTTTTTTCTGCACTTAAAAAAGTAAAGTAACTTTTATTTAAGGTAAAAATTTAAAGAGATACCTTTTTCTTTAGAGTAACATTTTACACTGGTAACTTTACTTATATTTAAGTAAAATTGCATCAAAGTAACTTTACTTTTTCTTGAATACAGAATTTTGTAACTTTTTCCACCTCTGCCCCAAGTGTTCAGATAATTATTACCCAAATTAATTGAAAAGTATGGCTAGCCACTGTTGTAAGGCAAACTGCAGACTGTACCATGAGATTAATGTCCTTACTGAGTCAATGCTGTGAGATTGAAGTGTAAATGTGTGGTATTCATGCTGTGTGTTTGTAACAATATGTTTGTTAACTACAGCAAAAGTTGAAATGAAAACCTGTGCCAAGCAGAAATTAGAGAAGCATTAAGCAGCGAAACCAACACTAAATAACAAAGGCATTAGAGCAACTGGAAATCTTTTAGATAATTGCTATCTTGTGCCTAATAGTGTTTCTAACAACAAACCATGACAGACTCGAAAATAAAAATCACCTTAAATGCAAATTAGGGAAGCAAAAGTTAATTTAATGACTAAAACCACTGAACAATAACAGTCATGTCACAGGTTTTGGGTATCTCCAAAGCACTTTAATAAATGTTCTTTTTGTTTTTAATTTGCAAACCACATTAACTAGTAACAGAACAGTTCAAATAACAGACACATTAGAAACAAATGGAAGCACAAATTACACTACAATGACCTAAATGCCAACCAGTGAGAACCAAAACACAATCATTTGTGGATCATAACACATCAATCTGCAAAAGCTTCAGGAATGAGTGATGCTTGGGGTCATGTACCACATTTAATAATAATAATAATCAATTTAATTTATAATGCACTTTTCATTAATAAAAATTAATGGATGGGTTAGGGTTAGAGGGTCTCAGCATCAGAACAGGAGAGAGATGAACAAATTTTGGAAATATTGCGAAGATGAAAAAAACAGGTTTTAAACAGGTGCTTAATGTGATTTTCTTTTTTAAAAGGTTTTGTTGGCTGTAGTGGCCTTTATTTGAAAGTAGTTTGACAGGAAAGAGGGTTATGAGAGACGGGGAAGACATGCGGCAAATGTCACCAGGCCAGGAATTGAGCCTGTGACCACCGGCATGAGGACCAAGGCCTCAATACATGGGTTGTGCTTTGCCCCTGCGCCACAACAGCACCCTACTTAATGTGATTTTCAAATGTGAGATGGGAGTCCATTCGAAGTCCAAGGTTTGTAACAAAGGAGGAAATGGGAATGTCTTGTCCAGAGAATGAAATACTCGTGAAGAGTCGAGGATTGAACCTGGTGAGGCGTTCCGATCAGTATGGCCTCGGTTTTGGAACAGTTCAACTGAAGAAAGTTATGGTTCATCCAAGTCTTAATCTCCTCCAGGCAGGACGTTAGCGCAGTAAGTGGAGGTGAAGTAGAAGATGATCCCGTTCTATTGTAAAGTTTCAAATCGTCCGCATAACAGTGAAATGAAATGTTGTGCCGATTAATGATTTTACCTACAGGCAGCAAGTAAAGAGAAAAAAGCATAGGCCCTAGAACTGACCCCTGCGGGACACCACAGGACACACTAACGGCCTGGGACTTGGAGTTTCCAAGGCAGACACATTCCAGCCTACTAGAAAGAAATGATCAAAACCAATCCAAAACAGATTCACCGAGACCGACTTCCACATGCAGACGATTTAGGAGAATGTCTTGGTCCACAGTGTCAAATGCAGCAGTGAGATCAAGAAGGACAAGAATGGAAGTGTGGCCAGTATCAGCAGCCATGAGAACATCATTTGTAACTCTTAGCAGGGCAGTCTCAGTACTATGAGCAGGACGGAACCCAGATTGAAATTTGTCATACAGAGAATTTCTTTGAAGGTGGCGCTGGAGTTGGGCAGTAACTGCCTTTTCCAGCACTTTAGAAAGAAAAGGAAGATGAGAAATAGGACGATAATTGGAAAATGAATCAGGATCCAGAGTGGTTTTTTTTAGAAGGGGTTTAATGATGGCAATTTTAAGAGACAAAGGGACATGGCCGGATTTCAGTGATTTATTTATAATTTGAGTAATTAATGGGTGTCGCAGCGCGATTTGATTTTATAAGTGAGGAGGGAAAAGGATCAAGTGCACAGAAAGAGGGTTTCATTCCCTTAAGGAAAGTCTGCCTCGCTTTGAGAAACGTCATCAAAGCAGTTCAACCCAAAAGGCACAGAAGTAGAGGTCAGTCGGGAATCAGAGATGCCAAGAAACTGAGATCTGATCGAGTTTACTTTGTTTTTGAAAAATGACAGAAACAAATTGCATTGTTGAGTCATATCTTCAGCATAGATTTGTTTGTGGGGATTAAGGAGGTGATTTATTGTAGAAAAAAGCTGTTTAGAGTTTCATTGATAATGTTGGAATAGTACTGAGATCGCGCTTTCCTGAGGGAAAAGGCATATGCTTTCTGATGTTCCCTGTATGCCTGTTTATGAACAGAGAGACCTGATTTTTTTACACGTCTCTCGATGGCACGACCAACGGTTTTCATCTTCCGCAACTCACTTGTATACCAAGGGGCAGAACGGGAGAAAGACACCAGTCTCGACTTAAGAGGAGCATGGAGCTCCAAAAGCTCCTGGAGAGATTGATTCTAATAGTCCACAGAATCACTTACTGATAGATGGTTAATAGCAGACAGAGTGAAGGTCAGAGGACAGGGCCTCAAGGGAGATGTTTTTCAGATCACGGAACTGAATAAAACGTTTTGTGTCCAGAACAGACAAACTTGAGGGAATTTCTAATGAGATGACACTATTGTCAGAAACACCCAGATCATAAACTGATAAGTTGTTAATGCTTATAGTGTCGTGATCACCAAATCCAGAATGTGTTCCCTGTTGTGAGTGGGGGCATCAACATGCTGAATGAGATTAAGCGAGTCCAAAAGAAACTTAAAATCTGCCACCAAAAGAGAAAATGAGTCATCAATGCGATTATTTAAATTTCCGAAGCAGGCACAAAAAGAAGTGAGAAGGACATGCATCTCTGAAAGAAATAAAACATGTGGTTTCGGAGGCCTGTAAAGCAAAGTAATATTCGCCTGGAACGGGGCTTTAAGATTAAAAGCCAAACTTTCAAAGGAGAAGTCCTGAAGAGCCAGCTGAGACAGTTTTAGGTTACTGTGATAGATAACAGCCAGCAGTGTTGTAGTACTCGAGGTCAGTCTTGGTCTCGAGACCAATTTTTGATTGTCTCGGACTTGACCGCATTTGGTCTCGGTCTTGTCTCGGTCTCGGGCGCTGAGGACTCGGCATTTTATTTCAAGACCGGTCAAAACCGCAAATGTGAAAATATCACTAAACGTACAGCATACTGTCCAGTTTATTTGTTAACATCTTTGTTTTCAGTGGATGCAAAAAGCACCAATTAAAAATCAAGCAATTACGTGTTTCTGTTACTGCTAAGTCAGGATGAGATACAAATGTTGATAACAAAGTGTATGACGATCTACGTCATGATTCTATGTTGCTGATTAAATGAAATTATATGGTAATGACTGACAGATATAGCCATGAGTTCGTGCTAAGCGTATGGCAATCTGACAGCGCATGGCGACCTGACAGAACATTGTTCTTTGTTCTTGTAATGTTCTGCGTACACTGCAGTAGCTATGAGGATTTTATTTAATTATGTACATTGATATTTTTTAATTAACAAATAAACAAAACACAAGAATGAAAGAGCACCCAGAGCATGCACATTACTCTTTCATTGTTTTCATTGAAAGTGACAGCTGTAATGTCTGCCATGGTGTCAGACTACCTGGGTTCATGTAGCGGGAGAGAGAGTGAAAACAGTCACGATGAGCGCCTTGTGCTTGGTTACTTATTGCTCCTTGGTCAGTATTACCTATGCTTAATGGTATGTTTAATTGCTATGTTTAATGGTGCAGAGAGAGAATGGTGCTATGTTTAATGGTTTCGTTATCTTTTTAGGGATGGCACGAGACCACCGCGGATTGTAGCACAGAGATGGAACCAAAGCAGAACAAAGAGTTTGTTCTGCAATATTTGTAAAATTTATCAAGTATCTAGGTGTTTTTATGGGAATATAGACCTTTTAGATCAATTTGAGAAGTAATTTTGATCATATTTCACATTTTATCGTATCACGTAGAGCGGGCCGATGGTCTTGGTCTTGACTCTGTCTTGACTTCCCTCGGTCTTGGTCTCGAATCCTAAAAGTCTTGGTCTTGTCTCGGTCTCAATACACTCTGGTCTTGGTCTTGTCTTGGTCTCGGGTTAGGTGGTCTTGACCACAACACTGACAGCCAGACCACCGCCGCCGCCCAAGCGACGGGCCCTCTGCAAGTAGCTATAACCTGAGGGACAGGCTTCATTCAGGGAACAATACATGTCCGGTTTGTGCCAAGTCTCCGTTAGGCACATGAGGTCCAAGTTTTTCTCCAGGATGTGATCATGAATCAGACAAGATTTGTTGGATAAGGATTGCACATTGAAAAGTTCCATCTGAACGCTGGCTGGGATAGAAGCTTTGCAAAGTCTCAACACACTGGAATTAACTCCACGTTTCTGCTGCCTCTTCGGGCGACGTGCACCTCCTGCCATATCAGGGACTACAGATGCAGCGCTCTGATGACTTAATGGATGTGCAGTACGTTCGGCAGACCAAAAGGAAGCCATGGAGCCGGGCCCAGCCAACCGAAAATAAACAAATTTCCTCCGAGAGCCTCTGTGAACATAGCGAGGTCTTCGCAATAGGCCGAGTCCTTTCAGGATGGAAACACAAGGAGGGGCAGAATGGTGGTTGAGTTCGAGCAGCTGGGAGGCGGAGTAGGTCAACATTGACGAGCCAGTCTGGCCGGAAGTGGCTAGTAGCAAGCTAACCGCTAACAGCAGACTCACGGTTCCACAGCAAATCTTCAAGCAGTGTAATGAAATCCACAGCATAACTTGACGGAGCAGGAAAGAATCCAAGGACACAGAAAATGACAGCAGAGCGACTTAAGTCACACGATGTGACCTGATTTACGCGGAGAAGCGGTAGGAGAAACGGTAGGAGAAGCGGTAGGAGAAACGGCGAACATCCAGAGCCAGTGTCCTCTCCCCTTTAGGAGTACAATTGAATGATGGTTTCAAAGGAGAGGAGTTTGATAACTGGAAGTTCTTCTTCCCATGCTATATTACACAGTATTACTGTCAAAACTACCCATAATGCCAATCATTCCAAAGCTACTGTTGAATTAGAGGAATAAAATGTTAAACTTCTTTGCTCATTATTTTCCTCTATTTCCCCAAATTCAGAGTTCTGCATGTACAACAGCGGAAACCACACAGAGAACAACCAGTCGCCATTCAACTTCAGACATATATAGGGTTTCATTCAGACAATTAAATGCATTGAAAAACAGATCAACATTACACCCAAAACCATCAAGAAGTCCAAACCATAAAACAGACATTAATTACCTGAAAAAAGTAGAAAAAATGAACAAAATACAAAAATAAGAGAAAAAGCAAAGGCACCTTTGGGAACTGCTTGTGGCTGCAAACAAAGCAATTCGATTTGCTTCTGTGAAGTGGAAGTTTTTATTAAGAGGTGTATTCCTAATTTTAATATATGCATTGAAGGTGTGTCCTCTTCTAAACCTCTAAGCAGTTTCAAATTACTTGGATAGGATGGGAGACCTATTCAAAACCAAAGATAAAGAGAAAGATAGAGCAAAGGTCACTCTCAAGACAGGATGTTCTCATGCCAGTTACATCTGGAGTCTCTCCCTTTCTTCCTTCCTAAACATTTGCACCAAGACTCTAATTCACCTAGACCTTACTCGTTTTCCTGCCGGACTGATTCCCAAATACTAGTTTTGTTTTCTCAAGATTTTATTGTTCTTCTGACCTCATAGAAAACACCAAAGAATTTGACCTGGTAGTAAACACATAAGTTATCTCTCCCATCCTGTTTTTTCCCTATTACTTTTGTTTTTGTGAACTGCCTAGCACAGCACATCTGTTTCCTCTATTAGGGGAAGACATTCTCTACTGAAGGCCCTATTCAAAACCCTGTTATATGTGATTTTATGTCAGTTAAGAAAATAAGTCGTTATTTAAAAAAAATCATTATCCAAATCTACCTACATTAAAATCTACTCAAAATATTCATGCTCTATCTAATATTTCACATGCACCAAGGTTAACTGTTGCTAAAACCAATATAATCAAACTTGTCCTCAACTACATATAGTTAAGTTGAAAAACTAGCATATTTGAAATGTATTTTCCTAGCACTACTGATCTCATTGACTGGCTGGCAAATGAAAAGGAGACTACTCTGTAAGTGACATGCAATAGATGCAATGACACATTTTCTTTTGACAAAATTTACTGTATTTCATCAAGCGTAAATCGTAAAAAAAAACATGTATACTCAATAATATTGTAAAGCTGATGACCTACTGAATTAGCTGCTACATTGGCTCTTCAATCTTCTCTGTTCAGTACCTTTTTTTTCAATGTGCATTTCTTTATAGTCTTCATTCTTTATTCTGATATATAATCAGAATTTTATACTTGCATGCATCTTTTGACTGTCATACAAGTAAATGTAAGCATTGCAACACTTATTGCCGCTAGCATAACATAGCGCTATGCTAGGTATCAAAGGTTTGGCTGTTAATTGTTTTCATCTTGTGTTTTTTGTCCACAAAGCTTAAAACTATTGCATGATTTCGATCTTTTAGACCTGAAAGAACCCCAGAATGATGTGATGCGTCACAGTCATTCCAACATTTGAAAAAGATGCAACTGAAAGTGACGGTGATGGCGACTGCCCAGATAGAGAGTACTGCATCGTGGCAAAAAAGTAAAAGCCCTGAGGAAAGTGGAACCCCAAATGTCATAAAAAAACAGATACTAATACTCCACAGTGTAGTAAAATAAAATGCCCAAATGAAAATGAAACTGATGCAATAAAAAACACAAAAAACCCCTTCAAAATAGAGACAGGGTTCTTAAAACATCACAGCAACCAGCAGCCACATCCAGTGGATCAGAATTTGTGACCTATGACCTGACAGCAGCAGATTGATGAAAGAAGCTAAACCTGACCCTGTTGAATTGTTCATGTTGATGTATTCTGCTCAGCTCTGGCTCTGGGTCTTTGTCACAGAGACACAAGTATTGGTCATATGATCCTGATGTCTATAATGAAGCCATCTTGAGAAGAAGCCACTTCAGGGAGGTAATGGCTTCAATTTATCCGGTGAATAACTTAAAGGCAACAGAGGATGCTATCTACAAAGTGCGGCCCATCATCAGTGCACTGAATGATTTTGATAAGTTGCTGCCATACACACAACTGGTTTCAGTTGATGAAAGCATTATCATGCTTTCATCATGATAATGAAAGCATTATCATGCTTTCATCAAGCATGACGTGTTTGCCTATTACGGCAAACAAGTCTGCAAACAGCTATTAGGGGCAAACCAATCCAGTTTGGGTTTGAGGTACGCAGCCAAGCTTCACCCTCATGGTAAATGTTGCACATAGAGGCAGAGTTCTCACACATCTTCCTGAAACTGACTAACTACAAAGGGTTGAATTTGGTGGAACAGGAAGAAGTTCCTCCAGCATGTGTATTTGATCATTATAACCTTTTTACCTAACTGATGAAAATTACCAAATGAGTCGCTTGGCACACTGAGACGGTGCTGTTGTATCTTTATGTATCTAAAACAGTTCTTTAAAAAAAGGTTTAATGACACTAGTGGCCTTTATTCAACAGTAAACAGGAAGTAAGGCAGAGAGAGAGGAAAGACAAGTGCAAGTAGTCTGTGGCTGGGAGTGGAACAACTGCACTGAGGACTGTAGCCTCTGTATGAAAAACCAAAGAGGCACCTCATGTTGACGGATGCAGAGGCTGGTGAGGCCGTCTCCGCTACGCCACGGAACCACCTCCACAGTAATTATGCACCCATATAGATAAAGATTTATACTGAGGCATGAGGGACATTATAACATTATGCAGAACTAAAAAAAAGTCAATTTTACTTGATACTGACCCTTTAATGTTTTACATAGTAGCCTACATACCATCAATATGTTTCCCTTTCCATGTCTAACTCAACTCAGATGTTTGAGATACCTAAAATTTAAATCTATTTTCTCTCTAAACAAGTTCTCCTCAATGTTGGTTTTTCTTTGAAGAAGCTTCTGGAACATATGGTGATATTGTGTCTGTAGCTGTCAATATCTTTATGAATCATTTTCCACTGCTTTTATTTGTTATATATTATACCAGTCTGGGACTAGAAGGAATATGCCCCATTAATGGTGTAGTTGTTAGGAGAAGACATGGCGTGACCTCCTGAAACCCCCATCTGACCGTTTCTTCACTGGAAATTCTAATTAAATTCACACGTCTGTCCTGATTATTCTGCTAGAACTCTGGCAGCAATAGGCCATGTCGGAGGGCGAAGGTCAGACCAGAATTCAGCAAACATTTAACAAGCAAATCTTCTGTGCATGCACATCAAAGAATGCTAATGAAAATGTAAAATAATGCATTTTAGAGCTGCTATCATAATACTGTAATACCACAAAACCATGATATTTTTTCCAGAGGTTATGGTACCGTCATAATTTCATGCCAGCCCATACCTACTGCTAACTGAACAGCTGCTGTTGCTTCCAGGACTGCAGTTCAGCCCTGGATCTGAGACGAAGATTCCGGGTTCAGCTCAGACTCTTTTATCAGAATTTCCCTGATTCTCAGGGTTAACTCAAGTAGAGGTTTGTGTCCGGACAGAGATACATTTTAGTCTTAAAGTTTTCTAAAATGTCAATATTTTCAATGGTCCATTTCACTGTTTTGTTGTGATCTACAGGATATTTAATCCTTCAAACTGCTTGTTATTTTAAAACCTAATTCTTATCAGGGAGGCATTGTTGAGGAAAAATGACTATTTTTAGTGTTTAACGCAGTTTAAACCTTTTAGAACGAATTTCTTAATCTTGAACAGGTTTGTGTTAGTGATTTAAAACCCGAAGAACTATTGCTGGGTTAAGTATTTAAAGTACAAAGGAGAATAGAGGATCTGCAAGACAGGAGGTCATAAATTAACATATGCAGGAAGGTGGAGGACATTATCACTTGAATTTCTCTGAGAAAGGGAACTTTGGTCGGTTCACGTAACCAGGATGAGAAGTCTTCCAAACTAACATCTGACATGGTGAAAAAAAATCACTAACATTTAATTTGTAAGACATTTTTCTTAGTTATTAATAACATGTTTTGACTAAAAATTGTATTATCCTGTTTTAGAATTAATTTAGTCAATGATGAATGTATTTGAAATTGCATTATTTCTGACTATATTAGAATCAAATGAAAATGTTTTGTTTAGTATTAGAAAATACTTAGGTTTATGGTGAATGAATGTCTTGATTCTTATTTGTTTCTAATTTCTAATTAGAAACAGGAATTGTACTTCATTATTTTCTGTTGATATTATATCTATTGCTTTTGGTTTGATATCAGGACTAAACTTTGGAGATGCTGAGTGCAGAAGAACAAATTGGGTTTTTGGATAACTTTTTATTGAATTAAAAGTACAGTATTAAAGGTTTGTTCCTGGCAGAGCAGAAGAGAAACCAGAATTTCACAGCTACCTGTGAGGTTCCTGCATCTGTTTCTCTTTGCCCAGATGGCTGGAGAGCCACAGGAGGCCGGATAGTGTTAAGAAAATACATTTAAAATAAGTTAGTTTTAGAATTTATCATGACTTGATTGACATACCATAATTATAGTTTTAAAATATATAACATATTCTGACCTATTGATCCTTATTTTACTGTAGTTAAAGCAGATTGTTTGTCAAGATCTCTGATCTGCTCTTTGTCTGTCTGGAAACAATCAGTAGGAAGTTCCAGCTTTTCACACTGATCTGTGAAAGCCATAAACCACCATGAATTCGGAGAGTCTGCTTCCACCTTATTTAACAAAAGGTGTTTGATCTTGTGAACAAATTGCGGGACTTTTTCTAAATTCAAAAAGGGCCAGAGATGTCTTCCAATTGGTCAAGTAGAGATACGCCTTATTTGAATACATTAAAGAGGAAAACACACCTACAGGTATAAAAGTTTGTGCACAAGGGAAACAATTTAGAAAAAGCTGATTTATTTTACTTCTGCACCAGCTCTTTCTCCAAGGACGTCCTTGATATTTCTTTGTCTTCTTGTCTCAGGTAACAATGTTTGTATCTGTGTTTCTTCAGTTTCCTGTACTATCTTATATTTTCTTCTGATTGGATTAAATTCTGTAATTCTGTGACGTCAACACGCATTGTTGTGTTTTTGTCCCCGCACGTGGCCACGCGAGAGAACCCGGGATCAGAAGGAAGAATCAGAGCCAGAGTTTTGCTAAATTTAATTGTAACATAAAAATTCTTCCTTAACAGCATTAATGAACAATAACTCATGCTGAACTCTTTGGCTGTTATTTTCCTGATGATCAGAAGATTCCCCGTCTTGGTCATTTTGGTCTACGTTGCTAGTTTTTTTTTTTTTTTTAATTGCCCAGAGCAAATACTTATAGACATTCACAGCCAAACCAGACCGATTATTGCACAACAGCTGTCAGTGGGCTGGGATCAATATGGTGCCTCATACATCTGACTGAGTCCCTGTTATTTTTAGACAGATTGCTTGGTCCATAAAGCCTCGGGGATCAAATATTGATTGAACCGAACTCCAGAGAGAAAATTGATACAACTCAGGGTATTTATTTTGTTATAGTTTCTCTTTCCCATCATGACAGCTCTTTTCATTAGATAACCTTTAGAGGAGTGTGATGTCTCCCTCCTTAACCCTGAGTAGTGACAGGTCCAGAAACTGGACAGATGAACTGACTGCCCATGTGAAGGTTGGTGTGATCGATACACAATATTTCTATTTCTACTTACTCTGTCACTTTACAGCACATTGCACCCCTCAACTGTTTGACATTTTGAACTGTCTAAACCACAAACTTTAACGTATTTCTTTAGGATTTTATGTAACAGACCAATAAAGTAGTGTGAAAGGACAATATGTCAGTATTTGAGCCATTGTAGGTAAAAGAAAAATTGGCTACAGAGGAGTATGTTTTCACTAAAAATCTCTTTATTGTTTCACATATTTACAAGGAAAAGCTTGAATTGTTGAAAAGTCAAAAATTTGCAAGTAAAAAACCATCACAATACTGATTGAAGGAATACATTTACAATACTAAAGCTAGGATAATATCTGGCATTGAAAAGTCATAAGTCTGTAAGAAAACAACTCAGACGTTTATGGAGATTATTGATTCAGACATTTGTGACTAAAGATTGAGGTCGTACCTAATACTCTGTCGTACTTCCGTCCCTCTTTGTCACAACGTTTGACTTTTATAAGCTCAGTTAATTTGAGTGGAGCTGCCAAAGCTCCACTGTGCACATTATTCCATGTTAAGGCATATTTGCTGTGAAAATATGCAGTCATAAGTGTTTTTAGGGGAGGTCTTAAATATTCCTGAATTTCAGCTGTTGACAGGCAGTTGTGGTCTCCATTGGATCTGGGTCTGTACATCCCATAGTTTTGTTTTTAGAAAGACTGATAATAATTGTGCCAATATGCTTGTCGTTTCACAGCAGTTTTGTTTCCGAGTTAAGCACCTTACTGCTAAAACTTGTTAATTGGATGCACATCTACTTGGATTGTGAATTCCACCTTTCGGTTCGGTGGATTTTCTCAATCCATTACAACTGACAACAAGTTGGTGTTCTGAGTGACATTACTGGATGGCATGAAGCTTCTCCACAGAAGCACCTCGACACCTTTAACCTCATTATTGTTACAGAGGAAAGGAGAACCTGAGGAGACTTTAGAAGCAACATTCTGACAGACAGTGATCAGTGCTAAAGTAAATCCTTTGATATGACTGGCCTGAGGTCTTTTGCATATGGTGACCCATTAAAATTAAAATGTGATAATATGTCTGATGGAAGAAATAACCTGAAGACTGCGTGTCTTTTCACATTGTTTTTCTCCCTCAGTGCAGATCGTCAGTATCCCAGAATAGTCAGCTGTGTCAGCTCAGCCATTGTGGACAGATATATATTTATGAAGCCTTGGGGAAATATGTAAAATATGATCTGGGCTTTGTGTTGGGGGTATATCAGGGATCTGAATATTTTACGCATGAATTAGTCAGCTATAAAGAATTATGTTAATAAAGTCAAAAGAGTATATTTAAATACAGAAAAAAAATCATGTCTTCTCTTCAGTCTTTCTGTCGTATAAAGAATCTTTTATGACGTCTGTATGATATTTATATAGCAAACCAGAGCTGTGAATGTTTACCTGTAACATTTCCACCATGCCTGAGCGGAGCTGCACGCTCTCAGCAGACAGATCCAGTCTGTCAGATAACGGCGGCTCTTTGCTCGATGGGTTGGTGTTTTATGTAAGACGCTGGTTCACATGTCAATGATCAAAACGAGCTTTTAACTCTTGTGCTCTGCTGCCAGGTTATTACAATTAAAACTAACAAAATAACAAAAACTGAAACTGAGAAACCATTTTTGTTAACTCAAATAAGTAAAAATAGTACCTTATTTTCCGCACTATAAGGCGCACTTAAAAACCTTCAAATTCCTCAAAAGCCGACAGTGCGTCTTATATATGGACCAATATTGAGCCACAACAGGTCTAGCAACTACGGTAAGCAGCCGCCGACTTAATTTTGCCCGATTTATGTTTTCGCATCCACCTGAATAATGTGTAGTTGCGCCCCTGCCCATGGCACTTCAACAATATTATTTTACCTTTTATCTGGAAATAGTGTCTGTTTATTCTTTCCATACAGTCCTCTGTATTAATTATTGATCGAAAGGTCTTGCCATACCAGTTTATTCCTCTGTATTTACTTTAGTTTCTTAGTTTATTCTTGCATTTTGTTCTTCATTCATTTCCATTTAATTTCCTTTGATTAATATTATCCTCTCTTGGTTTATTGCTATGTCCACTTTAGTTTCTTTCCTGTTGCTACATTTATTTGATCGTTTATTGACCATCAGTAATCTTCACTCATCACCTGCTGCGCCTCCTAATCATCATGTGTTTCACATCATGTGTTGATTTTTCACTGTTCAGCGTCAGATTCTCTGTTTTTATGCCATAATTTACATCTAGTTCGTCGCTCCATTTTGCCCGCTTCTCATGTTTCAGAGTTTTGCGCAATGTGCGCAGCGTTTTTTGTTTTTTTTCTTAGCTCCCTAAGGTGCAGGGCAGTCGGGAAACATCAATGGGGGAAAGGCAGACTGACATAAACCTTTTAAAACAACGGAAACAATTTCTGCATTCTGATTTTTGAAATTTAAAAGTGCTGTGTTGTTCCATCACACCCGTTTCATACCGGACCACTTACAGCTCCGGTGTTAACGCTATAAAATGAACGCTCTCTATTGTGGTATCACCCATGGAGGGATTTCTTTATTTAAATGGGTTCATTTTTCAGAGGGATACAAAGTCGTGATTTTAGTAATTACATGTTTATAAGAGCGATTTTCTGTTGTCCTTCCATGGTAGCGGGCAGCTTTCAAACGGAAATAAAAAACTTTTTAATATAAATTGCTGCTTTGACATGATCACAGAACTGCCAAAACATATGTAGCCTACATAAATACCAGACAAAGTGAATCACAGCAGCGTCATCAGCAGCTGTAATGCTGAACTGATGCGGAGTGGAGCCATGAAGCTACAAACACTGAATAGAAGAAGAGCTACCATCAATACAGTTGTAGCCAAGCATGATTTAATGTTACACAATACAGTTTTACCAAGTTGCTCAAAGTCTAAACTGGTATTGTTGTGCATTTAAGGTGTAAAGTTTACCTTCGACTAAACGCCCCCCAAAGGCATCCCAGCGCCCCCCTTTTGTAAAAATGTCATCCCAGCGCCCCCTGCCGTCCTCTGAACACCCCCTGGGTGGCGGTACCGCCCACGTTGAGAACCGCTAACGTGGGCGGTTCTCAGCGCCCACGTGGTGGGCTCATCACCACAGATAAATCATCAAAATACTGGAGGACACATGAAAAATGCTAAACTTAACTCGCAGTGTCTCGGTTGCACTCTGCGATCTCATAAATTAGAGAAGCCGTTTGGTTCTGGCCATGTTTCCCCCCCGATCTCTGACAGAGCCGGTGGCTGTCAGTGAGGCTGGGAAGGGCTCCTCATGCTCTCTGATGATCAGCAGGGTGTGGGAGGATTGTTCTAGTTACTCATCAGCTCATTTCCACTCCATTAGGTAAGGCAGAGAGCCTGCGAGTGAAACAGTGGAGCTCAAAGTGTTACGACAGAGCCAGTCTGAGACCAGGCAGGACGGCGTAAATAAATGCAGTGTCACAGCGTTAGCCTCGCCATTCCACTGAGCCCCTCTGGGATTATTACCCAGATCACTGTACTGTAAACATTACAGATGTAAATATGGAGATTTTTATCAGAAAAGTTTCTGTATTCTCTATACCTTCCTAGTACCGCTTCACCTTGTATCTTTGACCTGATGTGCTCCATGCCTTGTTATTATATTTCTCAGCTATTTATTTCATTTGCTATAGCCTATATTTTGGGTCAGTAACATTATATTTCCTCCACCATGCTTGCCTGTGGTTGAATACCTTTATTTCAAATGAAGGTTATCCAACTAAAAGAGCTCATTTCTGTTTCACCCCACTATGAAGCAGAAGACCAGAAGTCGCCTTCGCCTTGTGAGATTTTTGCAAGGCGGCCTTTTGTTTGCTTCCCTCTGCGTCTGCATTCATGGAGTCCAGCAGGATCTGTCTGGAGATGTGGTGTCCAGCATGGAGGGCCTTGGTGTTGACCCTTTCACCTCTCTTACTGCTTAACTCAATTCAAAAATACTTGTTTTATCCAAAAAAGGGAAATTAAATGTTGTAACTCATGTAATCCAAATATTTTAGGATAATGATGCTGACTTGATGAAAACAGCTGTTGCCAGTTCAGCAGGATTATTTGGGTTCTTCAGAACAGCAGGACTATTGGAGACCATGGTCTAGTCCAATCCACTGGGCAGGTGCAGGTTTGGGTCCAGGTTGTCTGTCTCTCTCTGGCAGGTGCTGCTCCACCAGCTGCAGCTCATTAAAGTCATGCCATTTAAATATCTTAGGCTTCATTTTATACATCCATGTGTGTTTTGTTTCTCCATATTAGTTGTTCTGTGAAAATGGCTGTAGAATTTGGACTGTTGCTGTCACAGTGTGTTGTGTGTTCTGGTCCATACAATAAGCCTTTTGAAGTCACTTCCATGGCTCCGAGGCCTGGTTATGGCCGTGTTGTCTGAGTTTTAATGTTCATGTGTGCCGTCCTATCAGCCAATAGCAAAATACTTTTTAAACCTTGTAGACACTTTTAATCTTGTGTCTGGTCCCACACAAGAAAGCAAACACACACGTGATGTTTGATTTCAAAGGTTTGCGATGCAACATTTCCTGATCATATTCCTGTTTTATTTGCGGCAACTCTCACCTGTAATGTAGTTCAAATTTGCACCGCTTCCTCACACTGTCGCAAGATGTAACTTTTATTAAAAACAAGGTTGTTGTTTTTTTTTTACATATTTTCTTGAAATTATCTCTATGTTGTCACAGTATAAGACACATAATCTGTGAAAAAATTTAGTTGCTCTGCCTTCTCTCAGTATTCTTGGTACTAACTTCAGAAGTACACACAGAAACAATAAGTCAGAGCTGAGAGGAGGGTCTTATCGCTGTCAATCACTCTCATGTACATGCTGCTCACATGCCACCCCCCTGCTCTCTGCTGCACTGCAACTGGTTCACCCCATCAGAGCATGCTAGTTAGCATGGCCACAGATGATAGCAGTTTTCCTGTAACGACTTATCTGCCATTAGCACATTGAGCAGCGCCTACCTGAGGATGATTGACCCTCCTGCTGCCTCTGATTGGTTGTTTTTGAATTTCTTCAGACAGCAGTTGCTTTTGGAGGAGGTGCAGAAGCTGGATTTTTTTCCACAGATGATCTCTCTCATGCCATCCTGTCACAACATGCCGACAGTTTTAGCAAATATGGAATTTTTTTTTCTTTATTTTTTATAAAAGTTACTGACTGCAGCTTTAACTTCCACTGCTGCTCAGGTCTGAGCTGCTTTCAGTCAGACACACCTGTGTCACTGAGAGCATGACGAATGATGCAGAGGATCTTTCATTCCACCTGCCGGTCACTTCCAGACACCATGGCTCCACTAAAACACAGGAAGTCTGGGACTAAATGCTAGTTGAATGACAACTTGGTCTGTCACACACTGGTGCTGCACAGCTGAGAGAAAGTGGAAAGGAACCAACAGCAGGTTTCACTTAAAATTTTTAGGGACTGCTGACATCAGAAAACTTTGAAGCTGCTGAAAGCAATTGTTTCTCTGAAAAGATTCTGTCTGTCTTAAGCCTTGTGTTTTGTGTGTTTTGCCTTCATAATGTCCCACAGACTGTCTGTGTGGAGTCCTCCCCTACAGTGTGTGAAGATTTTCTTCATCTCTTTAATGATACGACTCCCTCTATTGAAGACTGATTCTTCAGTCTCGTAACCAGATATTGTTGTTTTTGCGAGCTTGAGGCCAATGTCTAATTGATTTTTTATTTCAAAATTTCTGAGAAAAACCAACTAAGAGTTTATCTGGAAAAAGCGTAACATTCTTGAGGTTTTCCAGTCTAAAACCTTCCAGGACTAAATCAGCTCTTTTAAGAGTCTTTACTGCTACTTTTTTAGTAGTTGACTCCAACTGTGTCAGTCTGTTATTCTTGTGCTTTTAGTTTGACACGGTGCACCATGAGCTTTCAGTTCCCCTCATCCTAGCACAAAATTTTTTTAGCAAAAAGCTTGGACCTGTTTTCATTAAGCTAATTTATTTTCGTAGTTTCAATTTGCGCACTTTTATGGAAACACATCCACTTTAAATCAGCAGCTAATCTCTGGCTTTGTGTCTGTATTTGTTCTTTTTGTCTTCAGATTTCACTAAGCTCTGCTGCTTCACATCATTTTCCTCATTTCACTTCACTGGCTGCATAAACATTTTAGGGTCAGTTTTAAAATTGTTTTATTTACTTTTAAATCCACCAATGGCAAGGCCATTGGTGGATTTAAAAGTAAATAAAACAATTCCTCACCCTTCCTCAGCCTTATAGGTATTTGTTACGACCCGGCTCGGCCAGGGGAAAGGGAAGCAACATTAAAGAAACCTAGGTGGTAAGGTTTAACAATGTAGGAGTTTATTACGGTTTTGACAAAAAAAAAAAGGTAAAAATTAACATCAAAAGTTAGGGACTTACAAAAAAAAATGTACTAAATAAGAAAATCCACAAAACAATCAGGGTTGTAAACCAAATATCTTAAACAAAAATGGACTTTCCATACAGATTAAACAAAAACAAACTACAAATCTCTAACAGAGATTCAGAGATCCCTCACAGGGACAAGAGCTAGTAAGAGCTTGCAAAAACTAACAAAAGCGATCAGGGCTATCAAAGTTCACAAAGTCAGTTGACAGCAATCAACTAAACAAAACAAACAAACACCCAAAGTGGCAAGCTGTCTAAGCAAAGAATCAGCCGCGCCTTCTCCCAGGAAGTCCTTGGTTTTTAAAGGGGAGGCCTCTTCAGGGATTGGTGTAGCTGGTAATTGATGAGCCAATCGCTGTAGGCCTCAGGGAGTGGCACTGGAAGGCAGGGCTGCATCCACTTCCAAGTGGAGTCAACTTGATTAGAAGCTGCTGATGGTACAAAAAAAAGGAAAAGAAAACATACACAAGGCCACTGGCCGTAACACCTCCCCCCTAAAGATCCTAATCTAAAAGGGTTTGGGAGGAACATTTCCAACCGAAGGTAACTACATAAGCTACACTCTAGATAAAGCATCTGCTAAGCAGTTGTCTGCACCTTTTTTATGTTTGATATCAAGATGGTAATCCTGTACCAGTAAAGCCCACCGCATGAGTCTCTGGTTATGGTTGTACATCCGAGAAAGGAAAACAAGGGGGTTGTGGTCGGTGTACACTGTGATTGGCACAGGGCTAGACCCTAGGTAAACCTCAAAGTGTTGAAGTGCAAGTAGCAAGGCCAGAGTTTCTTTCTCAATGATGGAGTAATTGAGTTGACTGTGTGTAAATTTACGGGAAAAACAACAGACGGGATGATCAGCTCCGTCCCCACCTTCCTGTAACAGTACAGCACCAGCTCCAACAGCACTAGCATCCACTTCAAGTTTGAAAGCCTTTGACATGTCTGGAGAAGAAAGCACAGGTGCATGTGACAAAAGAGATTTTATACTTTCAAATGCATGCTGACATTCAGGAGTCCAGACAAAATCTACTTTTGGGCTCAGCAAAGTAGTAAGAGGGTGGGCTATCGTCGAAAAATTGCGACAGAAGTTTCGATAATAACTGGCCATGCCAATGAAACGGCGAAGGGCTTTTCTTGTGCTAGGGACAGGAAACTCAACGATGGCTTTTATTTTGGCTTCTATAGGGCATACCTGTCCTTGGCCAACTTGCCTACCTAGGTAAGTGACGGTTGCTTTACCAAAGTCACACTTTGCTAAGTTTACAGTAAGCGAAGCTTCAGCAAGCCGGGTGAACACATCTTTTAAGATTTTTATGTGTTCTTCCCAGGTAGAAGTATACACAATGAGATCGTCAAGATATGCATTACAGTTTGGTAGCCCAGACAGAACAGTGTTAACCAACCGCTGAAAGGTGGCTGGGGCATTACACATGCCAAATGCCATGACTGTATATTGCAAAAACTGATCTGGTGTTACAAATGCAGAGATCTCTGATGCACGGTCAGTTAATGGTACCTGCCAGTATCCTTTTAACAGGTCCAGTTTACTTACAAAGTTGGCATTGCCAATTGTATCAACACAATCCTCTATACGGGGAAGTGGATACGAATCTATAACAGTAACTGAATTAACTTTTCGGAAATCTGTTATAAAGCGAGGAGACCCATCAGGTTTCATCTCCAAAAGACATGGGGAGCTCCATGGGCTGGCGCTACGCTTAGCAAACCCATGTTGTAACATGTAGTCTGTCTCACCGTTCATCAACACTCTTTTAACTGGGTTTATTCTGTACGGATGTTGTTTTATTGGCTTGGCCCCAGCAACATCAATGTCATGTTTAAGAACTGAAGTTTGTGTTGGCATGTCATGGAACAGTTCTGGGAAACTATTGACCAAGACAATAATATCATTTTTTTGTTCCTCTGTTAAATGTGAAAGCTGGTTAGGCAGAACCTTCAACATTTCAGAGTTTAGCAATCGTGAGCTTTGGTAAGAAATGGGACGCAATGTTAAACCATCCTCTATAGCAGAGTCAGAACAATCCCTTACAATCAATGCTGAGGAGCAAATTGAAGGTAGGGGTTGACCTGTTTGAACGTCAGGAGTACCGTTTGGGTTTCGAGAACAGTACGGTTTTAACATATTTATGTGACAGACCCGAGATTTTCTCCTTCTTTCAGGAGTGCCGATTACATAATCTGTCTCACTCAACTTTTCCTGAACCACATAAGGTCCTGAAAACTTGGCAGAAAGAGTAGAACCAGGAACAGGTAGTAAGGCTAGGACTTTTTCTCCCTTAGCAAAAGAACGAGACAGGGCAGACTGATCATAATGCTTTTTCATAGACCTTTGAGACTCACCTAGTGTTTCTTTTGCAAAAGCACAAGACTGATGCAGTCTCTCTCTAAATTTGCAGACATAGTCAAGACTGTTCTCCTGGGTAGAAACATTTCTCTCTCAGAGTTTCTCTTGAGAATTTTCAGAGGGCTACGGAGTGTATGGCCAAACACCAACTCAGCTGGGCTGAATCTTAGAGACTCTTGAATAGACTCCCGAGCAGCAAACAAAACAAAAGGTATGCCTTCATCCCAGTCTTTTTCTGTTTCTGTACAATACTTTCGTAGCATAGACTTTAACGTCTGGTGCCAACGCTCTAAAGCTCCTTGAGATTCAGGATGATAAGCGCTGGAGACTGTATGCTGTATGTTCAGTTCTTTAAGGACTTGCTTAAAAAGCTTAGACTGAAAGTTTGTGCCTTGATCAGTTTGAATTATTCTAGGAAGGCCGAAGGTGGAAAAAAACTTTGTCATCGCTTTTACTACTGAGCTGGAAGTAATTTTGCGCAGTGGTATTGCTTCTGGGTAACGAGTTGAGGTGCACATTAAGGTGAGGAGAAACTGATTACCAGATTTTGTGCGAGGAAGCGGTCCAACACAGTCCATGATGATCCGCTCGAAAGGTTCTCCAACCACAGGTATAGGATGGAGAGGAGCAGGAGGGATAACTTGGTTGGGTTTACCAGCTACCTGACAGGTATGACAGCTGCGACAATACTGGCGTACATCCGTTTTTAATCCGGGCCAGTAAAAGTGTTTCAGAACATTCTGATAAGTTTTTGTTACTCCCAAATGTCCTGACCAGCTTCCTTCATGTGCCAAGGCCAAAATGTGTTTGCGGTAACCTGATGGAATTACAATTTGGTGTACCACATTCCAGTCAGCATCAGGGAGGACAACAGGGCACCATTTTCTCATTAATACTCCATCATTAACATAAAATGCTAATGGTTCAACTTTAGCTTTGTCAGCACTTACAACACCTGAGAAGCACCTCTTAAGAGTTGGATCCACCTTCTGAGCTGCACAAAGCTGTGACCGGGAGATGGGGGAACAACCACCAAAATCAGCTTGTCGCACATCTGGTTTCACCGGGTGGACTGCAGGCAACTGTGTTGTAACTGGTAGTTTTTCCTCCTCTGAAAAGATTGACATAAGCACACTATCAGCCAAGTCCACATTTTCCTCTGAGGTTCCCTTCAATTTTTGAGCCCTGGTGAGCACACAGGAAGTAGACACATTAGTCTGCGTTGCCTCTTCCTCCTTAGGAAGGGAGCAGGGGACATCTAATACTTCTAGGGATGGTGTTACTTTACCACCTGCAATATCATTACCAAGTAAAAGGGAAATACCTTTAACTGGAAGCTCAGAACAAACAGCAATGGGGAAAATACCAGAAATCAGTTCTGACTGTAACTGCACCAAGTGTACAGGCCGGGGGACATAACCCATTTCCAGCCCTTGTAGTACAACACTGTAGCCACAAGATGACAACTCACAAAATGGTAGGGAATCTGTTAAGATAATGGATTGGGAGGCACCAGTGTCACGCAAAATACGAACTGGATGTGGATCTGCAAGTTTTCCTGGTAATGAAACGTATCCAGTCAGCAAAAAAGGTTCATAACACGGATCAGGAGTACAGCTAATTTCAGCCTTTCCTGGGGTAGGAGACTGGTTCTTTATTAACCCCACACCTTTTGGTTTGGATGGTGTGTTCTGTTCTTTTCGTTTCAAGGCTAAACAATTAGCAATGAGATGACCCGTTTTGTGACAATAGAAACACTCCTTGTCATTCTTTTGAGGAGCTGATTTGGGTTGCTCAGCAGCTGATTTTATAGACACACTTTTATTGAGCACAGACTGAAAGGTAGACTTATGTGTAAGCACATACTCATCAGCTAACACAGCAGCAGAAGACAATGAGTTTACCTTTTGCTCATTCAAGTGAACAACAACACGTTCAGGTAGACAATTTTTGAACTCTTCCAATAGAACAAGTTCTCTCAGAGTGTCAAAATTTGTCACCTTACTTGAAGCACACCAACGATCAAAGAGACTTCCCTTTTCTCTGGCAAACTCTACATAGGTCTGAGAGGGGCTTTTCCTAAAAGACCTAAATTTTTGCCGGTAAGCCTCAGGAACAAGCTCATAAGCTTTCAAAATGGCAGCTTTAACCACATCATACTTTAGGGTGTCTGAAAGAGGAAGGGCGGCTACAACCTCTTGAGCTTTGCCATGAATTTTGCACTGTAGGAGCAGAGACCAAACGTCAGGGGGCCACTGTAAAGCCTGTGCTATTCGCTCAAAAGCAGAAAAGTAAGAATCAATTTCTGTCTCTCGAAACTCAGGTACCAAAGTCACATACTTGGTAACATCAAAGGGTCTAATAGAGTGCCCACCAGAACTACTAGTAGGGCTCTCACTGGCTGTTTGAACTGGAAATCTGGCCTTATACTCAAGCTCTAGCTGTCGAAGCTTTATAGCTTTTTCAGCCTCAATTTCCAACCGCTTAATTTCAAGCTGATATTGCCTGAGTTGTGCCTTCTCCTCAGCCTCAGCTTGCAATCTGGCGAGACGAACCTTCAGGCGAGCGTCAACTTTGGACTCAACAGATCCAGAGGAAGCCGAGAGGGGATCAAACCTAGGAAGTGTGACAGGAGTCTGAATCCCACCAACCACCTTCATGTCACCCTCTGGTGTTAGCTCCCGAGGTCTCTCTGCAAAGTTTGAGGGGCCAGCAGATTCCATCTCTGCAGCAGGCTCAGCAACAGTTGGTAGAGCAGATGAGATTGGGATCTGTGAAGGCAAAGATAACAAATTCAACTCAACCAGTTTATTCACAATTAGAGCCCTTAGTTCCTTCTTCAGCAATTGCTTGGAATAAGAAATGGAAAAGTAACTTGCAATCTCAGTCAAGTCAGCTTTACGACAAGATGCAAGTTGCTCAAAAGAAGGTTGTTCCAAGAATTGGTCAATATTAAACTGAGCCATTTCTGAACTAACAACACAGCCCTTACAGCGGCACCGCCAGGCAGCAAAACCAAACAAATTTTCCTAAACTGTAGCCACGGGAATGTTTTAAACAGATCCCGGATGAGCCCCCATTTAATGTTACGACCCGGCTCGGCCAGGGGAAAGGGAAGCAACATTAAAGAAACCTAGGTGGTAAGGTTTAACAATGTAGGAGTTTATTACGGTTTTGACAAAAAAAAAAAGGTAAAAATTAACATCAAAAGTTAGGGACTTACAAAAAAAAATGTACTAAATAAGAAAATCCACAAAACAATCAGGGTTGTAAACCAAATATCTTAAACAAAAATGGACTTTCCATACAGATTAAACAAAAACAAACTACAAATCTCTAACAGAGATTCAGAGATCCCTCACAGGGACAAGAGCTAGTAAGAGCTTGCAAAACTAACAAAAGCGATCAGGGCTATCAAAGTTCACAAGTCAGTTGACAGCAATCAACTAAACAAAACAAACAAACACCCAAAGTGGCAAGCTGTCTAAGCAAAGAATCAGCCGCGCCTTCTCCCAGGAAGTCCTTGGTTTTTAAAGGGGAGGCCTCTTCAGGGATTGGTGTAGCTGGTAATTGATGAGCCAATCGCTGTAGGCCTCAGGGAGTGGCACTGGAAGGCAGGGCTGCATCCACTTCCAAGTGGAGTCAACTTGATTAGAAGCTGCTGATGGTACAAAAAAAAGGAAAAGAAAACATACACAAGGCCACTGGCCGTAACAGTATTGAATAGGAGTGTAACAGTTTATTGATACAGGACTATGTCTATTAACATTTATTATTAATCCTTTGAACTGTGTGTGATGGAGTTGTTGGGCTCATAGAGCAGACGACATGGTGTGGGTTAATCAGAGGCAGTCAGTCCTATGGTTGGAGCCCCTCACAGCTCCTCCCATCTTCTGTTCTGTTGAATCTGAAAAACATGTCTAAGGGTTTGTGCCTCGAGTGCAAAACTGTTTTTGTGACGAGCGAGGCCGTAATGTCACCTTGAGGGCTTGTGTGTGAGCCGGTGACATGGTGGAACTCGGTGTCGTATTAGATGGGAACAGCATTAATCATCCTGCTGTCCCTCTGTGTTACCAGGACATTGATTCTCATTTGTCATGTTGTTATGGCAACCAGCAGGAAATAAAAACAGGAAAAAACAAAAAGATCACAATTATTCATTTGCGACCTGCAGTGATCAATGACCTGGGTTTGTAGGACTTTGTGAAGTTTGATCTTATTTAATTGATTTGATTTGATTTAATTTCTGGTTTAGTTCATACATAGTTAGAATTCTCCATTTATTCGTTCATACATGGACTAACTCTGCTGTAGCAGGTGATAAAACTATTTATCCCTACCAAGGTCTTGATCAGAGTTAGATTGGACAAAATCAAGATTATTGACAAGAAAATAAGATCCAGTGTTTTCCTCCCTCTTGTGTTCAGTGTTTTTCTGGGATTGATCCTCTTACTGCAGCTTCACCTGTTGTACGATACTCACAAATGTAGAGGCAGGAACTCTGGGATAGCCGCCTTCAGAGTATTGTCAATTTTACTCCAAATTGGTGCACAATTTGCACCATTCAATGTAAATGTAGATGGTGGTTAGATTCATTTTTGTTGCAGAACTTTTTAGGAGGATCCAGACGGAGCGTTCAGACGGTTGTCAGAACCCTATGCAAAGATCGTTTCCTGTTCTGTGACAATACTGCATGTTAAACCAAAGACTTCAACATTTTTACATACAGTAGCTGTGTTGCAGGCCTGTCTGCCTCTTCCATAGAGCTGCATGCTTTACATTGAAAAGGTGATCTTGTTGGTCTCTCAGCTGTGTGTACAAGTGTGGACTTTATCAATTTTGTTGTAAAACAAGAACCCTGACAATCATATTTCATGTGTAGAATGACCAGACATGTCAGACATTGACAGAAAAGAAGTGAACAGATGGAGAGATACCTGACAGGATTGCAAAACCTTTGGGAACCACCAAAAAAAGTATTTCCTGTTTGCCTCAGCTCACCGATTCATTTAGAAAGTGGATCAGACTGCTGGCTCAAGGCTCCGACACGACACGACGCCGCAGGGGGGCAGATAACTAAGGAGGAAGAGCTTTCTGATGAATGGCTGTTTGATTTCTCAGTCTTGTTTCTTTCGTGTGGGTCTGAAACCCCCTGAGGTCATTAGTGTTTGATTTTTGCATTGCATGCTGACTGCTTTCACCAAATCCTTCAGGGAAGCCTTCTTCAAACATTTACACATTCACATTTAATCAGCACTATTTAAAAGTCGACGCTATTTTTAATTTATGTCGAAATGGGGCAAATTTTGTGTGAAAATCTGGTCAATAATGCATGAAATGCTGCAGATCTGTAACCACACTGCGTTTGCGATAAACAACAGCCTGTCCAAAGTGATGGACAGTGACAGTCACATTCAGTGAGTGAAAAGGTGCAAATATGCCATCTGTGTTGATATGACGAGCGTGGAAACTGAGCTTCTGCTCGTATTTATTGCTTCTTGTCCTTGAATTTGTCCTCTCCTTGGATCTTTTGGGCTCCCTCCCACCAGCTCCCTTCCCGCCATGTGAACCACGTCTCCCTCAGGCTCAGGCGGACGCTTCGTTCCCAACACACACAAAACCTTCAGGATTCTTCAGCCACTCTGATCGTCTGTGTCTTCCGCCATGGCGAGGAGCTGCAGCCTCTTGGCCGACGGCATGAGGAAGCGACGACGTGACGTTAAAGAGATGGCGGTCACCAGAACACACCCGCAGATCGCTCCGTTTCAGCATCAAGTGAACCACGATGCGGTTTAATCCAAAACAGATTAAAAGCTCCACTATCAGGCTGTCCCAGTTCCACACTCACACAGCTGGAGTTATTTATATCTATGTAGTCTTGCACTACAACAACAACAAAAAAAGCAGCATTCTTGGGCTTTTGGCTATAAATGCTCCTTGTGGTCTCATCAGAGAGCAAAGTAATAACTGGCACAGATGTCTAAAGCCTAATCTTCTGATTATTCTGTTTTCAAAGTGGTAGAAACAATCTTTATTGTTCAGATAGTGAAGGATAGTTGTTTAAAGAAGAGAGTTGACTTCCTCAATCAGCTCAGTCTGTCATGTTGAAGGACGTAAGAGGACTCTGCAAAGACCAATTGGAAATAAATCAACCACTTTTCTTCAATGAGCAAGAAACAAGCTGAGCTGAGGCTGTAAAAGCCAAATATGATCAAACTGGCAGCCAATCAGCTACTCATATGTCATTTCAGATTTAAACAATGGAACAATTCTAATGAAAAGCAGTGGTGGAGAAAGTATTCAAAAAATGTACTTAAGTAAAAGTACAAATACACAGTCAAAAATGTACTCAAGTAAAAGTAAAACTACCACATTAACATTTGTACTTAAGTAAAAGTAAAGTACTGGCTTTTAAAAATACTTAAGTATTAAAAGTAAAAGTACTTGCTGAATGCATTACCTAATCCCTAATATCCTTAAGTGAACCGATCGTATTTAATTTTAATACATCAGAAATGTGCCATTTTAATGAACAATGTCACAGATAAAGCATGTTTTTATTGTGTTTACTCTGTAACATAGTTTAGACTTAGATATGTGATTCTATGCATCATAATTTCAGGGATGGAAACATTTTGTCTCCTGTCCTAACATAACATAAACTTCACTTTTTTTGCCCCTAGTGGCATTTATTTTTAAAGAAATCCAACAGAAAATGGATGGAAAGAAGGTGGGTGGGAGAGGACAGGCAACCAAGGAGCCAGTAGCAGAGTTGTAGTCAAGAAGACCACCTATCCTAGACCAAGACCAGCACCCCGTGCTAGATGACACAAAAAAAACTTTTACCTATCAAAATTGCTTCTCAAATTGGTCTGAAAGGTCAACATTCCCATAAAAAAAACTAGATATTAAATACTTAGAGCTGAAATATATTTAATCAGTAAAGATCCGTCCAGAAAAATCGGATCGTTCCTGAATATCATATCACTATATTGCACTTTGGTACCAGCGTTGTCCCATAAATGCGACACCTCAGTCAACACCTCCACACAATAATTCAGCGCATGAGTGACAACTTTTTTTCATCGCAGATGCAACATGTGTCTCAGTACAGGTAGCTTTGCTAACATCACGTCCGGATTTTCAAAAAATATCAGCCACGACAATGGACAGGGGAACCAACAAGATCATGTCATCTTTTTTGGATGACATCAAGGTGTTTGAGCCACGCGATGCCTCCAACATTGTGCGCGTCGCAGCTAAATGCTACCGGTCGATGAGGAAAACAGCAGATCCTCACATACTCAGCATAAATATAGCTGTGGACAAGATCACTGACGCCTATTGTTCTTGCAAGGCTGGGTAACTCAGACATTCATGCATTCATGGTTTTGAGGGTTTGAATGTGCCTAGCACGGTACTCAGTGCTAGCGTGGCTAACACGATTACAGTTTAGTAAAAAGCCTTTTCAGGTAAAATAAAATCTTTAATGTATGTCAGATACGGTACACATTGCATATTGATCTGTTCAGCTAACGTAAGACTGTGTAACAGACAGGCTTCAAGGTGGAGAAGTTGTATCGGTACTGCAATTATGCTGTACTTGGCTAAAAGGTTTTCATAATGGATGTGTTAATTATTGACTTTTTTTCTCAATCACTAAACACAAAGAAAGCAAAGCAATAATACTTACACCAGCAGACACTCCTCTGTTCTTATTGATCCTATGACGATTGAGCTACAAATGTGGTCGTGCACAAGCTTTGATCCAAGCAAGGCTTTCCGTTTCAGATTTTGGAAATCTGTGAATTTTAGTTCCACAAATACGATCAGGATACCTGACATCACCTGTACAGATTCCCCACACTGACAGTGGAGAACCATTCTTTTCAAGTCCTAACGCAAAAACGTTCTGCCGGTCTGGTAGTCCACAATGTACATTAGCATGTCTTTACTACTGTAGCTTGTGTTTGTGAGACTGTCACGCACGTGGTAGCTGCGCTGTGACATGAAATGGGCATTAGCCAATGAAATGCGGCCCCTGTGGTAAGGTTCATAGAAGCTCCACCTGGTCTGGAACCTGATTGGTTGTTATTCCTTCCTGGAAGAGGGCGTCGGCTGACATAATGCTGACATCACCTAATTGTTCCGCTTCTCCTACTGTGAACTTTTTATTTTCAAGACCATCAAAATAATCCTACATCAGTTCATCAGTTTCTTGTTCATTCTGTTCTGTCTTCTTAAACCTCCAGTCAGTCTTAGCAGATGACCGCTTGTACTGAACCTGGTTCTGGTTCTGCTGGAGGTTTCTTCCTGTTAAAAGAGAGTTATTCCTCTCAACTCGCTACATGCATGCTCGGTATGAGGGATTGCTGTAAAGTCAAATGGAAATTATTGTCACTGTGCGTCTGTCCAGGATGAGGATACACTGTGGATGCTGTGGTGATGCAGGGGGTAAAGTGGGACCCATACGGAGGCCTCAGTCCTCGCTGTCATGGGTTTGAGTCTCAGCTTGATGACCTGTGCCACGTCTTCCCTCTCTCTCACAACCCACTTTCCTTCTTGCCTCTTTCAAATAAAGACAACTAGAGCCAATAAAATCTAAAAAAAAAAAAAATAAAGAAGAAGAATGAATGCTGCAAGTCAGTGAATCAATACCATCTGCTGGGTTGTGTAAGAAACTTTTCAGTTTAAATTGAATTAATTGAGAAATCTGTACCATTTGAGAACTAGAATCTATAGGAATTGGGAGGGAAAAAAATCACACAAGAGGAATGCTGGAACAGTTTAATTGTGTCGGTTTTCTGGTCTCTGGTTTCTATGCTGTTCAGTTTTATAACATGGCACAATTTTTAAGCTAGTCGAGCTGTTTCTGTTTTTAGCTTAATGTCATAAAGAATGTCCACAGGCCAGTTGCATTCATCTGTTCCACTCATACATTTTTCCATGCCAGTTTGCACCTGTCTTTCAAATGTTCTAAATATAGACGCAAATAAAAAATATATATTTTATTTTACAGACCTGAATCTAATTCAGGTCTGAAAAATCACATTGTGGGTTGTAAGTCTTGACATCTGCATGTCTCCATCAGGGATATTTGCGATTTGTGATGATCAGAAAGCACAAAAATACCGGTTGTGCCTTGTTTGGACCTGTTTAAATAGACACAAACCTTTTAAAAATCATGCCTCAAAGTGTTTTGCATGTAGGCCAAAATGTTCAGCTGCAGTATTATTTGACCAGAGCTCCTTTTTTTTGCTGGTTTTCTGTGTCGCCTGCATGACTGCAGCAGAAGAGAATCAGCATAGAATGAAGCTGCAGAATAGAGATAGTAACTGGCAGGTGAAGCAGAGAGACGTGGAAACATGAAACAATTTGAGCAGAACACAGAGAAACATGAAGGAGACAATAAACCATGGATAAGACAATCTGATTAGATTTGAAACCTGCAATCAGATTGAATCAGATTAAAATAATGTGTAAATCCTGGTATGTTGAAGATAAAAATAAAATTCATACCAATAGATTATTAATTAACTATTGAGGCAGAAGAAAGACCTTTCCAAATCTAATTTTTCTCATAATGTGAAACATTTGAATCCAAAACTTACAGTCTTCAATTAATATGTAGAAGCAAATGACTTTCTATGACAATATGGACATCTTGAGTTGTGAACCCAGCGTGGTCGAGCAGGTAGCAAAATGAAGCTTGTTCCAAGCAAAGAAGGCTCATTTCAGCATGAACTCTGTCTCTGGTGCTGGATGTTCATTCAGTGAATTTGAATTTGAGTCGCTGGAAAATATTGTAATTAGGTCAAAGTTGCGTCACTTCAAAGTCAAATTATTCGCTGCTGCAAAGCTATTTTTAGAAGAACATTTCTTTTAAAGAGTCACTCAAGTAAATGTTACCACCCACTTCCATTGGTACAAAACACAATGGAAACGGGTTCAAGGGGGATGAATGCTTTTTCACTGCAATGTACTTATGTTTTTCCTGAACACACTTGTTCTGACAGATTACTGCTGAAACAGGAACAGAGCTGCAGCAGCAGCAGCTTCGTGAGGTCATTTAAAGTCACGACTAATAGGAAAAACCTAAATACCAAAGGTCACTGTCTGCAGGGTGAGGCAACGTTTCAGAGCAGCAGGCCCCTCTGTCCACCTGCATGTCAGAGAAACATCCATGTTTCTTGTAAAATTACATTTTTAACGTCACATTTTTATTGCATGATTCATTTTTTATTTAAGGATCTGGTATCTTTACAGGTCCTTATTTTCTTCTAATCTGCAAAGCTATATTATGAATATCAGGGTCAGAGTGATTACAAAGGATCTGTAAACTGAAAGGTTGACATGCCGTCCAGGATGCTGCGTCCCTCAGGTCCTTTCTCAGGTCTCTGCGATTTGCTTTGACATTCACATTCTGCTCACCTGATGGACACGGATCTTTCATCCTGAGTGACACTTTGCTATTTTCTCCAACTCTTATACGCTTTTCATATTTCTATAAAGTTTAAAGTTATTGAGGCAAAGAAACCGATAGTTAAACAGTTCAGCTACTGGCTTGATGTGGGAAAGGAAACAAAAGGTTACAGAACATTGGCTATATCCAGTTCTTTTTATTTCTGTTTCAGTGATGAGAAAAGGAAATAAGAGAGCTGATAAAGTAAGAACACTTGTGTTTATACTTTGATAAAGCTTTGTGGCAGTAATTGTTATTTTGCTGGAGAGCTGATTTCTTTCTCTTTAAATAATTCCACATTTGAAGAGTAGAGCATGTGTCGATGCCAAACAGTTTATCCCACTGTTGACTCCAGTTGGTGTGTGTTTGTTTGACTGGATGATGAAAGTCTGAAGAATCAAGACATATTGGTGATTTAACAGTCTTCACTGAGCAGAGAGGAGCCTCAGTGGTGCTTAAGCAGTTTGGCACAGGCAGAGCGGTTTCTCTAAGTTGTTCATGGTTGCTGCCCAAATCCTTAGCTCTCTCAAAAACTGTGGCACCATGTAGAGAGAAATCAACAAGCTCTCCAACGATATAAGACGGTGGTAAAAAGGCTCATGTTATGGAATACAAATGTCCTCACTTTTTCTGCTCAGCATACATGGGTGTGAAAAAGTGTTTGCCCCCTTGCTAATTTCATTTGTGTTAAATTGTGCTAAATGTTCTGGATAAATCACAAAACATGAACCTCACAGTGCTGCCTGCTTCATGCAGAGGATCAATCGTCTAATTAGTTTTATGCACATTCAAGATGAGTTCATTGTCGCCACATCACGGTCACACTGATACAGAATGTCTATTATCCTATTCTTATTCATATTAATCAGTGATATGCATCGTGGTGCAGTTGTTTGAGCCTTAAAGGTTTAAATCACGGCTCTGGCCTTACTGCATGTTCTACCCGTACATACTTGGGTTGTCACTGGTCACTCAAAGTCCAAAAACATGCACTCAATACATAATTAGGTTTTCTAAATTGCCCTTAGGTATGAGTGTATGAATGCCTGGCTGTGTGTTTCTCTGTTGCTGTGTGACGAACCGGCGTCAGTCCATGATGTGACCCGACTACTGCTACTCTGCAAGGATTAAGGAGCTATTGAAAGTGGAGAGATAGATAATAGGAAATTGTAGGAACGGTGTCTTGTCAATGTGGTTGAAGTGTTAGTCCAGGAATTATGAAAACGAATAAAGGCTCAGTTTGCCTAAAGCAGCAGTGTCCAGAGTTGGTCCTTAATGTCCTGCAGGTTTTAGTTCTGTTCCTGATGCCACCTTGGCATGTCAATTACAAATGTGCGTGAAACTCAATATTCAGTCAATATTCTGCTAATGGAAAAACAACATAATTTTGCAATTGCTGTTTCATTTAAATGAAAAAAATTACATTAAAATGACACATGAATAAGTTTAACATGATAAATCATTAAGATCGCTCCATGATCCTCAAACTACTGCCTGTCATCTTCTTCATGGTTTGCATCTGGTTGTTGATCATGTGATGTGAAAAAACTGTTTCCATTGCAGTTTTACAAAGTAAATCAATGTCAATATGGCTGAAAAAAACCCCACCTCATCCTAGCACCAAAACTTTTTATTAAAAACAAGAATTTTTCAAAATTGTCTAATTTCCATTTAGCAAATTTATTTTTGAAATGTCAAATTGTGCCGTCATATTGTCCAGTGTTTCTCAACCCTGGTCCTCACCGCCCCCCTGTCCTGCATGTTTTAGGAGTTTCCCTTCTGCCACACACCTGAATTGTATCTCTGGGTGATTACCAGGCTTCTGCAGGACTTGATGGTCATGCAATCATTTGAATCAGCTGTTCTGGAATAGAGGCACATCTAAAACATGCAGAGCAGGGGGGCAGTGAGGACCAGGGTAGAGAAACACTGATACAGTCGATGAAAACACAGATAGTGTTCTGCAGAGACCTACTAACGAGTCATTATTTGACCCAGGTGTTTTGAGTCAGAAAGGAGAACATGCAGCATGCTGGCCTTTGAGGACAGACTTTGTACACTCCTGACTTAATGTGTCTTATATGATGCTAACATTCACCTTTATGAAGATGAACAGAAGAATTGGATTGAACTTTGATTCCTGTTTCTAGAGCAGCTGACAGAACTCCTACCTGCAGCTAGAAACATCTGCTGACCCGTGAAGGCCGCTGTGATTCACCACAGCCATCGCTGAGACGTTTCTGCTGCATGGAGTTTGTCATTGTGTCCATATGCAAACAGTCACAGTAAATATTTGAAGGCCGAACTTATTTCTGCACTTGTGTTATTCATTGGTGCAGCGCGTTCAGGAGTGAGCACAATGAATTTCACAGCTTGTCACCTCCAGAGAGCCGTGCAGCTCTTTGACTCCACTCTAACTCTGCCCTGCTCTGTTTACAGGAAAATACACTGAGATGCATGAATCACAGCACACAGTCTTGCTCTGTGTTGTACTGCTCATCCATGCGTTTTCTAGGTGTGAGCCAAGTGGGATATCCCATCCGAAGCGCTCTTGTGGCTTTCATTTGGTGGCGCATGATCCTGTCCTGTCACAGTTGCAAAGTGGAAGAATGCAGTTCTCCTGGTTGTGGAACAGGTTCATAAAAATAATACAGATACCACTCAATATACTAAACACAGGGAAACTCAGAGCAGTGTGTAAATGCAGTGGATTGGTTGAATATCCAGTAACACTTTATTTGAAGGGGTGTGCATAAGACTGACATGACGCTGTCATAAACATGACATAACACCTGTCATGATCATAAAGAAGTCTTTATGAATGTTTATCACAGTTATCATGAAGTGTCATTCGGTAAATAATGACACTTTTAATGCAAAGTTGCTCTAAAAGTTGCACTGAAAGTCCATTAAAAGTGCCAACTTTACATGATTTTGTAAATTATCATAATTTACAAAATCAAAATTTACATGTAAATTATCATCCATCCATCCATCCATTTTCTTGCACCCTTTTTCCCTCAGTGGGGTCGGGAGGGTTGCTGGTGCCCATCTCCAGCCAACGTTTCGGGCGAGACGCGGGGTCACCCTGGACAGGTCGCCAGTCTGTCGCAGGGCAACACAGAGACACACAGGACACACAACCATGCACACACACACTCACACCTAGGGGCAATTTGGAGAGGCCAATTAACCTGACAGTCATGTTTTTGGACTGTGGGAGGAAACCGGAGTACCCGGAGAAAACCCACCATGCACAGGGAGAACATGCAAACTCCATGCAGAAAGACCCCAGGCCGGGAATCGAACCCAGAGCCTTCTTGCTGCAAGGCAACAGCTCTACCAACTGCGCCACTGTGCAGCCCCCATGTAAATTATTTACAATCATAATTGTAATCATAATTATGATTACAAAATCATAATTATGATTACAAAATTATGATTTTGTAAATCATAATTTACAAAATCATGCAAAGTTGGCACTTTTAATGGACTTTTAATGCAACTTTTAGAGCAACTTTGCATTAAAAGTGTCATTATTTACCGAATGACACTTCATGACAGCGTCATGTCAGTCTTGTGCACACCCCTTCAAATAAAGTGTTACTGGATATCCATTATCACAGGTGTGTGGTTTAGTAACGGGACGAAAACCTGAAGCTCACAGCCATTTGAGTTAACCCTGAAGTTCAGAGTTTTCTGTCACTGACTTTGAAAAGAACATTTTGGATTTTTGTGATCTAGAGTATTTGTCACAATCTGCGCTTTGGTTCCTTATGAAAAAGAACCTCAGGGTTCTTATGGGCATCAGTAGCTGTGTTTCCATAAACCACACAGTGTTCCTCAAACTGAAATTATAAAAATTAATTTGCTTAAAGGCAGCTCAGCAATTTGAAAAAGTTTTCACTGGGATGAGGTGGTTTTTCAGCTGTATCAAAATAGATGCATTTTCTAAAACCGCAATGGAAATGAGTGACATGATCAACAGAGTTCATATTTAACCATTTAACACTTAGTGTTATTAAGCGTTAAGTGATTAACTGCAGACAGATTTAGTACTTGACAGAGTCAATGTACCAGCTCTCCAAAAAGATTTAAACTCTCTCTCTGGTTTGGACCCATGCAGACACTTTAAACGTGTTGAAATCAAACCTGAGTGAAAATTTGGCCATGCTGGGTTTGCTGTGCATGGTACGACACCAACACATTCAGATTCTGTGCACCTAGCAATAACTGACACTCAGTGGTGAGACACATGCCTAAAACAGCACATTTAAAAATCTATTTTTATAAAAAGCTCCAAACCATAGTCACCACTCAGACTCAATGTCACATGTCTGTACGCCTAATTTCAGATCAGTCCCATCAAGTTTGCACAGTTCAAATTCTCCAGGTGACTGAACATGCTCAGGTAAACAGGATTGTGTGTACATGCATGTGTGGAGGAACAACAACACGGCAGATAGCAGGATTTCTGATGAATGTTATCTGGGGTGGGTGGAAGCGAGTGAGTCAAAACGGAGGAGCAGCAACACCTGCGAGTGTGTCTCATTCTTTGGCAGCTCCGTCCCTCGGGGGCTACAGCGAATGACAGAAAAGATCGAAAATGCAGCGACAGACGGAGCTCTGCACACATGGAGAATGGCAGCAGCAATGGTGACAATCAACTGATTGCATTCATGCATATGTACAGCGCTGGGGAAACAAGTTCCTGTGACGGGAAGTAATTAGGTGAACCTCGTCATTCAAAAGCTTGTAGAACCAATCTGAGCTGTAGTTACTGTCATTTTCTCTCTGACTTGATTAGCCTTCATGCTGTGCTGTTTTCGACATTTTCTCTCTCTCCTCATAGAGAATAATGTTTTAGTTCTTTGTAGGTGTCAAATGTATCAACCATTACAAGGTTGTCACAATACTAACATTTCAAACTTGAAACTGATACTGAGAAAGATATTCAATAACATTTTAATGGTATTGATAAACAATGGGAAATGGTATATCAATGATATTTCCCATGGCTCCAGGAAATTGGAAAATTTTCATGAAGGCACAGAGTTCTTTCTAGCTAAGAGCAAAAATGATGAGTAATCAATCATGAATGCATGATGCACTTTTTCACTTCCGACTCCGATATTTGAGATTTAGTATCGGTCGATCCCAATCTGATACAGAAAAGCAGTACTGAATTGACTTAAAATGTTTCTTTTTTTGAACACAGACAAACATGTACTGTCACAAATTCATTTTTTAACTCTGCACCAGAACAGCAGACTTAAATACACCAGTGGCTTCACAAGTTTGGTCAACCAGGTTGAGGTTCAGGCGGCTTGTCGCCTACTGATTCCACTCAGCCTCTTCACACAGCATCATCAAATCAAAGTAAAGGTTTAAACTCACTAAGAGAGTTTATCAGTATCTCCTCAGCACTAACTCTCCTCCACGGAGGGTAAGACCGGCCATGAAGTTCAGTTGCATCCTGGCTGTCTTTTTAGTCTCCCCAGAGCATGAAACCCTGCCAGGTCCAGAGGGTAGCCATGTTCGTCTGTCAGGATTTGAGGAATGAAAGGACCCAGACAAAGATCTTCATGAAGTAACAGACTGATAACAACACAGGCAGGCCAGATCACATGAGGTGAGATGCATGAGGGGAGAATCCAGCACAGAACCCAGGACCTGGCAGGTGTGGATGCACAATCTGTGTTTCCTTTAGAAATGTGCAGAGATCTTCATTCGTATTCTGCTAATGTTGCAAAAATAGAATTTTGCCTTTACGGTGTTACCATTAATTAAGAAATGAAATTAAAATCACACATGTTTAAGCTTGTTCATGCTATATGTCATTAAAAGTCACGTCAGTGACGGATATAAACAATTACATGAGTTGTGTTCATAATTTAGCCTCATCATCTATCAGCCAATCAGAGGAGACGTCTGATGCCTGAATAAACATTCAGGCATTGGAGCATCAAGCTCCTTATACAGTATGTATGTAGCCAGAGATGCAGGAAAAACATTACAAATGTAAATAAGAACATTTAAGTCTGTAATGCACACAATAAGACCAGAAAGAGTAAATGTACCTCTGACTTATGATATGTGTGTTGATCACAGATAGATGTGTTTGCTCCCTATGGAATCAAATGAAATTCCCTCTATATGGAAATGTGTTGCTGGATTGAAGGGTTTGCTCTGCTATCAGGAAAACGACCACAGGATCGTCTCCAACTCGTCTCTTCTGATCAGGTTTTCAGCAACCCATGTAACTGAAATCAACTTTAGATTGAAAGCATTTCTGTGAACCTCTTCTCACAGATGTTAGCATGAATATTTCTATTTTCTGTGCCTTTGGGCTCTTTTCTTTCATGTCTATATTTTTGGCAGCCACTTGTCCTCTGTCTGCCTCAGATGTGTCCGTGCATGTTGCTGCAGGAGCTGATTTGGGATTATGATTGGAAATCGTTGCCTCAAAAGTTTTTGAAATACTTTTGCTGACAGTCAAACACTCTTGGCTGATCAAAAATGAACCAAAGTCCACAAACAGCAGCTAAAATGCCAGATTTCTGGGGCTAAAAGAAAAGAGACCACAATACAGTTCATACAGACCCAGGCTGACAAGACACAAGCAGAAATGGTCAAGATAATTACAGCACTGACCAAACGGAGGAGTGAAGGACAAGGATGTCAGAATAAAGCAGAAAATGAGTCATTTTCTCATCAGTTCTCCCCAGCAGCTCAATAGAGGTTTTATTTGACAGACCTTTGTAATGATTTTCTTCCGTGACATTTGCTCTTTGGAGACTGTCTACCTGTCCATTCATCTTTGGTCTTTCTTGTCGTCTCTTTGGTGTTTTTTTTTTTTTTTTTTTCATTTGGTTTGAATGTCGCCGTCTGGGCAGCAGACTGCCTGATTCTTCTGCAGCTCTGAAGTAAGCGGACTCCCAGGTCTCATTTTAGATTTCCTGTCAAAGCGACAGGCAGTGTTCACTGTGATGGTTTAGCAGACGCACTCAGATCAAGTCTTTCTTGCTTCATCTACAAACAGAGTATCCCTGGTGATCCGGGCTGCATAATGTGCCATTAAACCAACAATGCTGTATATCAGGGGTGCTCAATACGTCGATCGCGGAAAGGTTTTGAGTCGATCTCGGCAGGTGACAAACTGAACGCCGCCAGGACGCTGAGAGCAGCACGTCCTCTTCTGATAGGCTTATCAAAAATATTCACTAAGATCCTGAACGTTTGTAGCTTCATTAAAAAAGAATAATTATTAAAAGTCAACGAAACATGTTAAAATTAATAATCTCAGTAATTATTGTTTCAACAAGGTGTTGCGCAATTCTGTGCGTTTCGGTTCCATTAACAAAAAAAAGAAAAAGAAAAAAAGGCGATTCAAAGACCGACTGACGAACAGAGCAGAAGTTTAAATTATCTACTCAACCACCGCTGTGTTCATGAGAGGCTTATTAATAATCGAGAAATAAATATCAAGCCTGGAAACCTGATATCGTAATGGACTGAATGTTGTGTTTTAATGTAGCCTAATCTTTGCTCGGCTTGCGGGGTGCAGGCGGTTGCCACGGCAACGGGTGTGCTTAAACGACAGAGACCGAGAGTAAAAAGGTAGGAAATGTTTTCAGGTGATAGTCTGTTCGGGTTGTTTTACCTTTTTTTTTTACCTTTGCTGTGGCTCATCACACCTGCTGTAGTTTCTGAACATTCAATAAACGACAAAATTGGACTAATTACCTCGTTCGTTTGTGAGCATACGTCACAACAAACATCAAATAGGACAAACATATTTCATTAAGTTTTAACAAATTCTACCGCGATAATTATGTGAAATTAAATGAATTATATCCCTACTTCAGAAGATTTGCCTTTACCTTTACTGGGCTCTGTGTTTCTTCCCATCAGTCTGTAGTTTCTCATACTGAGGTCATCAAACCAAATTTCAGATCCACCATGACTGACTGACACCTGCTGACGTCAGGTTTGCAACCAGCTTCTGACTGAGAAACCAGTAAGCTGCTCCCAGTGTCAGAATCTCACTGACGAAGAAACTGGATTAGGATTTATGTCACATTGTTATTTCTGCTATAACTGATGTATATTCGCATATAAAATAAGTCAATAGAGTTTAATTTGCAATTTTTATGTCTTTGTGTCATGAGGTAGATCTCAGGCGGCTGGTGAGAGAAAAAATAGATCTTGCTCTCAAAACGTTTGGGCACCCCTGCTGTATATTAATGAGCGTCTGTGGGGGCTGCAGAGCGGCTCTGCTGAGAGCGAACTAAAACAGGCAGAAGAGAAGAAGAAGAACAGCATGAGCTAAAATATTCAGTCCCTCATCTCCACTGATCTTCTTCACCTTCTCCCACCTGGTGCGCCGTCCTCGTTACTCTGCATTGTTTTTCTGTTTTATTGCAGGAAGCTGCTGATGCAGAGCTGATCCACCGGGATGCTAACAAAGAGGAAACAGCAGGGCAACTTCTACATTTGAATTTCTGCTTGTGTTGGACATGCTTCTGAAGCTCCATCAGACGTTCCTGAATCCTGTTCATGACCTTTGCTTCCTCTCTGCTTCCTCCTCCTCTCCTCTCCTTCTCCTCCTGTCATCTTCGTTCTGATCCCCTGTAGGAGTTCAGCCACAGCCTCAGGCCTCTGAGTTGAACCTACCAACCCATCCCATCCGCTTCCCTCCCCGTCCTCCATCCACCTGCCATGTCTAACGACACAACCTTCTTGGAGGCCACTGATTGGTTAGACACATCCCAGTGCCCGCCCTCAGTAGGCGGCGCTACGTTCCTGATTGTTGCTTACAGTGCAGTCATTGCAATTGGGTTGCTGGGCAATGCAGGCCTTGTATTTATCATCACCCGGCAACAGGAGTTGCGCAACGTCACCAACATCCTGATCGCCAACCTGTCGTGCTCGGACATCCTGATGTGCGTGGTGTGTCTGCCGGTCACTGTCATCTACACGCTGATGGACCACTGGGTGCTGGGGGAGGCCCTGTGTAAGGTCAGCGGATCACACCTGATGGCAAGAAGGCTGCAGCGCTGCCTTCCAAAAGTTATCATAACCTTTGACCTTTTTCACACTTTGTCACATCAGAACAACAAATTTCAGTACATTTTGTTAAGACCTGATGTTACAGACCAACACAAAGTGGTGTGTAGTTGTATAGAAGAAGGAACATGTCCCATGAGGACGAATGTTTCAGCAAGATCTAGAGAAACCATCCATGTGTTTGTCTGTCGTCGTATTATTATGCTAGCTAGTGCTTTACAGAGACTGTGAAGTTGGAGCTATCATTTCAGCTGTTGCAGAACCTCCCATCACCATTTTCTTTTTTATTCATCCACATAACTCAGTGGATGGACAAACGTTGCCTAGTAGAGAAAATCCCCACTATGTCAAACTGCCACATCTGGTTCCCCCGTTAAAAATCACAGCTTTCCCACCAATTGGCTTCCTCTTCAAAACAGATGATGCAAACACAGAGTAACACAGTTTGCTAAATATAGATTCAACACAAAGTAAATATTCCATCTATATGCATATTTGGTTTAAGAACTGAATGATTATCACTGAAAGCCTTCACTAGACACGTGTTTGTTCTGACCTTGTCCAGGTGACGCCCTTTGTCCAGTGCATGTCTGTGACCGTGTCCATCTTCTCCCTCGTGCTCATTGCTCTGGAGCGCCACCAGCTGATCCTCCACCCCACCGGCTGGACCCCTGCGGCCGGACACTCCTACCTTGCAGTGGGGCTCACGTGGCTGGTCGGCTGCTTCATCTCGCTGCCCTTCCTGTCCTTCAACATCCTCACTAATGACCCCTTCCAGAACATCAGCCTGCCCTCCAACCCCTTCAGGTGAGACTGAAGGTTTTGCCACAGACGGATCTTAATGTGAGATTAGATAAATGTGCATGAATAGGATCGACACAAATGTTCAACACACAGCAGTGAGGCTTTAAAAAGAGCTGCTTCATTTTACATGAAGAAGGACACAAACAGGACACGTGGTCATTTTGGCCAACTTGTGCAGGTGAAAAGCAGGTAGAGTGAGCTTAAAAGAAACAGTTTTATTTTTGCTTTGACTAAATGGGTTTAAGTTTTGAGTCCCAAGTCACTTTTAAGTGTCTAACTGATTCCTTCATCCCAGTTTGACTCAGAATCTGGGTTAAACACAGATTGTCACGCCCATTTTTTATTTCTCAATAATTAAAAAAAAACATTTATCATTTTCTTTCCATTTCAAAATTATGTTCTATTCTCGGCCACATTCAATTAATTACATACACAAATATACAAATATCTGAATATTTTTTCAAGGCAAGACCTGATGTTGATGCTTAATGGATTTTGCTAAGCACAGGCTGGAGCATCATCCTGTCTTCAGCAGTTTTCCTGGGGCATGGATCATTACCTGGTATAACGTGAACAAACTGGAATTGAGGTGGAAGGAAAAGGAGGCTGCTGAGGCCATTTTTATGCTCATTAGACTGTGCAGTGCAACATCGGTGATGCTTTCCCCATGAAATGATGTTTTCTCATGCCCCTGATGCAAACTAAGAACACGTTTCAGAATTTGAGGATACCTCCTGGCACACACAACCAGTGAGAATTACCATGGGGAGTGAAGAATGGGCATGAAGTAATAATTATAGCAGCAGCAGTCAGAAACCCAACTTGATCAGACCAGGAAATAGCAATTCAGATGAACCCAGGCATTAAGGAAACTTTCAAGATAATTTTTCTTCTGTGGTTAGTGAGTTGTGTTGAGAATGAACACAAAGAGCCATGCTGGCTGGTTGAATAAATAAGGGTAGAGCTGTGCTGCTTACACATGGCTCACACAGCAAGATTTTTATTCTGATTTTAGACCCAATATTACCCTTCCAACAATCTTGCAGGGCCAGTATTATTTATTTATCACACAATCAAGTAACTATGTTAAGTTCAGTTGTTGCAAAAATGCTGCTTGTATCAAATATGCAACATTGAAGTAAATTTGAAAAGAAAACTGACTTCATAATTTGACATCTTGAAATTGGGCCTCTGTCTCTTTAAATATTCCTGCTCTTTTTAAACTCCACCTTCAGTAAGTCATCACAACGTGGCTCCTCCGTTAACCCTTCAACAACCTTTTTACCAGCTTTGCTCTGATAAATAGCTCCTATAATGAGCTCAGCAGATGTGCAGTTTCACCAGGTGTTTACTTATTGCTATTGGCTAGTCTGAAGGAGCTGAGTGGGTTTAGTCGTGGGGGAGGTCTGCTCCCTGAGGAGGAAGCAGAAACTTGGAAACTGCAGCTTCAAGGTGGAGCTGCACCTCGAAGGCGGGACTAGGTCCGCCCAGGTGTTTTCCACAGCTGAATGGTTGCCATGAAAGTTCAAGGATTTCTTAAACATGCATGAAGAATTAAAGCAACACTCCAGCTATGTTTGGATGAGGGAATAATATCATAACATGATGTAAAGCTCAAAAGAGTAGCTTTAACATGAAACTGCTTTGATATGTCTATATATATATATATATATATATATATATATATATATATATATATATATTGCTGCTCTTTGGGCAGCAATATATATATTGCTGCCCAAAGCAATTTGTTATTTATATAACAAATAAGTTATATAAATATATATAACTTATTTGTGTGTTTTGGAGTTTCTGTGCTAATTAATTTTTTTGCAAAGCAATAAAAGCTGGTAGCTCTTGAACTGCTACAAAATAAAGCTGTATTTCCTCCTTCAGCCCTCTGGCTGCAATGTTGACACCTTGAGATGCCATGAGACCTAAATCCTGAACATCATGGCATGGAGTCATCCCAGTTTTCCATGTCTGGCATATAACCGTTCATTTTAGCTTTTAAACTGGTTATATTGATCCTGTGTCCAGAAAGAGGGATAATCAGTAGTCTAGCATCATGACCTGTTTGTTCTGAAGATCCTGCAGCTTCCACTTCTCTTCCTAACATGGCGTCTCCTCACCCTGACTCTCATACTGATAGGAGGAACCACAGAGCTCTGTTAGGTTAAAGCTCATCTTCTGAAGTTGGGATATTTTTCCTCCAACAGGTTCCAGAGGAATCACCTCAAACCAGATGTTGGACTGGATTTTATTTCAATGTCATTTGTTAGAGCCTCATTTTCAACAGTGAAGCTATAAAGGTTGAAAAAGGTTATTATTTTGGAGAAAATCTCAACATCAATATTTCCACTAAATAAGAGGCAAAAATCAAAATTGTTTAATAAAGGACAAGCCTCTCAGATTCTGAGCCGACAGCACCTATTTTTTTTATATTAGACAATTAATTTCATATAATTATCGCGGTAGAAGCCATTTGTTTGTTAAATACCTAATGAGACATATTTACTGTGTTTGATGTTTGTTGTAAATGACGTATACTCACAACGAACGAGATAATTAGTCCAAGTTTGTCGTTTATTGAACGTTCAGAAACTACAGCGGCTGTGATGCGCCACGGCAAAGGTAAAACAACCCGAACAGGTGATCAACTCTAAACCAGTCGCACCCTTTTACTCTCCGTCTCTCTCTGTCATTTAAGCACACCTGTTGCCTTGGCAACCTCCTGCGCTCCACAAGCCGACCAGAGATTACGTTAAAAACATAACATTCAGTTATGTTTTTAACATAACTGAATGTTATGTTAAAAACATAACATTCAGTTCGTTACGATAGCCTATTAGGTTTTCAGGCTTGATATTTATTTTGCGATCATTAATAAACCTCTCATGAACACAGCGGTGGTTGATTAGTTAATTTTAAACTCCTGCTCTGCTATTTTGGTAATGGAACCGAAACGCACAGAATTGCGCAACACCTTGTTGAAACAATAATTACTGAGATAATTTGTGGGGTCATTAATTTGAACATGTTTTGTTGATTTTTTTGTTGTTGTTCTTTCATAAAATTACAAACGTTTTAAGCGAGTCAGAGCAGGACGTGCTGCTCTCAGCGTCCTGGCTGCGTTCAGTTTGTCACCTAATGCCGAGATCGACTCAAAACCTTCCACGATTGTCGCTGCTCTAGCAAAGCACGAAGAGTTCAGAAACAATATGAAATGAGAGAAAATGTATTCATTAACTAATTAAGTCGTGTTTTAGATTGTTCTTGAAAAACTAATCAGTCACGACTGATTAGTCACGACTGATTAGTGGGTGAACTCACGGCTGCACAGTGAACCCATTCATGTTTTACAGTAGACAGCCCCTCCTCTCTCTTGCAGGTACTTCATACCCCCGCAAAATCTTTTAGCGCGGGTATGCTAAAAGGTTCAGCCTTACTTTCACCCCTGGGTGAATCTGAAAATTCTGAACCATGAATACGCAGCGTAATCATGTTAGCTTGCACCACTCCAAGGGTTTCTGATAACTTCACTTCAATACTAAATCTGAACTAACCTTTTAACCTTGCCATAAAAACACATTTTCTTAAAGTTTATATTTTGAAATATATTTTTTCATTTTAAGGGACCATTTGATCTGCATGGAGTTGTGGCCGTCAGACAAACATCGCCTTGCCTACACAACCTCGTTGCTGATCTTCCAGTACTGCTTGCCTCTCCTTTTGGTGCTGCTCTGCTACCTGAGGATCTTCATCCGCCTGAGACGCCGCAGGTCACACAGCTACACTCTCCCTCATGCACTTCAAAAGTCTTCTCACCACAGGTGTCTTTCAATCCACTGCTTTGACACCACGTTTTTGTTCTCAGTCGACACTATGTATGTCTCATATTGTTGCGTAATCCTGCCTGAGGTGAAGCCTCAGCAGTGAACAGTGTGGTAATGGGTACATTCTGTATTGTGCAGGGACATGCTGGAGCACAGCAGGAGGACCCGGGAAGCCCAGAGGATCAATGTTATGCTGCTAGCCATCGTCACCGCGTTTGCTCTCTGCTGGCTCCCTCTGAATGTCTTCAACACTCTGTTTGACTGGCATCACCAGGCCCTGCCAAAATGTCAGCATGACGCTGTCTTCTCCGCTTGCCACCTTACAGCCATGGCCTCCACGTGCATCAATCCCGTGGTGTATGGCTTCCTCAACAGCAACTTCCAGCGGGAGCTGAGGACGACGCTGCAGCGCTGCCAGTGTGGCACCCGGGCAGGTGAGAGCTATGAGAGCTTCCCTTTGTCTACGGTGGGCAGCGAGGGCATAACAAAGGCCACTTCGCTCAACAAGATGGGATCGGTGTGTGTCCCCTCACCCAGACCTGAGATCAGCTCAGCTCTGCTATCCAAAACATTACCGGCTAACTTGTAACAATGCCGACCGAAGAATTCTTTGACAAGATCCTAAGTGCGTCAGTTGTGTGAAACTGATAAAGATCAACTTTGAGCCAGTCCAACACTGTCCTCACTTGGACCTGGCTGAAAATGGTTTAATACTATTTTAAGCTAATGTTTGACGGCATATTTTTCTTGTTGTGACTGATCATAATCTAAAATGTTTGAAGACTGTGGATGTAATTTGGAAGTCCAGAACGCCAAAACTGAGGAAGCTAAAGGACCTGAACTGTTGTGGTGTAAACCATGCAACACTCCTGGAAAGGTTCTGTTTTCCAGTTACAACCATTGTGACAGATAAACCTCATACCAGACACTGTAACGTCTGAGCCTCTATACTCTGCAGGATGCCAACACTGTGTTGTTGTCACAACACGTTGACACTTTTTTTGGTGAAAAACACATTTTACTGTTTACACACATGAACAAAATTGTTGGTACCCCACAATCACCACTGAAATAACCTGAAACTGACAAAAGTAATGAATAGAAATTTACTGAAAATGAACTAACAAAAATCAGATCAGGATTTGCTTCTGAATTATGATTCAACAGAATTGTTTTGAAAATAAACTAACGAAATCACAATGAACCACAGGAAGCAAAGGAGAGATTTGTCCCAGGAGATTAGAAAGAAAACATGTTGAAGATAAAGTCTTTGAGAGCATCTCTAAGCAGCTTGATGCTCATATCACTGAGGGTTATTGTTGACAGGTTGAAGAGCAGGAGAATACAAATAGAAACCAAAGTGCCCAGAACAATCGCCAAGGAAATTAAAGGTAGACTCTATGGTCAAGGTTAATCAGTGTTGGATTGAACAATACATCTCATCTGAGCCAAAGTGGACTTCATGGAAGATGTCACTGTTAAAAGCAAATCACCCAAAAACGAGACTGGAATTAGCTACATTTCATATTGATAAGCCACAAAGCTTCTGGGAAAATGTCCTTTGGACAAACAAGACAATACTGGAGGTTTTTACCAAGTTCTGCATTCAGAGACCAAAATTGATTCATACCAAAAAAAAAAAACATACTATGAAACATGGAGGAGGCTCAGTTCTGGTCAGGGGCAGCTTTGTCAATGGGTTCAGGGTACGATGAGATCTCAAGACTATCGAGGCATTTTGGACAAAAATTGACAACCTTGTCAGAAAACTTGGTCTCAATTGCAGGTCATGGGCCTTCCAACAGGGCAACGACCCAAACGCAGCTAGAAACACCTAAGAATGGCTAACAACAAAATAGTGCACTATTCTGAACTGGTCCGTTTCAAATGGCTGGTACCAGTCGTTCATTAACAGAGGGGTACCAACAAGTTTGTCCACGTGAGTAACAGTTGAACATGTTTGTAAGTGCTGAGGCTTTGCTTATCATCCTTCATTCTTTAAAATATCTTTTTTGTGGCCTTTTTTGAAAGTTATCTGACAGGAAGAGGGCAGAGAGAAGCAGGGAGAGATGAGAGTAGAATTTGGGATGACCATGTTGAGATCTCTTGCCTCTGTATACGTTTGCGTTAAACTGGCAAATGTTTTCTTTATATGTGGAAAGGAATGCTAAGTAAGCTTTTCAGAAAAAATGCTAAAAGGAAAAAACAGCTAGAAATTGGTTACAGTATTCTTTCTCTGCAGAAAATAATAAATTATGTTACTGATCAAACTCAACATCATTACGTTGGTTCAATGTGTGTTACAATCATACAGAACAGGTGAGCTGTTTATCATTATCAACACCACCATAGGGGAAATCGGGGAAAGAATACCATACCAGTACAAATATAATGAAGTGCCATAAATTTGTTTTATCCACTTTATAATTCCCCCATTCAGACGTTGCAGCACCAACCATGATGGGTCATCTGGTCCCGTTTGGATACATGAAATGTTCTCAATAATACCAGACTATCATATTGTCACTTTCCTAAAATGTCTTGTTTTGGACAAAAGATGATTTAGACCAAAAATAAAAAAATCACTTTTGGAAAAAACAAAAGATGGAGGGCATTATTTCAGGAAGGTGACATATTTGCTTTTATTGAATTTGCATAATTAAGGTTATCAAGTTTTGTAGCCTACATTACTCTAGAGAAATGTGATATGGGTAAATCGATGTTAGTTTGTAATATAGCATAGGTGATTGAATGTATTAATAATTTAACTCTAACATTAGCAGATGGCGTTGACCTCCCACTGGTGTGAAGTAGCTTTGTTTTTAAAGGTAAAGTGAACAGTTGTAGTAAGGCTCGTCTGTTTCTACCTGATTTATCCAGGTGCAAAATTAAAGATTTATTGTACAACTTGTCTGAACTGGGACAATTTGTACAATAAATCTTTATAATAATAACAAGCCTCATACGAACTTTGAAACACTTAAACTCACTAGTATTTATTTGGATGCAGTCGTAGAGCTCTAGTCACCATCACTGTACTATAGCTTCACATTGTAGATGCTGTTAGTGATCATCTACTGAGCTGTATGAACTGCTTGGACCAGTTTGATCCTTGAGTCATTCAAGTGGCTTAATTTTGAATAGAACTTGTCTGTGATGATACATATGACTTATGATGGTACATATGGCTGTTACTGACACTCTTTAGTCCTACTTTTTCTCGATGACATAAAACCTTGTAGGGTTGTCTTAAATGTTAAGTTAGCTATAATGCTGAGGTTTAAGCACCTTCCTTATCTATGAATTTCTCATTTTGGTAGGAAAACACATAAAGGTACTTCAAAGTGCTAGACATGTACCAGCTTAGGGCTTATTGTAAATTTCTGAGCCATTCATGAGTGGTGAACTGAGGGCTCATGGATATCTCCCACACATTTTGCTACCTCTGAATTTTAGCCTCTGGTCAGTTTGAAGAACAGAAATATGTACATTTGTAAAACAACATTAAAATTCAATGACGGCAGCCTAGAACCAGATAAGTAAAACAGTTTCATCTCTCTCTCTCTCTCTCTCTCTCTCTCTCTCTCTCTCTCTCTCTCTCTCTCTCTCTCTCTCTCTCTCTCTCTCTCTCTCTCTCTCTCTCTCTCTCTTTCTGTCTGTGCTGGGAAAATGATATTTCCCCCTTTAAATATTTCTTCTGTTTCTGCATCTTTCATTGCACCTGCAACAAAAGGCATGGTCTTCAGGGGGCTGGTGCCTATCTCCAGAAGCAGCTTACATCTGTGTTTCATCTGTTGTCAACAGTGCAACACAGGCTGAGATCATCAAACAAATTTTACAATTAGTCTAAAAAGCTCTGAGTAAAGACACAGCAATCTTCAAATGATAGTTGCCTTTAAAAGCTACCCTGACCCTACGTGTATACATAGTTCCATTTCCTGTCCCCCTCCATTCTTATATATATATATATATAAGAATGGAGGGGGACAGGAAATGGAACTATATATATATATATATATATCCTGAATTTTGAGACATTGGCATTTCTGAATTATATATATATATATATATATATATATATATATATATATATATATATATATATATATATATATATATATGAACACAGCTGTTAAATAATCCTACTAGACCAACTGAACTTGTTGGTATTTAGATTTTAGACTTAAGATAAATTAATAATGAAACTTCATTGCTCCACTAAATACTGAATACTGTCTTCAAAAATATGCTAATGCAATTCATTTTCTAAATATCTGCAAGCTAACACACTGGATCAAACACATTCTATGTTAATGGTGAAGAAAACCCTTTTAGAGAGTTACTTCAAGTAATACTGATTTATAAGAGAGCTGAACATGATAGAGAGTGTGTCAATAGCTTAACAAGTTGAATCCTTCTAAAGGAAGAAAAAATGGCTGCAGAGAGAATAAGCAAATGAATGTCATTGTAAGATATGTTTATGAAATCTGTACAATATTCAGAGGTTTTATTTTCTAGGTGTCTGATCTGAGACGTCTCTTAGTTCTTCATTGCATTTTCTCATGCTGTGATTTTTGTATGTTTGTCATAGATGCTATATTACTGTACATGAGCTTATGTGTGATTTTATCTGTGAAGAAAAGAATCCAAATAAACTACTTTCACAAAAAAAAGTTTTAATTGGAGTTGTGATCTAATTTGCTGTGATGTCCTTGTATGTGTGGATTACTTGGGTTTTAGTCAATAGATTAAACCTGAAGGTTCCTCCAGCCTCACCCTGTCATAGACAGAGGGTGATGGATGAAAAGCTTTGCTACGCAGATCATTTACACATGTTTTTGACAGAAGACAGAAAGCATTGCAAGAGCTCTAACCTGAGATTCCAGTCTTGTCATGAAAGATTTTTACAAACCAAATTACAGGGAGTTTAAATCATTTCATATGTAAACTAAATCAATAGAATAACGAGCTTTCACTCAACAAGAAAACACTGAAAAGATGGTTGGTGTGGACACAACAGATTAGTGAGTGAAAGTCCTGAAACTAGTGACAGCCATGAGGTCCAGTGAAAGGTTTATTAAACCTTTTTGAGATTATTTTTCAAACGCTAAAGCCAACATGGAATCTTTTGTGTTTTTATACTTGTCTAGTTATCACAAAATGATTTTAGAGCCAAATAAACACCAGATCACCGTCTTGATTTTTAAAACTCTAGAAGTAAAAGAGATAACTTTTTTCCTACATGAATGTATAATGTCAGTTTTTCAGTTAAAGTTTCTATCGCATCATTCCCTGCTGTTCTATTATACCAGTTTGACTTTACATGTTCAGCCACATCTACTGCATCTCATGAAGTAGATGTGGCTTCAAAAGTCATATTTCGTCTTCTCACAAACCAGATGACAACACTTCTACAAAATATATTGACAGAGTGTTCTTATGAAAGACGGCTGTTGGTAAAACCTTGGATTCAGGATGTGGATCGTCTTAGACGACTGTCTAAGACGATCCAGGAGCTGCAGCGTTGTTGCTCTGCTTCCCATTTTCCTGCTCAGCTACAAGCAGAGACAAAAAGGAGGAAAGTCTTTCTTAAGTCATGTTCTCGTCCTCTGAAATGAATCCTAGAGCTGCACAAGTCAAACTTGCCCTGCTTTCCTCTCTGTTTATTCTTATTTTAAAGTAAACTCATGCTAATTTATGCGGTGTGACTCACCCATGCACACGCTCTGCAAATCCCTGTGCAGTTCAGGGTTTCTGCGATGTTCCAGGCTAACTGCTGGTTGTGTGCCGTGTTAAATTTTCTGTCCTGGCAACCCGACAGCAGCGGTGTTCTCAGGGACTTTAAATACTGTTGGGAAAAAATCTTATCTCTGTGTTCTTGTCATGGTAAATCAAGAGGAAGAACTACAACTTCTTTCTTACACTAGCTGCTCCTAAAATAAGACAGGTCGCTGCAGTGTGCAAATGGAGAGGCAACAGCATTTCTTGAAAATGTGGTCTCTCTGCTTCTGATTAAAGGCTCCGAGGAGCACATGATGGCATGGGAAGGGGTGGACTTTCCTCAAACCTTTTCCTCCAGCTGGGCCTGCATGGAGATCAACAAGGGCCCAAATGGTTTTCATGTTTCTGTGAATGAACGGCCTTCGTTTTATTTCAGTTCAGTTTTTATTCATTCAAATTGCATCAATTTGAAACCAGATTGGTTTCAAACAATGCAAAATGTTATTTACAAAATAATACAAAGTTGGCACTTCTAATGGACTTTTAATGCAACTTTTAAAGCAACTTTGCATTAAATGTGTCATTATTTACCAAATGACGCTTCAGGTGAACAGTCATAGACATTCATAAAGACTCATTCATGTTCATGACAGGTGTTATGTCATGTTTATGACAGTCTTATCCACACCCTGTCAAATAAAGTGTTATCAATTTTTTCTCTCATCTTTGTGGCATTTAACAAGTAGAAATAACTTTTTAATCTTTTTAAAAACAAGAGAAAGTTGCTCTGAATTAACTTTAGACCAGTGTTTCTCAACCATTTTTGGCCCAGCGCCCCCCTAGCCTTTATCCAGGTCCCTCACCGCCCCCCACCAAAGAATTTGCAGGCTACTTTGCACTGACTATTATTTTATTATTAATATTTCTATCACTATTGTAGATGTTTTGATTTTATGCTTGTTTCTGAATTTATCATCAAAAATAATTTATCAGAGAACAAAAAAGTCATGGGAATAGAAATTATTTTCACAGGCGTGAAAAATGCAATGAACATTCAAGTTAAACTTGTTAGGCCTAACAGCCAATCAGAGTGGAAAAAATATTCTTGTTCTTTGCCATTTTCTAGTTGTCAAATATTCCACAAAATAACCAGATAAAAGATGTAAAACATGCCAGTTTAAACTTTGAACTATTCGCAAAACGACTGAGCTCTGAAACATTAAAACATGGATAGAACTGTAACTACATTAATCATAACTCTTCTTCTCTTAAGTGTTTGTCAGTTTCTGGTGGTGCAGCTCTGTGCTGACTTCAGGAGAATGGGACATCAGAGTATCATCCATAAAATTTCACCCACATGGCATTTATTGTCCAAACCAGAGATTTCAGTGGAAAAACAAAAGTTCCAGATCTTTTTAATGCCATACAAATATGAGACAGAAACATGGATTATATCTTTACTGCCCCCCACCAAAGAATATATAGGCTACTTTGCACTGACCATTATTTTCGTAATCACTATTGTAGATGTTTTGATTTTTATTCTTGTTTCTGTATTTATCATCAAAAATAATTTAGCAGAGAACAAAAACGTCATGGGAATAGAAATTATTTTCACAGGTGTCTAAGAAAAGTGCAATGAATATTCAAGTTAAAATTGGTAGGTCTAACAGCCAATCAGAGTGGAAAAATATTCTTATTCTTTGCCATTTTCTAGTTAAATATTACACAATATGAGGAGATAAAAAATTTACAACATGCCAGTTTAAACTTTGAACTATTTGCCAAACGACTGAGCTCTGCAACATTAAAACATGGATAGAACTGTAACTACATTAATCATAACTCTTCTTCTCTTCAGTGTTTCCGTTTCTGGTGGTGCAGCTCTGTGCTGCCTTCAGGAGAATGGGACATCAGAGTACCATCCATAAAACTTCACCCACATGGCATTTATTGTGTAAACCAGAGCTTTCAGTGGAAAAACAAAAGTTCCAGATCCTTTTAATGCCATACAAATATGAGACAGAAACATGGATTATATCTTTATATAAACTATTGATTTATAGATTAATAGTTTTACTGGACAGAAATTACAAAGAACAAATCTGGTTCTTAATCAAGTCCTAATGAGTCAAATTGAAAGTGTCATGGAGTCATCAGTCTCATGACATTAACACTGACATGAAAAATAATATTGAAGAAATAAATATCCATCCTTCCATCCATTTTCTTACACCCTTGTCCCTCAGTGGGGTCGGGAGGGTTGCTGGTGCCTATCTCCAGCTAACGTACCAGGCGAGAGGTGGGGTTCACCCTTTCAAGCAATTTAATTATTGCTCGAAAGGTCTTGCCATACCAGTTTATTCCTCTGTATTTACTGTAGTTTCTTAGTTTATTCTTGCATTTTGTTCTTCATTCATTTACATTTAGTTTCCTTTGATTAGTATTATCTCTGGTTTATTGCTATGTCCACTTTAGTTTCTTTCCTGTTGCTAGGAAATTTATTAACATGTCATTTATTGACGCTCACCATCAGTGATCTTCATTCATCACCTGCTGCGCCGCCTAATCATCATGTGTTTCACATCATGTGTTGATTTTTCACTGTTTAGCGTCGGATTCTCTGTTTTTATGCCATAATTCACATCTAGTTCGTCGCTCCATTTTATGTTCCGCTTCTCCTGTTTCAGAGTTTTGCGCAATGTGCGCCTCGGTTTTTTTTGTTGTTTTTTTATCCCCCTAAGGTGCGCAGCGTTCGGGAAGCGTATCGATGGGAAAAAGGCAGACTGACATAAACCTTTTAAAACAACGGAAACAATTGCGGTATTCTGATTATTGAAATTTAAAAGTGCTGTGTTGTTCTATCACCCCCATTTCATACCGGACCACTTACAGCACCGTGTTAACACTATAAAATGAACGCTCTCTATCGTGGTATCACCCATGGAGGGATTTCTTTATTTAAATGGGTTCATTTTTCAGAGGGATACAAAGTGAGGGTATCGTGATTTTAGTAATTACATGTTTATAAGAGCAATTTTCTGTTGTCCTTCCATGGAAGAGGGCAGCATCCAGACGGACAATAAAACTCTTTTTAATATAAGTTGCTGCTTAACATGATCACAGAACTGCCAAAACATATGTACAAAAATACCAGACAAAGTGAATCACAGCAACGTCATCAGCCGGTGTAACACTGAACTGATGCGGTGAAGCTACTAGCAAGAGCGGAGCTGCACCAAGAAGCTACAAACACTGAATAGAAGAAGAGCTGCCATTGATACAGTTGCAGCCAAGCATGATTTAATGTTACACAATACAGTTTTACCAAGTTGCTCAAAGTCTAAACTGGTATTATTGTGCATACAAGGTGTAAAGTTTACCTCTGACCAAACGCCCCCCAAAGGAATCCCAGCAACCCCCTTTTGTAAAAAGGTCCACCAGCACCCCCTGCCGTCCTCTGAACGCCCCCTGGGGGGCGGTACCGCCCACGTTGAGAACCGCTACTTTAGATAAAGATAAAAAAGATGCATGTCTTTGCATTCAGTGTAAGCTTCTGGTTTCAACTATATAAAACTGAACTGTGTGAAAAGCATGGTGCTCATTTCAGTCTCTAAAGGGAAAAATAAATTCTATTGAGCACTTTTTTAAAAATGTAGCAGTGCACACTTTTATGAATTATTTATAGTTATTGTTTTTATTAAAGGTATGTATTATTTATGAGTCTCTCTGGCTTAAATGCTAACTACTGAAATATTTGCATTATCTATACAACTTAGCATGCATAAAACAGACAGAAGTACATTTGATTTGATAGTGTGCATAAAGTCTGCACATTTAAACACTCAATTTAATTCAAGCAGCTAGATGATTCCTCATAAGATATTCAGAGCAAAGTATTACTCTTTCTTGTGACTAGCTCCCAGTGCTGAGAGGAGCATGCTTACGCTGTGTCTTCAGCAGACCAGTGATCCTCTGCTTTGTCTTGGCTGTTTAGCACCAGATTGTTATCTGTACCAACCTAAAGGTGATCAATTTCTTTCCTGTGCGATGATTCATTGTTTCTGCTAATCAACGCCATCACTGTGATGTCATCTGCAAACTTAACGATGAGATTTCCTTATATCTGAATCCATAGTCATGTGTTAACAATGTAAACAGCAGAGAGCTGAGAACATGGTCAGATCAGTACAGAAAACAACAAACTACGGTCCATAACTATGCAGATGATACACAACTCTATTTTACAATATCATCAGGGGAATGTAAATCCATTCAAACACTGAGCGGATATTTGGGGCATTTCAATGTGTAGAAGTGTCATAACTTTATTCAGTTAGTGATGGACTCTGACCTGAACATTCAGAGTCACATAAAAACAGCTACAAAGTCAGCCTTCTTTAACCTGAAGAACATCTCCAGGATTAAAGGACTAATGTCTCAGCACAATAGAGAAACTCATCTAGGCGTTTATCTTTAGTTGCATTGAGAGAGAAGAGCAGAAAGGGGTGGAAAACTGAAAAGCTGCTGAAACACTGAGTTCTTTTATGTTAAGTATTAAGTATTTAGTACTGGTTTTGACTAGAAATATTTGGAATATAAATTAATTCTGGTCTGGATTGCATGTTTTTATTGAATGGATCTGTATATTAGAGAAATTTAAAATACAGACCCATTCAATAATTTAGATTATTGAAAACTTAATTGTGATGAAAAAATAATTTGTCACTAATAGTTAAAAAACATGACATTTGGAATTAGAATATTATATCAGACCCATGAAATAAAAACTATTTTTAAAAACAGAAATATGAGCTTTATATAAACTATGTTTAATACCGGGTTAAATGTTATTTTCAAAAGGAACTTCTAATCTAACAAGACTCAATATTTAAAATTATTGAACGTCTGACCTACTTTTTCAAATTATTTTCATAAATGCAGGATGATTCACTAGGCCTTAAAGTTTCTGCAGCTGAAAAAAAGCAAGGTTAAATTTAGATTAAAGTGGGCAGTTTATCAGTTATTTTGTTCATTAAACGGTTGCTGTGACCCTGACATTCAGTAAAGGGCATTCAGAGCTCGCCCTCCTGTTGTATTGATCAGTGTGTTCTTTAAATACTCCAGAAACACTGGTTAAAGTCCCAGAGAGACTGTGAGCTTTTATCTTACTACTACACAGCTCTTCAACACTCCTTCTCGTATAAAAGGATAAAAGAGGATGTGTGAAAGGTGTCAATGTGCCAAACTCCTTCTGAGGATGAAGTCGGCACACTGCTAAAGATCTCTGTTCCCTTTTCCGCAGGCAGGCAGCAAAAACAGATGAAGGAGGTTGAATAAATGATGTCATCCTCTCACATCTTTGTTTCTCTGGTTTGTTCCTCAAAGGTACTAAAACTCAGGGATTCTGATTTGTGATCTATAATTCACCAGGCTGGGGAGCTGTCAGATGTGAAGAAAAAGGTGAAACTAGTTTCCTCATCACAACTCTGAGTTCACGACATATTCTGCTGTAAATGAAAGAATCAGGTTCAGTTTTGCTTCATTAGTTTTCATGACGTATCCGAACTGCAATGTACCAAATCGGCTGAATGTCTTTGAATATAACATACTGAAAATGAAATATTCTTATATACGTGAAAAGTATTTGTTCCCTTGCAGAATTCTTTTTTGTGACTGTCAGGGATTTACACAAACCAGCCAGAGAGACTCTAAATAATTTTAAAAGAGATACGTAGTTTATCACAGAAGAGTCAGAAAATGTTTCCAAAAATGATTAATTGGACCCAGAAAAGAGGTCAATAGTAATGTTCTAATTAAATACTGTTGGCACAGAGCTGCCAAAAACAGAAAAAAATAAAAATAAAGAAATAACCAAGTTTCTCTCCCCTGGCAACAAATGGTCTGACTCACTGAGGAGGTTACACCAGCCATGAAAGGAAAACAAAGCAGCTGTTACAGTTACACTTAAATATTTTAGATAATCAAAGACATTTTAATATTTAACAAAGATAACCAGAGGAAGTTCAAAATAATGATTTCATTTATTAAGAGAGAGAAATTCAAATTCAACTGCCTTCATTTTAGTTCAGTTTATACTTTATTGATCCCAAAGGAAAATTAAATGTTGTTGTAGCTCATTTTAATTTAAATTAATATGAATTAAACCAGGGCTGCACAGTGGCGCAGTTGGTATAACTGTTGCCTTGCAGCATGAAGGTTCTGGGTTCAATTCCCGGCCCCGGTCTTTCTGCATGGAGTTTGCATGTTCTCCCTGTGCATGGTGGGTTTTCTCCGGGTACTCCGGTTTCCTCCCACAGTCCAAAAACATGACTGTCAGGTTAATTGGCCTTTCCAAATTGCCCCTAGGTGTGAGTGTGTGTGTGCATGGTTGTGTGTCTCTGTGTTGCCCTGCGACAGACTGGCGACCTGCCCAGGGTGTACCCCGCCTCTCGCCTGGAACGTTAGCTGGAGATGGGCACCAGCAACCCTCCCGACCCCACTGAGGGACAAGGGTGAAAGAAAATGGATGGATGGATGAATTAAACCAGAACAGAACCAGCCTAATTTACCAGGCTGTTGAGCCTTTTTAGTTCTCTGGTTCTGATTCTGCTGCCCCAACGGATGACGACAAAGAGAAGACGCTCTCAACAACAGACTGATAGAATTTTCTTTTATTGTTATTATTGTAATTTTATTGTAATTTAGCACATTCAATTAAATACGAAATATGAATAATAGAAGATCTGCAGCGGTTTGCTGCAAATCTTGAAGGATCTTAGCTTCCTCAGCAAGACCAGTCTGTCACACCAACCTGGCTCTGGGTCAAATAGTATTCACTCCAACCAGTACCTGCTTGTTCTGCCGTTGGCAGCAGCAGCTGCCATCAGGTGTGTTGTGGAGGAATTTTAATTCACTGCACTGCGAAATTGATTTACTCTAGCAACTGTGGTGGAAAGATGAAGTTATCCAAGCACTGTTAAGGTGAAAGCATTCAGTCAGGCTGAATTAATGGATATTGTACAAGATGAGAGAAAAGACTTCATTAGAGAACTCTGACCCAGTCAGTACATTGTATTTTATGCACAAGGACAAAAGAAGTCCAAAGATATTTACATGAAAGTCTGTGAGAACCAGCTTCTCAATAGACTGCTGTGAGAACTGACTTTTACACCAGCACTGACAGATGACCTCCAGAGTGGCATGCAGATAGACCTGACCCACACAAAGTTCAGCAGCATAATAAAGTGAAGACATAACATAAAGAAAAGTTTACAAAGTTTAGAAACTGAAGTTTCACAGTCAAAACTTTAGCAAGAAATTACATTTTCCATTACAGCCAAACTGAAGGATTTTCAATCATAAAGACCTTTTTTTAGATGGAGTTGTGACGTGTTGCTTTTTGCAAGTAATGGCCTGATTCTACAGCTCTAGAATCAGGCCATTCCAGAGCTGTAGAATGTGGTAAATGTGATAAATGGATTGTACTTGTATAGCACTTTATAAAGTCCAGAGGACCCAAAGCGCTTCGCCCTACAGTCAGTCATCCCCTCATTCACACACACACTCACACACTGGTGTTGGGAAGCTACTGGATAGTAGCTGCCCTGGGCCAGTCTGAAAGAAGTGAGGCTGTAATGCACCAACAAGAAAAAAATATGTTTTTCATTTAGGTTTTAGGTTTAGGAGGAGTGAATTGAGTTTTGGTTAGGGTTAGGCTGTAGAAATGAATGGAAGTCAATGGAAAGTCCCTGCAACAATAGAGACACAAACATGTCACATGTGTATGTGTGGGTGCATGATTGTTTATCCTGTGTGTCTGTGGTGGACTGATGACCTGTCCAGAGTGTAACTCACCTCTCTCCCAATGACCACTGGACACAGGGATCTAAACCTGCAACCCTGTACAATCAACGGCTTATAGGCAATGTATGGATGGACAGAATGGTGTCTGGTGTCTCACAAGTTCTGAAGTTCTGGAGGTTTGGTTGGACAGCTCAGGGACCTTCACTTCCGGTCCTCGAGGTCTGGTTTACTGCAATGTTTAGATGTGTCCCTGGTCCAACACACCTGAATCAGATGGCTGAATGCCTCCTCAGTGTGCAGTCAAGTTCTCCAGAGAAAGTGGCTAATGCCTTGTTTCTCCCAATCCCTGTCCTCAAACACACTGCCCTGCATGTTTTAGATATTTCCCTGCTTCAATACTCCTGATTCAGATGATTGTAATTCTGCAAATGCCTGTTCATCAGTCATCAGTTGAGATCAGTTGGACTGAAGCAAGGATATACCTAAAATGGGGCAGTGTGCTTTGAGGATCAGGGTTGGGAAACACTGGACTAATACCATAATACCACAGAGACGATGGTGGCAGGGAAAGAGTACGTACATGAAGCACCATAACTAAGGATCTGGAATACTGTGCAGAACTCCTGTCCTGACTACGAGCTGCAGGATCCAACAGTCATGGACTGGAGTTTGAGAGAATGACCGAGTTAAGACATCTACATCCAAAGTAATCTCATTAGAACAGTAACATTTTTGAATCCTGAACTGAGGTACAAAAACCAACGCCAAGAAACGAATCAATTACTAATAAACAGGAGGTGCGCAGCAGAGGGAGCAGCTGTCAAAACATCTTCCAGGGTGAGATGGAAATAACTGCAGCCAAATCCTCAGGGAGGATGTGGAATAGATGCAGCAGGAATTATGCTTATAATGGTGATTATTGCTGCTGCTGTGAAGACAACAAACTGACTGCTATTCAGCTCATCAGTGATGATGTTAGACTGCCACCTACTGGCCTTCAGACTGACACTCTCTTTAAAGTCAGCTTCAAATTAGGTCAGATGGGGAGTTCTTGTGTGACATGATCCATGGAGTAAATTTGGTAGGTTGGTCACCTATGGGATGATTCCTACAGTTAAATGTCTCTATTTATATGAAAAAAGGTAATCTGTTCTGTTATTTTAAGATTGAATGACATATTGCCTTTTCAGATGTCTTCACACAGGCCTGTAGAGTGCGACCTATTTAGTTACAAATATGACCAGATTTATCAATAGTGCACCTGAAAAAAAAATTTCTGGTCGTACTTGTGCAAAAACAAAAACAAAAACAAAAGAAAAGCCGGAAAAGGGTAGAGTGCCTTCTCCGGGTCAGGGGGGTCGTCCTGCCTTAAGTGGAGGAGTTTAAGTATCTGGGGATCTTGTTCACGGATGGCCCAGGGGACACACTGGAGGGACAATGTCTCTCGGCTGGCCTGGGAACGCCTTGGGGTTCCCCCGGAGGAGCTGGAAGAAGTGACTGGGGAGAGGGAAGTCTGGACCTCCCTTCTGAAGCTGCTGCCCCCGCGACCTGACCTCGGATAAGCGGCAGAAAATGGAGAAAATGGATGGATGGATGGATGGATGGATGGATGGATGGATGGATGGATGGATGGATGGATGGATGGATGGATGGATGGATGGATGGATGGATGGATGGATGGAAAAAACTCCTAAACACAGACAGGAAGTCACAACGTGACACATGAAATCAGGTTCAGGAAACACGTTGCATCAGCCACCTCTTTTGACTTCGTTCCACACTACTGAACTCAATGAATTTTGACTGATGCCTTATTGTACCCATGCAACATATTCATGTTGAACACATTTAAGTTAATGAAACTGATGCTGCCTTTAATTCACCGGCTGGCCAATTAAGAAGGTCTCCACATATAGAGAATTGGACTGATTTCTCCTGTGCAGTCCCGTTCTGTGGGAACCTTCTCAAAGTGCACCTACTAATAATGATTTCATGATCCACTATGCATAGCAGCAACAGAATCTCTTCATGTTTTAGACCAAGCTTGAAGGAAAACTTGACCAATTCTTGTTAGACACCGTACTAGCCTTCTTCATGCAGGTACTAAAAGAATACTACTGCCACCTTCTGGATGAAATTATGTTTAAACAAAATAATGTTTGAACAATATAACATTTGTAGTGTAACGCTGTAACGTGATATTAAAAATGTATTTTCTTCCGTGGCAGCAATAGCACTCGGTAGATAACAGCAAAGTCAAGTCGTCACATGCAGTGATGTCCACCTGTGAAAAAAAAATACTAATAAGATCAAATACTTCCTCCACGACAAAATGCAAGTTTTGTGATTAGCATATTTAAGACCAACTTGCTTTATAAGATATTTGAAGGCCTTAATTTTAGATACATAAAGACTTTATCACTGACTTTACATTAAGACTTTTTTAAGGGTGTGCAGACACTCTGGTGAAGCATCGGGAAAGCAGCACGTCTCTGCCTGACACTAGTTCCCGTTAGCAACATCTCTGTCTAGGCTAGCGGTTCTCAACGTGGGCGGTACCGCCCCCCAGGGGGCGTTCAGAGGACGGCAGGGGGAGCTGGTGGACATTTTTACAAAAGGGGGGCGCTGGGATTCCTTTGGGGGGCGTTTGGTCAAAGGTAAACTTTACACCTTATATGCACAACAATGCCAGTTTAGACTTTGAGCAACTTGGTAAAACTGTATTGTGTAACATTAAATCATGCTTGGCTGCTACTGTATCGATGGCAGCTCTTCTTCTATTCAGTGTTTGTAGCTTCTTGGCGCAGCTCCGTTCCTGCTAGTACACAGCAAATTCAAAAGTGTTAAATGTTTTGGTGTTAGTAGACTTTCTGCAAAAGCAGAGTTAATTTTACTCTAATAGAGTTACATTCTGTTTATGTAACTCTGGGGTGTTTATTATTAGTAGTTAAAATCCGGTGTTAAATCAAAGTGTTTCCGTATCAAATCTAGAGCTGTTAAAATAGAATCAATAACTCTTTACTTCTTAACTCTGAACTCCACCAGCGGCTCTAACACTGAAGGAGTTAATTCACCGACTCCGCCCCAGAATCACAGATTCCCACCAAAGCGAAGCAACAGAAGCCAAGTCATTTCAGGACTATTTACTTTCAACCTGTCTGAGGTGTTTACCACGCTTGGTAAGTCTTTTTTTTTCTGAGATGGTTTATAACTATTATTTTGAGTTGAGCTCAACCTGTATGATAGACGTCACGTTGGCCACACGGCTCTGTGTTAGCATATTTAGCTTAGCATGCCGAATGTTAGCGGAGTTTAAGTGTTGAAAAAAATCGAGCCGGTGAACATTTAATCAAATTATTGGCTAACTTGAACAGATCCGTAATAATCTGGTGTATGTTTTTTCATGATCTTGAACGTTTACATGAATATTGGTCAGATTTATCAACCTTTCTGATCGATTTTTTCCTTTGAAAAAATGTAAAAGGCTTTTTCCACGTTGAGCGCATTGTTCTCGCTGTTGTGTCTTCTTATAGTTTTGCAGCATGTTTTAATCCTTTTATTGCCTTTTTGTATATATTAGAACCAGTTTGGTTGAGGATGAATCAACCAAGATTCAAGCTCCAAAAATGATTATGTAAGTGTTAATATCTCTGAAACCTTACATTTCTTTTAATTGAGGCTTGTTGTTAGAGTTGTAGTAAAATGTATTCCTTCGCTCCATTCCTCATTGTTATGTTTTTTGTTTGTTATGATCCAGAGACCGACACTGGCTGTCCTACTCAGAGACTGAAGACTGTCTGATGCAGTAGAGGAGCATGTTGGTGTCTCCGGCCAAACGTCACAAACAGCCCAACAACCTGAAGACAATCTGTTAGTGAGTGGACATCTCTCTGGTGGAGTGCAGAGAGGAACTGACTCTTATCAACAGAAACAGAAACTGGGTCAGAAATGATGGATCTGAATATCAGGTTGATCTGTTATGTAATATCTGGCAATCTACCTGTTAAAAGAAAATGTACTCTTTCATATTACATGAACTGCTTGCTTTACTTTCTCCACCTTGTATTTTAAACAATTTCATGCATATGGTATTGAAGAAAAATGTATTAAGCATACTACATTTTGTATTGCACAGCTGATATGTCAGACTTTTTAATAAGCAATATGTGAATGAAAGCGACATGTGAAACATGCATATTATTCCACGTTGTAATATGTTTTGTAATTATGGTCCACGTTTTGAAATAAATGCACTTGAGAAAATCATTGCCTCTTTATTAAATGTTTATTTTCTAAAGAATTTTTAAAAGTTCAAAACAAAAAAGTACCTATTTACTATTAATTACAAATAACTCTTAAGAAGTTAAAGTACTCTGTGAGAGTTAAGATCTAACACTGAATTAGTGTTAGTAAGTGTTAAATTATTAACTCCAGCAGATTTGATATTTGACACTAAGAGTTAAGGTACTAACTCTCCAAAAAGAGTTAAATTAACACTTTCTGGTGTGGACCCATATAGACACTTTAAAATTGTTGAAATCATATCTGACAGTGTTAATCTGGGCCTGCTGGATTTGCTGTGTAGCTTCACCGCATCAGTTCAGCGTTACACCGGCTGATGACGTTGCTGTGATTCACTTTGTCTGGTATTTTTGTACATATGTTTTGGCAGTTCTATGATCATGTTAAGCAGCAACTTATATTAAAAAGAGTTTTATTGTCCGTCTGGATGCTTCCCTCTTCCATTGAAGGACAACAGAAAATTACTCTTATAAACATGTAATTACTAAAATCACGATACCCTCACTTTGTATCCCTCTGAAAAATTAGCCCATTTAAATAAAGAAATCCCTCCATGGGTGATACCACAATAGAGAGCGTTCATTTTATAGCGTTAACACCGGGGCTGTAAGTGGTCCGGTATGAAATGGGGGTGATAGAACAACACAGCACTTTTAAATTTCAATAATCGGAATACCGCAGTTGTGTCCGTTGTTTTAAAAGGTTTATGTCAGTCTGCCTTTTCCCCATCGATACGCTTCCCGAACGCTGCGCACCTTTAGGGGTTAAAAAAAAAAAAAAAAACCGAGGCGCACATCGTGCAAAACTCTGAAACAGGAGAAGCAGGACATAAAACGGAGCGACAAACTAGATGTGAATTATGGCATAAAAACAGAGAATTTGACGCTGAACAGTGAAAAATCAACACATGATGTGAAACACATGATGATTAGGCGGCGCAGCAGGTGATGAGTGGAGATTACTGATGGTGAGCGTCAATAAATGACGCGTCTATAAATTTCCTAGCAACAGGAAAGAAACTACAGTGGACATAGAAATAAACCAAGAGAGGATAATACTAATCAAAGGAAACTAAATGTAAATGAATAAAAAACAAAATACAAGAATAAACTAAGAAACTAAAATACAGAGGAATAAACTGGTATGGCAAGACCTTTCGAGCAATACTTAGTACAGAGACTGAATGGCAAGAATAAACAGACACCATTTCCAGATAAAAGGTAAAATAATATTGTTGAAGTGTCATGGGTTTGTTGAGACCACATCTAATACTGAGAATAAATATATCTTACAGACCATAACAGTAAAGAACTGATCACTTATTTATGTTTTTAATTAGATTTTATACATTTATTTCTTCAATATTATTTTTCATGTCAGTGTTAATGTCATGAGGCTGATGACTCCATGACACTTTCAATTTGACTCATTAGGATTTGATTAAGAACCAGATTTGTTCTTTGTAATTTCTGTCCAGTAAAACTATTAATCTATAAATCAATAGTTTATATAAAGATATAATCCATGTTTCTGTCTCATATTTGTATGGCATTAAAATGATCTGGAATTTTGTTTTTCCACTGAAAGCTCTGGTTTACACAATAAATGCCATGTGGGTGAAGTTTTATGGATGATGCTCTGATGTCCCATTCTCCTGAAGGCAGCACAGAGCTGCACCACCAGAAACGGAAACACTGAAGAGAAGAAGAGTTATGATTAATGTAGTTACAGTTCTATCCATGTTTTAATGTTGCAGAGCTCAGTCGTTTTGCAAATAGTTCAAAGTTTAAACTGGCATGTTGTTCATCTTTTATCTGGTCATTTTGTGGAATATTTAACAACTAGAAAATGGCAAAGAACAAGAATATTGTTTCCACTCTGACTGGCTGCTGTTAGGCCTAACAAGTTTAACTTGAATGTTCATTGCATTTTTCACACCTGTGAAAATAATTTCTATTCACATGACTTTTTTGTTCTCTGCTAAATTATTTTTGATGATAAATTCAGAAACAAGCATAAAAATCAAAACATCTACAATAGTGATAGTAATATTAATAATAAAATAATAGTCAGTGCAAAGTAGCCTGCAAATTCTGGTGGGGGGCAGTGAGGGACCTGGATAAAGGCTAGGAGGGCGCTGGGCCAAAAAAGGTTGAGAAACACTGGTCTAGGCAGTTTTCAATCGTAACTATGAAGTACTTTTATGAGGAATAGTTTGACGTCACATCTATAAGGGAATGATGTTCAATCAAGTGTGGAAAAACTAAGATGGAAACTACAGGATCTGAAAAGACAGAAAAAAAATGGCGAGACATCCAAGCAGCAGCCATTAACTTATTTATTATACTGAATTTACGAAAAGTAAAAGTAAACAGTATTGTACATGTTTAGTCTGTAACCAGATGGTTGGTGGTTTTTGAAAAAGTACTCCACTGTACACAAGGCTGATGACATTACAACCTCTTTAAATTCCCACCTTTTGACTTGTTTTTAAAAACACCCAAAAGCAGACGACGTGGACGCTCCGGCACAAACACACCGAAGTAAGGCGGACATGATGGTGGACGACCCCTTCACTGCCATGTAGGTTCAGGGAAATGGTGGGAGCAGTGGTTTTACTGGGATATACTGAAGGGTGGAGGAGAGGGAATATCAGTCAATCGTTGGGGTTTCTGCAGCTTGATTAACAAATTCAAAATCCAAACATTTTCTTATCGTCACATCAGATGGATGGAAGGTTAAATCCATAAATCCAACATTTACATGAAACATCAATGCTTCCTGCTAATATCTCCATCTTGACTAAGTCCTGGGGTTGATTTTAGAAGTATAGGTGCATGCACAAGTTCACAAAAGCACTGATATCCAGCTTAAGATCTTTCTCAAATAATTATCTGACTGAATATGATGACGTCGGAATAAACTTTGTGCTTATCTAGCCACAAAAATCAGCTTCTTCAAGTTAGCAGAAAACAGAACAGCCCTGAATGTGACACTCAGGCTGAAAACACCTTTTCAATTGGGTTATAAAAAACAAGCAATAAATAAATCAAGGCATTTCCCACAAGTTTTTAATCCGTCAGCTCGGATAAGAACCTTTCCATAAACAGAAACATGTCATAATGACAGAAACAAGTCATTTGGACTGCAGTTCTGATCTATAATACAGTGGTGATCTTTAACTGACTACAACTGTATATATATATATATAAAATGATAAAGCGCTGCTGCAGTATTTCAGATGTTTGCTGTGTAAAAGCTAACTGTCAGAGAGAAAAAGTCTAAACAAACAGACAAAAAAAAAAATCTAATCTTCGGTCTGGAATGGAAACTTCAACAGTAAATAATATTTAGGTTGATTTAGATTTGATGATATCTTACACCTCACAGGGCTGCAGAGGCAAGAGAGCACCCCAATACTTCAATGGAAACTCGGCAACAGGAGTCCAACAGTGTTGACCCCTCCGCCCTCTGAGGTGTACTTTCAGGGTCCCTGACGGCCCTCCGGGTGTGACTGTTTGGTAAGTGTGGAGGGTGCTGCCACTGCCACCCAACAGCAGGAGCAACCCTGGGGTCAACATGGGGCCCCCAGCATACACAAAAGCCTTGATTCTGGGGGCCCGCAGTGGTTCAGATCTGGGGTGGGGTTCAGAAAGGATGAAGGACAAATTGCTGCAGGATGTCAGGGGATGTTCAGCTGCAAGGTGACTGAGGGGGGGGGAGGGGGCGAATTCTGAGGGCAGTTCTGATGGGAAGGGGCTGGCGTACGCGTGGCGCCGATCCAAATCTAGAAGGTCTTCCTGTGGATGGCACGCGCTCTGTCTTCTTCATATTCCCGCTTGGACACCCACATCTTCTTAAAGGTGTCCAATGATGCCAAGATGGACCCGCTGCCAGAGGAGAGAGAGAGGGGGTGGGGCAGAGTCAGCAACAAAACCATCCACCATCTTTACCAGGGTCTGACTTAAAATACAAACACTAATTATTCCAAACAGTCATTATTTCTGATACAAAATGAAGCTAAATGGTAAAACAGTGTGAAAAAAGTCCATCCTATCAGCTTGTGATTAAAGAAAGTAGCAGCCACCTAAATAGCATTTAGAGGAATAGAATAGAAATAGCCATTATTGTCCCACAGAGGTAATCAGTGCAAGTACTTTAAGAAAAGCAGGAGATTGAGCTTTAGAGTGATCTGGATTTCACAGATGGTTCTTTGACAAGAGAAAACATCTGCAACCATGTTTGTGAAACAGTTCCAGGGTCCCACAATTTACGCCATCCGGAAAACACGGACGGCGTTGTTGAATTCAATAAACAAAACGGAATCCACAATAAAATGAAGAATTGCACACAATTAGCTGATATCTGTCAGAAGGGAAGGACATTCAGCAGTTTCTGTAGTGTTTTGGTTTATTCTCCTGTACCCGCTGTTACCCGGTTACCACAGACAGAATAAACCAGCCAGCCATGAAAATAAACTCTGAAACACCGATGACATCCCAAAAAAATAAATAACTCAAAGTCTAGCACAAAGTTTAGGGTCAGTGAGTTTTATGAAACAGGAGAAAAATTCTGTATGTTTTGTCAGCACATGGTTGACAGGAGGGGCAAAGATAAGACTACTCAGAAACAGAGATGAAGGTAGCTAACCGCAGCCAGTCAGCAATGTTCTACTGAACCACAGCTGGTTGTTTCATTTGTGAAACAGAGAAGAAGTAAATGTTGACTTCACCATTACTACCCACTTTTTAGGTTAGGTTAAAATGGGGGGGCGGGGGGGTAAGGAATTAACAAAAATTGAAAAGGAAAAAGTATAATTTTAGGGGAAAAAAAGGAATTTGGACAATAATAAAATGGATTTCATATGGCCTGAGATTAACGCCCATTAATCTGGGAATTGGTCCACGGACCAGTAGGTGAGTCCCACATTACAAGCCGCTCTGCGTAACATGCGGCGACCGGCTGCTAATGAGGCAATGAAGCTTCAAGCTGCTTCGCCACGTAGAGACCAAGCAGGCTGTGGATATAAGCAACACTTCAGGTGTTATTGTCTCTCATCACTCCCAGATGGGACTGTCTTGTTGCAGAGAAACAAGCTCAGGGCTCCCGTTAGTAAAGTTAAAGTGAGTTAAAATTTTCACAAAACTAAAATGTTCGTTTTTGTGGTGCATCTGTATCTTATTTTGAAGGGATATATAAACGTTACCATAGCGACCAGTCAGAGCGTTTGGGCAGTGGTCGAGAGGAGATGAGTAGAGCTTGTGAGTCTTAAGTCTGATTTAGACAGAAAGATTTAAGAATTGTCAGCCGATTCTCCAAGCCTCTGTGACCACAGAGCTGATAAAAGTCCAACAGGTTCGATCGGTTCGTGTCTCCAAGGCAAGAGCAACACGAACCGATTCCAGTCACAAACATCCCGATCCCAGAGGATAATCCAGTAAAACCTCCAACATAGAGGGAATTTAGAATAACCAAACGCGGATGACGATGTAGAAGCAATAGTGATAGTTTGTGGAGTCATTTTAAGAGATAAAAGATGTAACAAAAAGAAAAGGCGGTGGATGAAAGACGACGGGAGCAGCCGCTCTATTTGCTGCACTATGATTTGGAGGCGAGTTATGTTTTTTCATAGTTAACATTTTTAACTGAATAAACATAATAATGACCTAGAGATTTAATAATAAACATTTCCACATATCTCCGATATTTACCAAACTCAGTTGCACGATATGTCAGCTGTTTGGGATTCCCCTCTGTTCTTACGTCACCGCGCTTTTTGATTGGCTACCTGTCACATTCAGCAGGTTGTATTCTCGTTCCCAGTCAGGGAAAAACCCCACAGGCTGCGATAAAATTGGGTATATTCAGGATTTAGCAACACCAACATGCAGAAGCCTTATCTAACGACCCTCCCCCTCCCCGGGCCGCAGCAAAATTTCCAAGTCTTGACCGATCCGCAGTAATAAAAAGGTTGGGGATCACTGGGTTAGAGGATGCCATAACGTCAGAGGTCTTACCCGATCCATGTGGAGTACAGCCGTTCCTGGGGAGCGGAGATCTACAAGGCAGAAGAAGAAAAAACCATCAGAAGGTTAAAAAACCCCCCAAAGAAATAACATTCACATTTCCACTGCACCCGGTTAGGTAAGTGGCCTGGTATGGATAATGAGGAACAACCAACTCCCTGTTGGGTCTCACAAATCCTTCTTTGATTCAGAAGGACATACTGGTCATTTTGGGGTTTCCGTTCCCTCTCTGAAGTCAGATGCTCTTTACGTCTACACTGAACCATCTCATTCTCTCCCAGGGAGGAAACAGCCTGTATAGAGCTGGGAGTCATTCAGTTACTCCATGATGTGACATCAATAACAACGGTCTGAAGCAGAGTTGGGCAGTAACTAGTTACATTTACTCAATTACATTTACTTGAGTAACTGTTTCTGAAAAAAAAAAAAAAAAAAGAAGTCCACTTTTAGGAGTATTTTTACTATGTTGTACTTTTTACTTTTACTTGAGTAAATGTATTATGAAGTATCACTATTAATAGAGAAAAAATTCTAGATTCTTTACCCACTGAATGAAGAACAAACATGTTTTAAACAAAAAAATTACCAGACAAACACAGACCTGCAGTTTCTGTTAAAGTTTCATAAGTTTTTCTATTCTTATAATTGGTTAGTTGTATGAATTATTGTCATTTTCTTAAAATACCAAAATTTCCACTTATATTTTGGTCCATCTGATGATGTCATTTTAAAATATTAAATAATTTGATCAGTCAGTACTTTTGAGCTGAGCTTCTACAAAATACTTTTTTACTCTTACTTGAGTCGTTTTTGGACGGCTACTTTTTACTTTTACTTGAGTAAAAATATGTTGAAGTACTGCTACTCTTACTTGAGTACAATTTGTGGGTACTCTGCCCCCCTCTGGTCTGGAGGAGTCTTTTCAAGACAGAGCTGCTGCTTTACTCAATGCATGACCCATTTAGGGGCAGCTTGGTGTTTCAGCAAAGAAAATGAAGGATGTCCAGATGAGCTCATTCACGACAGCAGGAGGTGGACCTACCTTGATCTTCACGTCTTTTGGTGCGAGCTTTTTGACCTCAGTTAGTAGCCTCTCTCCAAACCCTGAGAAGAGCCACAGTGAATCAGACAACAGTCCAGACGTTTGGAAGAAACTCAGTCTCACAATGTCTTTGTTCAAAAGCCAGTAGGAGGTCTGTGGATTTTATCATATATGTATGATATATTGTGCAGCATTAATGTACATGTGCTTCCATGTTTGTTTTCTCAGTCATAATGACAGCTTTACTAACCTTTGATCAGTGTTGACCCGCCGCATAGTACGATGGTGGAAAAGAGCGTGCGCCGCAGGTCCATGTCAGACTTCTGGATGGCGTAGGCCAGAACCTCGTGGATTCCCGAGCTCTCGTCTCCGATCAGGTCGGGTCTGAACAGCAGCTCTGGGGCCCGGAATCTGGCCGGTCCGATCTGAGGACGGGACGGCTGATTTCAGAACCGCTCTTTCAACATCCCTCAGAACCATCACAGAGTTTACTGGACTTACATTTAAAGTGCTTCCATCAGGAAGGACATACTGAGCCTTCTCAGTTTCTAAAGTCTCATCCTTCTGTGGGTTCAGGGACAGGTAGCAGGCTCTCTGACCAGCAGGAGAAACACCAGATTAGACGCTTTTTCAGCCTAGAGAAGTGTTTGTGTAACGGAGCGTCTCGGCAGCCGTCCCCCACCTCTTTTATGGTGCGCACCACCTCGAACTCAGCTGATGTGTTGAAGTTGTAGCCTTCCTTGCGCAGCAGCAGACGGAGGTATCGGGAGACGTCTCTGCCGGCGATGTCCACACGCATGATTGAGTGTGGGATGGCGAAGCCCTCGTAGATGGGCACCACATGGGTCACACCGTCACCAGAGTCCAACACCACCCCAGTGGTGCGGCCGGTGGCATATCTACGGCATTAAACACGGGTACAATGTGAATCTGTCAGGACAAACAGCAGCTGGTTACACCGCCCTCCACATGCAGGGCTGAGTATGGCAGGTAAATGTTACGTTAAATAAAAGCAGTGTTTCCCAACCCTGATCCTCAAGGCAACCTGCCCTACATGTTTTAGGTATTTCCTTGTTTCAGTCCAGCTGATTTCAATCGATGACTGATTAACAGGCGTTTGCTGAACTGCAATCAGTTGAATTAGGCACATTAAAGCAGGGAAACCTCTAAAACATGTAGGACCAGGGTTGGGAAACACTGAATTAAAGGACAGGGAACCTTGGACCTCATAGTCTGAGGATGTAAACCCATTAACAGTAAATATGTCATTGTTCAGTAACTTTTATGCTAAAGTATATTCATTCTGTCAAGCTTCTACTTTCTCACTCAGAATATGAACCTGCCTTCAAAAGTAAAGATAAAAAAGATTGGATATGACATTCTGGTTGCAAACAGACAAGTATTAGTATCAGTGCCCCAGCTGACTGTATGTGGCTAAAATGATAAATCTTTAAAACTTTAAAAGTTTCCATCCATACCCAAATTGTAATAATCCCAAATTGTCAGGAGGGATTATTACGGACAGGCTAAGAAAAAAAAATTATGAGAAAAAAAGTCATACAAGAATGAAATAATACAATAGTTGTACAGTAAAATGCTGTAATATGAGAATAAAGTAGTCATATAACAAGAATAAAGTTATAATAGTAGTTATAATATCAGAAAACAAGGCTTATGAAAAAAAGTCATATCATTATGTTAATAAAAACATGAGAAAAAATTAATTGAAATGATACAAAAACAAAAGTCATTATATTGCACAAAAATTATGATACAAGAATAAAGTAAAATTATTATTAGAATAAAGTTGTAATATTGGTAGAATGAAGTAGTAATTTTATGATCCCTGCCACACGAGAAAGAAAAAAAACTAAAATGAGAAATGTTGAGCATCTTGTGAACTTAAACTTCACTAGCAGGACTCTGAAACGACTGAGTCCATTTAGAAGGAAGAACCACGACCCAGATGAGCCAGTCACGTCAGGTCTGGATAACCATCAAACACCTGCTGCCAGTAAAGCCACTTTTTTCCAGTAATTTTACAACTTTCCTCTGGTAATATGTTTTATTCTATTAATATTTATAACTTTATTCTGGTCATTTAAAATAAATAAGTAAATAAATAAATAATCTCTCATTCTGGCCCTAATATTCCACTGTAGATTACTGAACTGTAAGACATGAAACAAAACGGACTGGAGACGCAGCAGTTCTTACAAGCTCAACACGGCCTGCATGGAGATGAAGAGAGCAGGAACGTTGAAGGTCTCAAAGAAGATCTCTGCGGCCTTCTCTCTGTTCTTACTGGGGTTTAGAGGAGCCTCAGTCAGCAGCACAGGATGCTGGCAAACAATCCAAACACAACAGGATCAGCTGCTGCTCAGGAAGCACGCTGTGTGAAAACACACACACCCCAGAGTGAAGCTCACCTCCTCTGAGAAGGTCTGCAGCTGTTCCTTGGAGTAAACGTACTGCCAGATCCTCTCCATGTCGTTCCAGTCGTTCACTATCCCATGCTCCATCGGGTAGCGCACCGACAGCAGGCCCCTGTGCTCCTGACGCATCAAGAGGGACACACACACACACACACACACACACACACACACACGCACACACACACAGGTTGTCATAAACCTGTGTTTATGACTGTTGTCATAAACACAGGTGACGGGATGAACCAAAGAGTCTTAATTTTTGCAAAGCTGACTCCTATAACGCACTTTTAATGGAAGTTTTAGTACAACTTTGGATTAAACGTGTTATTACTTACCAAATACTGCAAAGTTGGCCACTTTAATGGACTTTTAATGCCACTTTAAATACAACTTTACATTAAATGTGTCACTAATTGCCAAATGACACTTTATGACAACAGTCATAAACATTCATGAAGACTCCTTCATGTTCATGACAGGTGATGTCAGTCTTAGCCACACCCTTTCAAATAAAGTGTTACCAAAAAGAGCTCTCCACAAAAGGAGAAAAAATGACACGAGAAAGAAAGAAAGGCAGAAAGGAAAGAAATGAAGAATGAAAGAAGAAGAAAAAAGAAAGAACAAATGAAGGAAAGGAAAAGAGAGGGAAGGATGAAAAAGAAAACGCAGATGGGTGGACACATGATGTTTAGACAATGGGATAGTGAAAAAGAAGGAAGAAAGAAAGATAGAAAGAAGGCAGAAAGTCAGCAAGAAAGAAAGGAAAATATGAAAAGACAGAAAGAGCAGATAGATGGATTGACGATGTGTAGACAGTGGATATGGAACACAGTCTGGAAATACTAAATCTCTCCACACTCCAGATTTCTTCGTCTCTGCTGGTTCCCGTCGTTCCTGCCCTGTGTGCCGTACCTCTGCCTTGGGTCCGATGAACAGATCTCCCTCCAAGGCTCCAGCCATCACGCGCACATGCTTGGGACGTCCCACACTGAACACACACAGTAACGCTATTAAAAACACCACGCATGCCAACCAGACACAAAAAGGCCTGAGAGCACATTACATTACAAAATAAGTTGGGTGGTGTTATTCCACATCCACATGCCCAAATCTGTCAGCTGAACATAAAACACCGTGTTCAAGCTCAACTCTGGAAACTAAATCTGTGAGGAGATCCACAGGAGGACACTTACTAGTTAGGGAAGCAGTATTTGGGGATCTGGTCACCAGCAAAACCAGCCTTGATGACCCCCGAGCCCTAAAGAGAAGAAAAGGGATAATTCACCACAGTTCTGCACTCCTCTACGCTTCAGAAAGAAAGAGATCATGAGACTCAGCCACCAACAGTCACACACTCAGCCTGAAGAAACACTGAGCTTTACAGGAAACATTTTGTCCTTTACAGACTGCTTCAGTTGGAATCGTTTGTGATTTGAGATAAACCAAGTATAAATGATCATCTTCTTATGTCTCTAAACTAAAATGTCAAACATGCAGTTTGTTAGGAGTAAAACGATTCTGCAGCAAACTGATTCATTTTTCAAGAATTGAACAACAACAAAGTCTGTAAAACAAAAGACAGTGACTATTAAATAAGTTCTACAAAAAAGGCAGCTGGTTACCAAAAAAATAAAAATGAAAGTACAGGCTAAACATCAGTAAAATGGCTGATAAATTAACAACTGCTTTGAAAAGAAAATCATTTTGACAATTAAATGCTACTACTGATCAAGGAGGCTGAACTGGGCTTATGAAGTAAATCATCTCAACAGTCTCAGTGTGTGAGCATTGTTGTCTGGGTCCAGCTCTGTACAGGCAACTCTGCTAGCATTCAGAAATACTGTCTGATGCTGAATCAAACACATCTGCTTCTGACTGGATGACAGTATGGAATCAGGTCCTAATTATCGTAAACGCAGCGTGTCCTGAGGATGCCCTTGTTCCTGGTGGGGAAACAACAGGAACAGCTCAGACCAGGCACTGCAGCAGTCCTGACACACTATTAGAAACGTTCTAGTCTTCACAGATGTATGAGTAAAAAGTCTGGATAATAAACTTGTTTTGTTTTGAAGAATATTTTCTATGAAATCTTTAATATTCCAATACTGTTAAAAGAAAACACCTAAGAGTTTGATGAAATGTCTCATTTTTTATTCCCACCCAGTAAAATCTGACTATTGTTGGTCTAATATGTGTACACAGGGTTCTTCCTAAAACAGTGTTAGCTTTTAGCTACCGTTGAAACCTCTGGATCACTGAGTTCCTCATTAAGTTATTCATATGTTCCTGTATCTTGCAGAGCTGAATGAAGCCTTTTACAATGAGTCTAACGCGATAATAGTACACGCCGCTACAGCTAACCGGTTAGCAGCTTTAGCTCCCGTCGCTGCTACATGAATCTCCAGTTATTCTTAACTGAAGCTTCTACTGGTAGCATTCCCATAGGAACATTGGGAAGTTGTGTATGGAACTGGTGCTCAGGAAAAAACGTCCGCCCGTGGATTTTCCCCTGTATATTCGCAGCAGTAACACAAAGGTAATGTAGGCTAACGGCCATTACAAGCGGCCTTGGTTTGGGTGTGGATGAATGACATCATCATACTTACATTATCAATAACCACCGGCTGGTTAGCTAAAATGTCATAGGACTCCATGACGGACAGGGTTTTTCAGACACGTTCCTAGCGATCCGCGAGTGTCACCGTCTTCGTTTAGTGTTGTAAGCATGTAAAAAATAACGCCCTGTCACTGTGCAGTCCACCACCACCGCCGCTGCTTCTGCTTGCTGCCTCCCCACAACAACAAACGCAACAGCACGGCGTCCGCGTGACTGACCGTGAAGACAGCCAATCAGGTTGGCGAAAGCCTTTGACTGACAGCAAATATAGCCAATAATAATGCTTAATTTGACGGCTGTCCATCAGCGGGAGCCGTGGCTTTTATGAACCAGTGGAATCTAGTGTTGTATTACTGCTACTGTTGCCTATCCGTGGATAACAGGAGAAATGCATTATATACGAGGGGGTACCCAAAGGTTTCCAGAATGACGCTCCTGCATGCGCAGTTTTCGTAGTACACGATTCTGCCGCTAGTTATTTGTTCAACCACGCCTTCTCAATCAGTGTGCCAAGCGGCGTTGATGTGGAAGGTTTCGTCTACCCGCAGTGAATTTTCTTGGAAGAGCTGTTTTGACCAGCCGTCGCTTTTCTTCATGGAGAAGTTTTATGAGCAGCGCGCGGCTGTGAAGCTTTGCTGCCTGCTCAGGAAAAAAGCGGTTGATGATCAATTGACATTTCACCATTTTTAAAGCTGGTGAACCATGAGTAAACTTGAGCTTGACACATAGCGTCATCCTTGTAAGCGGTCTTCAACATTTGAATGGTTTCCGATGCTTTTTGAATGGTTTCCGATGCTTTTTCAATGGTTTCCGAAGCTTTTTGAATGGTTTCCGATGCTTTTTCCAATGCTTTTTCAATGGTTTCCGAAGCTTTTTGAATGGTTTCCGATGCTTTTTCAATGGTTTCCGAAGCTTTTTGAATGGTTTCCGATGCTTTTTTCCGATGCTTTTTCAATGGTTTCCGAAGCTTTTTGAATGGTTTCCGATGCTTTTTTCCGATGCTTTTTCAATGGTTTCCGAAGCTTTTTGAATGGTTTCCGATGCTTTTTCCAATGCTTTTTCAATGGTTTCCGAAGCTTTTTGAATGGTTTCCGATGCTTTTTTCCGATGCTTTTTCAATGGTTTCCGAAGCTTTTTGAATGGTTTCCGATGCTTTTTTCCGATGCTTTTTCAATGGTTTCCGAAGCTTTTTGAATGGTTTCCGATGCTTTTTGAATGGTTTCCGATGCTTTTTCCAATGCTTTTTCAATGGTTTCCGAAGCTTTTTGAATGGTTTCCGATGCTTTTTTCCGATGCTTTTTCAATGGTTTCCGAAGCTTTTTGAATGGTTTCCGATGCTTTTTCCAATGCTTTTTCAATGGTTTCCGAAGCTTTTTGAATGGTTTCCGATGCTTTTTTCCGATGCTTTTTCAATGGTTTCCGAAGCTTTTTGAATTGTTTCCGATGCTTTTTTCCGATGCTTTTTGAATGGTTTCCGATGCTTTTTTCCGATGCTTTTTCAATGGTTTCCGAAGCTTTTTGAATGGTTTCCGATGCTTTTTGAATGGTTTCCGATGCTTTTTTTCGATGCTTTTAAAATGGTTTCCGATGCTTTTTGAATGGTTTCCGATGCTTTTTTTCCTATGCTTTTTTAATGGTTTCCGATGCTTTTTGAACTGTTTCCGATGCTTTTTTCCGATGCTTTTTCAATGGTTTCCGAAGCTTTTTGAATGGTTTCCGATGCTTTTTTCCGATGCTTTTTCAATGGTTTCCGAAGCTTTTTGAATGGTTTCCGATGCTTTTTCAATGGTTTCCGAAGCTTTTTGAATTGTTTCCGATGCTTTTTCAATGGTTTCCGATGCTTTTTTCCGATGCTTTTTCAATGGTTTCCGATGCTTTTTTCTGATGCTTTTTCAATGGTTTTCGAAGCTTTTTGAATGGTTTCCGATGCTTTTTGAATGGTTTCCGAAGCTTTTTGAATGGTTTCCGATGCTTTTTTCCGATGCTTTTTGAATGGTTTCCGATGCTTTTTAAATGGTTTCCGATGCTTTCTCAATGGTTTCCGATGCTTTTTTCCGACGCTTTTTCAATGGTTTCCGATGCTTTTTCAATGGTTTCCGAAGCTTTTTTCCGATGCTTTTTGAATGGTTTCCGATGCTTTTTAAATGGTTTCCGTTGCTTTTATCCGATGCTTTTTGAATGGTTTCCGATGCTTTTTGAATGGTTTCCGATGCTTTTTTCCGATGCTTTTTGAATGGTTTCCGATGCTTTTTCCAATGCTTTTTCAATGGTTTCCGAAGCTTTTTGAATGGTTTCCGATGCTTTTTTCCGATGCTTTTTCAATGGTTTCCGAAGCTTTTTGAATGGTTTCCGATGCTTTTTTCCGATGCTTTTTCAATGGTTTCCGAAGCTTTTTGAATGGTTTCCGATGCTTTTTGAATGGTTTCCGATGCTTTTTCCAATGCTTTTTCAATGGTTTCCGAAGCTTTTTGAATGGTTTCCGATGCTTTTTTCCGATGCTTTTTCAATGGTTTCCGAAGCTTTTTGAATGGTTTCCGATGCTTTTTCCAATGCTTTTTCAATGGTTTCCGAAGCTTTTTGAATGGTTTCCGATGCTTTTTTCCGATGCTTTTTCAATGGTTTCCGAAGCTTTTTGAATTGTTTCCGATGCTTTTTTCCGATGCTTTTTCAATGGTTTCCGATGCTTTTTTCCGATGCTTTTTCAATGGTTTCCGAAGCTTTTTGAATGGTTTCCGATGCTTTTAAAATGGTTTCCGATGCTTTTTCAATGGTTTCCGAAGCTTTTTGAATTGTTTCCGATGCTTTTTTCCGATGCTTTTTCAATGGTTTCCGATGCTTTTTTCCGATGCTTTTTCAATGGTTTCCGAAGCTTTTTGAATGGTTTCCGATGCTTTTAAAATGGTTTCCGATGCTTTTTCAATGGTTTCCGAAGCTTTTTGAATGGTTTCCGATGCTTTTTTCCGATGCTTTTTCAATGGTTTCCGAAGCTTTTTGAATGGTTTCCGATGCTTTTTTCCGATGCTTTTTCAATGGTTTCCGAAGCTTTTTGAATTGTTTCCGATGCTTTTTCAATGGTTTCCGATGCTTTTTTCCGATGCTTTTTCAATGGTTTCCGATGCTTTTTTCTGATGCTTTTTCAATGGTTTTCGAAGCTTTTTGAATGGTTTCCGATGCTTTTTGAATGGTTTCCGAAGCTTTTTGAATGGTTTCCGATGCTTTTTTCCGATGCTTTTTGAATGGTTTCCGATGCTTTTTAAATGGTTTCCGATGCTTTCTCAATGGTTTCCGATGCTTTTTTCCGACGCTTTTTCAATGGTTTCCGATGCTTTTTCAATGGTTTCCGAAGCTTTTTTCCGATGCTTTTTGAATGGTTTCCGATGCTTTTTAAATGGTTTCCGTTGCTTTTATCCGATGCTTTTTGAATGGTTTCCGATGCTTTTTGAATGGTTTCCGATGCTTTTTTCCGATGCTTTTTGAATGGTTTCCGATGCTTTTTCCAATGCTTTTTCAATGGTTTCCGAAGCTTTTTGAATGGTTTCCGATGCTTTTTTCCGATGCTTTTTCAATGGTTTCCGAAGCTTTTTGAATGGTTTCCGATGCTTTTTTCCGATGCTTTTTCAATGGTTTCCGAAGCTTTTTGAATGGTTTCCGATGCTTTTTGAATGGTTTCCGATGCTTTTTCCAATGCTTTTTCAATGGTTTCCGAAGCTTTTTGAATGGTTTCCGATGCTTTTTTCCGATGCTTTTTCAATGGTTTCCGAAGCTTTTTGAATGGCTTCCGATGCTTTTTCCAATGCTTTTTCAATGGTTTCCGAAGCTTTTTGAATGGTTTCTGATGGTTTTTTCCGATGTTTTTTCAATGGTTTCCGAAGCTTTTTGAATTGTTTCCGATGCTTTTTTCCGATGCTTTTTCAATGGTTTCCGATGCTTTTTTCCGATGCTTTTTCAATGGTTTCCGAAGCTTTTTGAATGGTTTCCGATGCTTTTAAAATGGTTTCCGATGCTTTTTGAATGGTTTCCGATGCTTTTTTTCGATGCTTTTAAAATGGTTTCCGATGCTTTTGAATGGTTTCCGATGCTTTTTTCCTATGCTTTTTTAATGGTTTCCGATGCTTTTGAACTGTTTCCGATGCTTTTTTCCGATGCTTTTTCAATGGTTTCCGAAGCTTTTTGAATGGTTTCCGATGCTTTTTTCCGATGCTTTTTCAATGGTTTCCGAAGCTTTTTGAATGGTTTCCGATGCTTTTTTCCGATGCTTTTTCAATGGTTTCCGAAGCTTTTTGAATTGTTTCCGATGCTTTTTCAATGGTTTCCGATGCTTTTTTCCGATGCTTTTTCAATGGTTTCCGATGCTTTTTTCTGATGCTTTTTCAATGGTTTTCGAAGCTTTTTGAATGGTTTCCGATGCTTTTTGAATGGTTTCCGATGCTTTTTTCCGATGCTTTTTGAATGGTTTCCGATGCTTTTTGAATGGTTTCCGATGCTTTTTTCCGATGCTTTTTCAATGGTTTCCGATGCTTTTTTCTGATGCTTTTTCAATGGTTTTCGAAGCTTTTTGAATGGTTTCCGATGCTTTTTGAATGGTTTCCGAAGCTTTTTGAATGGTTTCCGATGCTTTTTTCCGATGCTTTTTGAATGGTTTCCGATGCTTTTTTTCCTATGCTTTTTTAATGGTTTCCGATGCTTTTTGAACTGTTTCCGATGCTTTTTTCCGATGCTTTTTCAATGGTTTCCGAAGCTTTTTGAATGGTTTCCGATGCTTTTTTCCGATGCTTTTTCAATGGTTTCCGAAGCTTTTTGAATGGTTTCCGATGCTTTTTTCCGATGCTTTTTCAATGGTTTCCGATGCTTTTTGAATTTCCGATGCTTTTTCAATGGTTTCCGAAGCTTTTTGAATGGTTTCCGATGCTTTTAAAATGGTTTCCGATGCTTTTTGAATGGTTTCCGATGCTTTTTTTCGATGCTTTTAAAATGGTTTCCGATGCTTTTTGAATGGTTTCCGATGCTTTTTTTCCTATGCTTTTTTAATGGTTTCCGATGCTTTTTGAACTGTTTCCGATGCTTTTTTCCGATGCTTTTTCAATGGTTTCCGAAGCTTTTTGAATGGTTTCCGATGCTTTTTTCCGATGCTTTTTCAATGGTTTCCGAAGCTTTTTGAATGGTTTCCGATGCTTTTTTCCGATGCTTTTTCAATGGTTTCCGATGCTTTTTTCCGATGCTTTTTGAATTGTTTCCGATGCTTTTTCAATGGTTTCCGATGCTTTTTTCCGATGCTTTTTCAATGGTTTCCGATGCTTTTTTCTGATGCTTTTTCAATGGTTTTCGAAGCTTTTTGAATGGTTTCCGATGCTTTTTGAATGGTTTCCGATGCTTTTTTCCGATGCTTTTTGAATTGTTTCCGATGCTTTTTCAATGGTTTCCGATGCTTTTTTCCGATGCTTTTTCAATGGTTTCCGATGCTTTTTTCTGATGCTTTTTCAATGGTTTTCGAAGCTTTTTGAATGGTTTCCGATGCTTTTTGAATGGTTTCCGAAGCTTTTTGAATGGTTTCCGATGCTTTTTCCGATGCTTTTTGAATGGTTTCCGATGCTTTTTTCCTATGCTTTTTTAATGGTTTCCGATGCTTTTTGAACTGTTTCCGATGCTTTTTTCCGATGCTTTTTCAATGGTTTCCGAAGCTTTTTGAATGGTTTCCGATGCTTTTTTCCGATGCTTTTTCAATGGTTTCCGAAGCTTTTTGAATGGTTTCCGATGCTTTTTTCCGATGCTTTTCAATGGTTTCCGAAGCTTTTTGAATTGTTTCCGATGCTTTTTCATGGTTTCCGATGCTTTTTTCCGATGCTTTTTCAATGGTTTCCGATGCTTTTTTCTGATGCTTTTTCAATGGTTTTCGAAGCTTTTGAATGGTTTCCGATGCTTTTTGAATGGTTTCCGATGCTTTTTTCCGATGCTTTTTGAATTGTTTCCGATGCTTTTTCAATGGTTTCCGATGCTTTTTTCCGATGCTTTTTCAATGGTTTCCGATGCTTTTTTCTGATGCTTTTTCAATGGTTTTCGAAGCTTTTTGAATGGTTTCCGATGCTTTTTGAATGGTTTCCGAAGCTTTTTGAATGGTTTCCGATGCTTTTTTCCGATGCTTTTTGAATGGTTTCCGATGCTTTTTAAATGGTTTCCGAAGCTTTTTGAATGGTTTCCGATGCTTTTTTCCGATGCTTTTTGAATGGTTTCCGATGCTTTTTTCCGATGCTTTTTCAATGGTTTCCGAAGCTTTTTGAATTGTTTCCGATGCTTTTTCAATGGTTTCCGATGCTTTTTTCCGATGCTTTTTCAATGGTTTCCGATGCTTTTTTCTGATGCTTTTTCAATGGTTTTCGAAGCTTTTTGAATGGTTTCCGATGCTTTTTGAATGGTTTCCGATGCTTTTTTCCGATGCTTTTTGAATTGTTTCCGATGCTTTTTCAATGGTTTCCGATGCTTTTTTCCGATGCTTTTTCAATGGTTTCCGATGCTTTTTTCTGATGCTTTTTCAATGGTTTTCGAAGCTTTTTGAATGGTTTCCGATGCTTTTTGAATGGTTTCCGAAGCTTTTTGAATGGTTTCCGATGCTTTTTTCCGATGCTTTTTGAATGGTTTCCGATGCTTTTTAAATGGTTTCCGAAGCTTTTTGAATGGTTTCCGATGCTTTTTTCCGATGCTTTTTCAATGGTTTCCGATGCTTTTTTCCGATGCTTTTTCAATGGTTTCCGATGCTTTTTCAATGGTTTCCGAAGCTTTTTTCCGATGCTTTTTGAATGGTTTCCGATGCTTTTTAAATGGTTTCCGTTGCTTTTATCCGATGCTTTTTGAATGGTTTCCGATGCTTTTTGAATGGTTTCCGATGCTTTTTTCCGATGCTTTTTGAATGGTTTCCGATGCTTTTTTCCGATGGTTTCCAATGCTTTTGTCCGATGCTTTTTTCCGATGCTTTTTGAATTCCGATGCTTTTTGAATTCCAATGCTTTTTTCCGATGCTTTTTAAATGGTGTCCGATGCTTTTTTCGATGCTTTTTGAATGGTTTCCGATGCTTTTTTCCAGTGCTTTTTGAATGGTTTCCGATGCTTTTTGAATTCCGATGCTTTTTTCCGATGCTTTTTGAATGGTTTCCGATGCTTTTTTCCGATGCTTTTTGAATGGTTTCCGATGCTTTTTTCCAATGCTTTTTGAATGGTTTCCGATGCTTTTTTCCAATGCTTTTTGAATGGTTTCCGATGCTTTTTTCCAATGCTTTTTGAATGGTTTCTGATGCTTTTTGAATTCCGATGCTTTTTGAATGGTTTCCGATGCTTTTTGAATTCCGATGCTTTTTGAATGGGTTCCGATGCTTTTTGAATAGTTCCCGATGCTTTTTTCCGATGCGTTTTGAATGGTTTCCGAGGCTTTTTTCCAATGCTTTTTTTTGCGGGAAAAAAACATCGGAAACCAAATAGCTGCTAGTTGATTCTGCTGATTCAACTAGCAGCAGAATCATGTACTACGAAAACTGCGCATGCAGCAGTGTCATTCTGGAAACTTTTGGGTACCCCCTCCTATTACTTTTGTTGCAGACACTAAAGGACATAAGTTTTGCAAGAAGCAAAGTTTTGTGAAGGGAAGTTGATAGGAAGAAAGCCATCTGAAACCCAGCTTTTTAGGGAAAGTTTTTTTTTTAATAGTAAATAAGCATTAGCTTAATTTACCAACTTTTTGCCTTCAAATTTGACTTTCTTTCCTCTTCGTTCTCAATTAAGATATTCAAAATGTCTTCATTCCCTCAAAAGCGAGAAATTAAAAATACAATAATTTTGGGAAATAGGTTGTTATAACTCATCTTTACAGAATATCATCGGTAGACCAAAACAACGAAAAAACTCGAACTCCTTTGAATTAAGTTAACTTACTCTTGAGACAAATCAAATATGTTTTTGAAAATTTCAGGATCAATTGCAGGCAACTAGGTTTTAGGTAAAATTTGGCTGTAAAATAACTAAGGAGTCTTGACTCCTTCACTTGGTCCACGCTAAATTCGCCTCTGCAAATAGATTATGACGCTACTCTTTACCCAAATTTTTCTACATTTTATAACTAGCGTGAACGCATCAGCAGACGTCACTTACTCATGACCAATCAGGCAGCAGCTAAAGGTGAAACCAGAGAAGCAGCAAAACACATCACGTCGGCTGTAACAGTGGAAAGGTTTTCTGTATGTTAGGTAGGCAGCGGTTTAACAGTGTCGCAAAAATGGTTCGATGGGTCATTTTTAGAAATATTTGTTTACTGTATTCTCTCCTTGTGACGTTCGCGGTTTGTTAATTATATTTGGGTAAAGTTCTAGTAGCCTACGTTGCTAACATTGTTAGCTGTAGCATGACAGCGCTGAAGTTAGCTTCCGATTTGTCACTTGATTAAAAAGGGCTGTTCACTGCTTCTAGGAATTATGGAATATATTTGATTGACTCGAAATGATCCTATATTGGTGACAGACTGGTTAAATCATAACAAGATCTGATAACTTTTTATGCTGTATAAAGCACAACAAATGCCAATGCTCCAAAGTACGGCTGTAAAACTTCATTTATTTAGCACGTTTCGAGATGAAAATTACAATCTGCTTCAACGAACAGAATAAAAAACAAGACAAATGAAAGCAGACTTTAAAAAATAAATTACAAGTTATTTTTGGCAGCAATTTTTCAGATTTTGACGTTCTGATTACTGGGTGTGGAAGAGCCAGAATTACCATTCCCAGCGACTGAGATAATTCAGCTATTGTCTGTCACTAATGTTGATTTTTAGTTCATTTTATGCAGTAAATTTAGAAATCTAGAAATCTGTCCTGCCCTGTTCTACTAGCTTTAAGATCAACTTAAACTGTTCCTCTAGCTTTATGTTGAACAGCTAGTGGAAGTTGTTCCACTTTTGTTTCCCAGGTTCTTGCTGGAGTCGGATGGGTCCATCAGAATCTGTGCAGTAACATCATGGCCCTGACAGAGGAGCAGTCTGAGAAGTAATGTTCCTTTTCATTCTTCATTTGAATATTTAGTAGAATCTGAGCAAATCCTCACCATACATTATATATCTACAGACTTCTAGTTTATCTTAGTCATTTCTGATGTTACATTTTATCATCCCACTTTGAGAAAATTTTTACTTTTATCGTGAAAATGCATATACAGCTTCTTTATCTTGTTTAAAAACATCCCTGCCTTTTAATCGATTTGTTCCAAACTGATCAGCCATTCTCTCTTAGCATATTTTTGATTATTTAAAATATTTTCTAAGTGAATATTTTAACATTGTTGATGTTTTTTTTTTTTAGTCACTTAAAACATTTGAAAGACTCTTGACACTTTAAAAGGGAGCATTATGTGAGCTTTATATAATGTTATTTCCTCATTAAAATCCATATCAGGAGTGTTTCTGTGATTTATTTTTTATTTTTCCCATGCTCCTATGAACGGTTGTAAAGACTTAATGGAGAAGCGTAACGTTGCTGAAGGCGTATTGTGTGAAAGAGCAGGAGCTTCTTAAAGAGACAGAGGCCCAATTTGAAAGTATTAAATTGCAAAGTGAAATTTCTTTTAAGTAACGTTTAACATAAACAGCATTTTTATTACAACTGAAGGTAACATATTTGCCTGATTGTTGTATAATTGGCACTATAGGTTTGGAAAATGCATAATAATAATACTGCCCCTTTATTAGCTGTAAACAGATTATCCATGACTAAATTATTGTACTAATGCACAAACTCTGAAATATAAATGTTGTCAGTGGGTGGTTACAATGTTGTCAGATATGTAAAATCAACTACTTTCTCAGTAGTTTTAAGAATCTTTGTGGGATATTTCCAAAGTATTTGGGTATTGATCTGACTTTGTGTGTTAAAATGCCCTTTTATTTCCGTATGCCAGAATTAGTTTTTTCTTTCATCTTCAGTTAGTCAGCTCATGTTCAGGTTGCACTCAGCTTACTGTGTTTATCATGCTTATAAATTTACAAATTTTCTCCTTAAAATCCTTTGAACACAGCTGACCTCTATATGAAACTTTGGTGTGTGTGTGTGTGTGTGTGCAGACACTGCTGGGTGTGTTTCGCCACTGAGCGGGACGACCACGGCGCAGAGTGGGTGAGCCCCTGCAGGTGTAAAGGCTGCACCAAATGGATCCACCAGTCGTGTCTGCAGCGCTGGCTGGACGAGAAGCAGAAGGGAAACAGCGGCGGCGCCGTTAACTGTCCGCAGTGTGGCACCGAGTACTGCATCATTTTCCCAAAGATGGGTGAGAACTGGAGCAACCTTTGACTGGACCGTACCACGTATCAGGATCCTCTCTTGTGGCTTTTACCTGAAGAGAGTCAGAAACTACATGCAGGCCTAGCAGAGCTTTGCTCTAAGCAGCCCAGCTGTTTCCTCTAGCCCCCTACAGGCAGAGAAATGCAACTACAAGAGCTGAAGAAAGTTTAAGATCAGTGTTTCTCAACCTTTTTTGGCCCAGCGCCCCCCCCAGCCTTTATCCAGGTCCCTCACTGCCCCCCACCAAAGAATTTATAGGCTACTTTGCACTGACCATTATTTTATTATTAATATTACTATCACTATTGTAGATGTTTTGATTTTTATTCTTGTTTCTGTATTTATCATCAAAAATAATTTAGCAGAGAACAAAAACGTCATGGGAATAGAAATTATTTTCACAGGTGTCTAAGAAAAATGCAATGAACATTCAAGTTAAAATTGGTAGGTCTAACAGCAGCCAATCAGAGTGGAAAAAATATTCTTATTCTTTGCCATTTTCTAGTTAAATATTACACAATATGAGGAGATAAAAAATTTACAACATGCCAGTTTAAACTTTGAACTATTTGCCAAACGACTGAGCTCTGCAACATTAAAACATGGATAGAACTGTAACTACATTAATCATAACTCTTCTTCTCTTCAGTTTGTCGGTTTCTGGTGGTGCAGCTCTGTGCTGCCTTCAGGAGAATGGGACATCAGAGAATCATCCATAAAATTTCACCCACATGGCATTTATTGTCCAAACCAGAGCTTTCAGTGGAAAAACAAAAGTTCCAGATCATTTTAATGCCATACAAATATGAGACAGAAACATGGATTATATCTTTATATAGACATGACTATTGATTTATAGATTAATAGTTTTACTGGACAGAAATTACAAAGAACAAATCTGGTTCTTAATAAAATCCTAATGAGTCAAATTGAAAGTGTCATGGAGTCATCAGCCTCATGACATTAACACTGACATGAAAAATAATATTGAAGAAATAAATATCCATCCATCCATTTTCTTACACCCTTGTCCCTCAGTGGGGTCGGGAGGGTTGCTGGTGCATATCTCCAGCTAACGTACCAGGCGAGAGGTGGGGTTCACCCTTTTCGAGCAATTTAATTATTGCTCGAAATCATTATTATGTAAAACTAGTGTTGAAAACATTAGACTAATCTTGATGAATTGATTATAATCGATTATTTCAACTAATTTAGCAATTGAACACATTTAGAGACGTAATCAAGACAAAATGGTAAAAAATAAATCTGTCCAAAGACAGCAGTTGGCCCCCCGCCACACTTTGGACAGCCCTGGGTTAAATGAAAAATCTGCGGAATGTGCAAATTTTTATTCTCAGAATAATCGTTAGCCATAACCCTACATGTAAATGATTGTTGTTCAAATCACTCAGCTAAGATGCACATTTCTCAGTTTTTAGACACAGACATGAAAGTAAGAGAAGACAACAATTTATCCTTTGTGTCATGCTCTGTGACATGACTGATCCGGTCCTGTTCTGGTCCCCCAGGCCCGCTGGTGTACTTCCTGCAGCAGGCGGACAGAGCCCTGTCCCGTGCCAGCCCCTTCGCTGCAGTCGGAGTGGTTGTTGGGACGGTGTACTGGTCGGCAGTCACTTACGGAGCCGTGACCGTCATGCAGGTGCTGTCAGGTGCATGGAGGAACCACTGAGTCGTCACCGTCTGCAGTAGCCTCACCTTTCTGGCTCCCCCTGCAGGTGGTGGGGCATAAGAAGGGTCTGTTTGTGATGGAGCGGGCTGACCCTCTGTTCCTGCTCATGGGCCTGCCGACCATCCCCGTGCTGCTGGTCCTGGGGAAGATGATTCGCTGGGAGGATTACTTATTGAGGCTGTGGCTGAGATACTCCTATAAACAAGGCCCTTCATCAGGTGTGTAACGCATCATCTTCCTCACTCAGCCCCCTGTGACATGCTGATCCTGGCTTTGTTTTGTAGGTCCTACTTAAAGGGCAGTATTATGTATTTTCCAGGCATATAGTGCCATTTTATAGCATAATCAAGTAATTGCTACCTTCAGTTGTTAGAAAATGCCATATATATGACATAAAATAAATTATAATTTGCAATTTAATGCCTTGAAATTGGGCCTCTGTCTCTTTAAGAATCTCCTACTCTTTCTGAAACTCACAACATTTCTCAAACATGTATGAAAGAATCAAGGCAACAGTCTGTGTATTTTTGAGTAAGGAATAAAATTCTAACATGATGTAAAGCTAAAAAAAAAAATCTTTTTACATAATACTTCCCCTTTTAAAATAATTCTTTGATTCAATAGCAGCTTCCTAAATGGCATTTCACTCAGTGGGAGCCTCAGTTCTGCTGGTTAGCTCTTTAACAACACATTCTCAGTTAACATTGTGTGTGTGTGTGTGTGTGTGTGTGTGCTTCTCGTCAGGGGGTGGTGGTTATCTGCCGCCCCTGCGTGTCCAGGGGCCCGGCGCTGGAGACCACCTGTCTATGTCCAGGACTCTGTGTGGGGCGCTCATCTTTCCCTCCATAGCCAGTCTGTTGGGACGGCTGCTGTTCAGACGAGTTACCTCCAACTTGCAGCGCACCATACTGGTGAGTCTGCCTGGAAACTGGGGAATTCCCAGCACAATGCGTTTCATCTTAATGCAGCATGGGATGTTACAGCAAGGATGGAATCGCGGAATTCAATTAACAAAATTACAGAATTAGCTAATATCTGCAAAAAGGGAAGGACATGCAGTGATTTCTGTCAGTTTGGTTTATTCTCCTGTCCCCGCTGTTACCCGGTGAGGAGCAGCTCTGTTCTCCACACAGACAGAATAAACCAGCCAGCCATGAAAAAGAAACCTCTATAAAACACTGATAACAAAAATTCAAAGTCTAGCACAACGTTCAGGGTCAGCACGTTTTATGAAATAGGAGAAAAATTCTGTATGTTTTGTCAGCACATGGTTGACAGGAGGGGCAAAGATAAGACTACTCAGAAACAGAGATGAAGGTAGCTAACCGCAGCCAGTCAGCAATGTTCTACTGAACCACAGCTGGTTGCTTCATTTGTGAAACAGAGAAGAAGTAAATGGTGACTTCTGGATATTGATTTGTTAAATATTTGTCATTTACACCATTATTACCCACTTTATGGTTTAATAGGTATGGTTAAAATGGAATTCAGAAAAATTTAAAAGGAAAAATGGGAATTTGAAAAGAATAAAAAAGAATTTTAAAAATTTTAGAACATCTAGACATTAAAAATGTTTACCTGGCCATCTTTGCGAATTAATTCAACCTCAGTCAGATTGTTTACTTTATTCTTGTACAACTTTGTTCTCGTAACATTGACTTTGTTCCCATTAATACAACTTTATTGTCATGATATTATGACTTTATTCTTGTAATTTTATTTTTCCTCAGTATGATCTTAACGCCTTGTCGTGTTTCAGCCCTCATATGAATTTTTCTCTCAAGGTTTCTGTTTTCTATATGCCCTACCATCTGTCTCCACAGGGGGGCATTGCGTTCGTGCTGATCAAAGGCGTACTGAAAGTGTATTTCAAACAGCAGCAGTACATCATGCAGGCCAACAGACACATCGTGAACTATCCAGAAAGTTACACGAACCGACCAGGGGGCGAGGGAGAGGTCAACACAGAGGACAGCGGGAACGAGTGACCGCCTGTCCCCCTAGAGGTCGGCGGGAACAACAGACCTCCTGTCCCCTGGACGATGAGGACAGAGAGACGCAGGGTGTGGGTCCTGGACTGACTCATAATCACAGGTGATGCTTTGTTGCCTTAAATTCTCCAAAATGAACTGAAGCAGTGCCTGAACAGATCAGCTCTGACCTGATATGTTGTCATGACGATGAAGCTGCAGATGATGAATTTCTGTAGTTGTATGATTTTCCCTTGTTTAGAACCAGCTGAATGACATGTTCTATGCAAAATGAACTATTTTTGTTCCCCTGACCTTGTTTCCATTGGTGCTTGTTGAACTTTGCCAATAAACGACGTCCTACCCTCCAAACGACGTCCTACCCTCCTTCGCTCTGATTGGTTTGTCTGCAGATGAGGCTCACATGCTGTTGCCACTCTGAAGATGATAAACTTGAAAACAGTTCTGCATTCTTTTACATTGTTGCCCATAAATAATTACTACCATCACATTTTCACAGGAAAACCTGTTTTTTTGTTGTTGTTTTTTTTCAGATTAAGGGAAAAAATAATACATTTAAACCTGTCTACAGTAGATCTGCAATAAATTCAAAATACCTTTATTTCTGATGATAAAACCAATGCCTACATGGTCCTGAGGCCACAATAGTTTTTTCCTGATTGAATATAATATGCACAATGTTAACATCATCTGTTCTCCTGGTTTTCATCATGCCTCCTCTTTTTGTGTCATCCAGTTCTCTCAGTCTAATGTTTAGATCACAGAGGTGGTCGGTCATGCATTTGAATGTGTTTATTGCTGGATTCAAATTGCTGTAAATGAGGAAAACAAAAAGCAATGCCTGCTAAATGCCCACCTCATTGTTTTTAGCCCAGATGCTTTAAATGCTATTTAATTTTTGCCAAATAAAGATGTTGAAGAGCTTACCTGTACATGTAGTGTTTTTTTGTTGTTGTTTATAAGTCTCTGAATAAATCCATTCATCTTGCAAAGAAAACATTTCAAACATTTCATTCCAGAAGCACAAACACCTGCAGCTGCAGCAAATGGTGGTTCTACAAAATATCCATTCAGAATACTGAATAGGAATACAAATGCACGCCACACTTTTGTGTATTTAAAAATGTGAAACGTGTATTCTTTTTCTTCCCCACTACATCATTTTTGCAGATTTTTAGTCTAGTCTATCATACAGTTCTAATAAAATGCACAAGGTTTGTCGATCTAAGACAATAAACAAGGTTCAAACGAATACTTTTGTAAAAAACTTTCACGTTAATATTTTAACAAACTTATAAACAGAGCTAGATTAGAAAAGTTTATTACGAGAATGTTATGTTGCAGACAAAAGTCGTACGAGAATTAAGTCACAACAGCCATACGAGTCACATTACAAAAACTTGCTTTATTCTCGTAATTTCACTTTTTAATGGAAATATTACATCTTCATTCATATAATGTTATGACTTTATCCTCGTAATTTAAAATATGAACTCAACCGTAGTACTCCATCGTATTATTTAATTAAAACTAACATTTAAATGGCAAAAAATAAACAATTATTTTGCACATTGTTTTAAGCAGCCCGCCTTCTTTGTTTGCTTATTGGCTATTGTATCTTATTCTAAGCTGCTGATTGGCGGATGTTGCGTCTCTGAGAGTTTGTGTGTGATGGAGGCAAGAGAAATGAACTATGTTTAGCGACACCACCAATGGAAAAGTAAAGAACCCAAAAAGACCGTCTGTCCCTGTGTGTCAGCAACACCGTGGCTTGGTTACCCCTAGTTACATTCTGTGGACCAACCTGGGTCCCGCTGTTCGCTCCGTGGTGCTGAAAGGCGGACTGGTGTGTGTTCGGTATGTTCTTACAGGTGGTGGCTGTTAACAGCTCCATGGAGGATTTACTGAACGTGGCCAGTTCCATACTGGGAACAACGGCCTCTAGTGTTTATAAAGGGAACAGCGGCCTCTAGTGTTTATAAACGGAACAGCGGCCTCTAGTGTTTATAAAGGGAACAGCGGCCTCTAGTGTTTATAAAGGGAACAGCGGCCTCCAGTGTTTATAAAGGGAACAGCGGCCTCATCGCGCTCATCAGGTGAGACCCAAACGGCTGGAGTTTCACACGTCGATACAGACTGCTGCTGATATTGGCCTCAAAAAGCAGGGAATGTCTTTGATTTCTAAAAATCCTTATGTCCTGAACTTAGAGGAATAATCATGTTAAACAATTTTCTCTTAACTTATTAGCAATGCTGTGGATAATTAAAATCATAGCCATGATTTGAAAGAATGTTTATTATTTATCCTGTGGACAGAACAGACTGGCATTGAGGTCTGGTTCATGTCAACAGTAGTATACAAAGTCAAACTGGTATTGAGGTTTTGGCATGACCTCCCTACAGTTTTTGTGACGTGTGCATCTGTTTCCACAGAGACGATGACGTGGTGTACCTATCAGATGGACACTCAGTTGAAGGTAACTTTGAGGGACATCACAACTTTCAGGAACATTGGAATACAAATTGATTTCAATAAATTCTTTACAGTTGAAACCAAGAGTTTTTAAAAAGATTTTTTTTTTAATTGGTCTGAAGTTAAATCACAGCAAAACGTTCTTGTTTCAGGTCTGTTAGAATTATCAAAATTGTTTATGGTTGTTAAGTGCCACATTAATGAGAGATAATATATTGGTGACTTATTTATTAATGTCTTCCAAATCAGAAGTTTGCATACATTTCATCAGTACTTGGTAGTTTTGCCTTTGAACTGTATGACTTGGGTCAAACAGTTGACCTAACACAAGGAATGAAACTCAAACCTTGTGGAAGGAAGGTTCCACAAAGTTTGGGACTTTGTGGAACCACAAATTTCTCCCAGTAGTTTGCTGGAGTTCTGGTCCATTTCTCCAATGTGAAGGGAGCCATCTTTGAGGAAATGCTGACCCCTCTGCACATGTCAGACTGTTTGAACCACCACCTTCCTGCTCAACTGTCCGATGAATGCTGAAACATCTTGCTTCTTTACACTACTGTCGACATGAAACGTCTTTACTGGTAGCATGAGCTGACATTTCAAATATAGCATAAGGAGTTTTTTTTTTAAAAATCTCCTATTTGCTTTGTTACGGTTGTGATGTTCCAAAACATGAACAGCTGGTATCTGTTACACAGGCACGTGTAGGTTAATGTTTAAGGAACTACTGTACTGCAGCAGTTTTAATGTTTACTACGCTCAATGTCTTTACCATATGGGCTGGTTTGTATGTATAACCTGTAAAAAAATTTAAAAACTATTTTAAGGACACAAGTTTCTGAGATCCCTTCAGGGAATTCATGTTCTGTCAGGGCCTGGTGTTAAACCAGAGCCTGGTTTTAAACAGTCTGAGGAGTCCCTGGAAATGGAGCCCATTGTGGGTAGTCAGGTATCAGAACTATCAGGTGCACACACCACATTGTAAACATCATTCAGTTATGTCTGGAAACATGTATGGCCAGTAGCATCTGGCCCGAGGACTATTGTTGTCAGGTCTTGTCTTCAGGTCATTGTGTTCACTGCATCAGAATGTCCAGCAAGAGAATGGCCATGCAGTTCCTTTTTCAGATCACTTGGGAAAGTCTGTATAACAGGATCACCAGGGTGATGCAGAACCTGCTGACATAGATGAGAGTCACCAACAACGAGTTTCGAAACTCCCACCAAATGTTCCTCTGTTCAGGGAATCACTTCTTTATTGTGCAAAGTGAGGCCTGTTATTTGTGAGCAGTCATTCCAAAACAGTTTTTAAAATGGATCGATGTTCTGGGCCTGTCTAAGGTAATCAGTGACTCTGTTCAGGAACGAGAGGTCAATAGTTTGACCTTGAGCCACCTGCTGGACAGATGCGGTAATGTCCACAGACTTTGCAGCCACTGAGGTCAGTGATGATCTGAAAACAGTGTCCAGTAAAATACTGACGAAACCACTTTATAGACCAGACAATAACCATGGCTCTCTGTCAGAGGTGGACCAACATTTTTCTCTTTTTTTGAGGACATGACTGTCATAGACAATAACATTTTCCAAATTTGTATCATTCATCTGCTATAGTGTAAAACCAATGACCACATTTGAAGCATCAGTGAAAAGCAGGAACTCACATGAAAAGTCTGGATTAGAGAGATGGGTGCATGCACCTGTGAAGTACATTTTCATAAACACGTGTTCAAATCTGAATGAATCAAAAGCAATAAAATGCTATCCAGTTATTTCAAAAATATACTAAAATAAGTTATTTTACGCACAATACCTTATATTACAAGATCAAGAAACATGAATCCAATCTGCCAAATTGTTGCCGCCTGTAGATGTTCTGATGTGTTTAACTGAGTTAAAGTCAACATGTCTGTCACCCATGAACTGTCCTTGTCTGCATTGTTGTTGTCGGAGTGTGTTGCAGTAGTGAGTGACTTTACACAGCTTTTTATTTCTGACAAACTGTCCCGTTTTATTCCAGTAATGCCATGCAGCCTCCTCCGCTGAGCATTGTTGCAGACAAGGCCCTTTTGATGCCTCCACATCTTCATGTTCTTTTTGTCTAGTGGTGTTTGTGTAGCAGTTAGTTTGTGTGGTTGTTGTTAGATGTCCAGGCAGTGGTGGGAAGTAACAAAGTACAACTGTACTTAAGTACATTTTTCGTGTATCTGTACTTTGCTTAAGTAGATTTAATAATGGGTACTTTCTACTTTTACGCCACTACATTTTACAGTAAGTATCTGTACTTTCTACTTCACTACATTTCTACAAAACAGTCGCGTTACTCGTTACATCCAAGTCGCGTTGCGCTTTTTGTCCGTTAAAATGTGAAGTTCAGGGATTTAAGGTGGCGCCGCAAAATCCAAGCAATAACATCACTTAGTGTCTGTTGTCACCCATCGCCTCCACCTTTACTCGCACGCGGAGCTCCAAGACATGCGCAGTGGTTTCCTCTGAGCGGGAGAAGATGTCTGTCTAATCGTCAGTAATATAATAGCGCTGCATAAATCGATATGGCGATATGTAAAATCAGCAGCGCTTCGCTTTCACAGTCGGTTCAGACCTCGTCCAACTGTTAGCGTCACTTGGAAGGAAAGCTTAAAGAAAGGTAAGCTCAGTGGACGTGTTGCTAGAAAAGCTAGCTGTACAGAGACACGTGTTGCATCTGCGATGAAAAAAAGTTGTCACTCATGCGCTGAATTATTGTGTGGAGATGTTGACTGTGGTGTCGCAAATATGGGACAATGCTGTGACCAAAGTCTGCATTGATATGACATTCAGGAACGATCCGATTCTTCTGGACGGATCTTTACTGATTAAATTTATTTCAGCTCTAAGTATTTAATATCTAGGTTTTTTATGGGAATGTGGATCTTTCAGATCAATTTGAGAAGCAATTTTGATAGGTAAAAGTTAATTTTTTTGTGTCGCGTAGCGCGGGGTGCTGGTCTTGACTTGGTCTTGGGTAGGTGGTCTTGACTACAACTCTGCTACTTGGCTCCTTGGTTGCCTGTCTTCTCCCACCCACCTTCTTTCCATCCCCTTTCTGTTGGATTTCTTTAAAAATAAATGCCACTAATGGCAAAAAAAGTGAAGTTCATGCTGTTAGGACAGGAGACAAGATGTTTCCATCCCTGAAATTATGATGCATAGAATCACATATCTAAGTCTAAACTATGTTACAGAGTAAACACAATAAAAACATGCTTTATCTGTGACATTGTTCATTAAAATGGCACATTTCTAATGTATTAAAATTAAATACGATCGGTTCACTTAATGATATTGTATTAGTGATTAGGTAATGCATTCAGCAAGTACTTTTACTTTTAATACTTAAGTATTTTTAAAAGCCAGTACTTTTTCACTTTTACTTAAGTATAAATGTTAATGTGGTAGTTTTACTTTTACTTGAGTACATTTTTGTTTGTGTATTTGTACTTTTACTTAAGTACATTTTTTGAGTACTTTCTCCACCACTGTGTCCAGGACATGCACCCCCTCGTCTGTCCCCATGGTCAGTGTTTAGCATCTCTGGTTGCTTCTTTTCAATCTCACTCTGTCAGGTGAGTTTTCGGTAAGCACTGTCTGCTTCGTTTGGGTTCCATTTGTAATTGTTGTAACATTTTTTTGTCTTCCACTACGATAGTGAATCCGTCTCTCATCATTTCATCTTCCAAAGTCATATTTTGGCAACGTTATGCCAGACAGTGTGGTATGAAAGCTGCTGATTGGCTCAGCCGTCTCTTGTTGGCGTTGGTTGAACTTAGTTTGCTCAAATCAGATGTTTTTGTCGGCTGCTAACTGAGGATCCAACGTCCTGTTAATGGTCTCATAAAGTCAGTTTTACAATAATACTGTGTGACTCCAATACACATAATCCCGTCCCTTTAAATTTTAACATATAAGCAGTAGCCTGAAATAAAACATAAAGAAAAGGTGATCGGACTATATCTTTAAAATATATTGAAATAAATGGTTGATGTAAATTTTCTATTTTTTTCAAATGATAAATTATTATAATGATTCGAGTAACCTATTAATTTTGTGGGTTTATTCCACTGTTACCCTTCTGTAGAAGGAATGTAATCTGGAACCTTCTCTACAGAGTTCTGGAAAACTTTCACGTTATAGAAAAGGTTACAATTTATTCATAGGAAAGTTCAAACTAAACAGTTAAAACTTTGGAGCAGATAATGGAGAAAGGGAAGTCAGGAGGAGACTGACTGGACCATCAATCTTATCTTTAAAGGGTAAACAAGAATGTTCTACTAGTTATAGAATACTATGTATCGCTGCTTATTTAAGATGATTAAATTTATCAAATAAAAGGTTCACGTGAAACCCATGTGAGATGACAAAGAACCACAAGGAGGCAGCAATGTGATGTGTTCTGGCTTTGACTGATGATGTTTTCCTCTGGGATCCAGGGAGCTGGTGGGCTTTGGAACCAGAACTAGTTTCTCTCAGAGGAGGAAGTGACAAACCATTTAGATGCTTCATGCTGGTTAATAATTAGCGCTAATGAGACTTTGCTTCAAACCTTTGTCCTCTAAGTACAATCCCATGATGAAGAAACAATGTGGGCATAAAGGCTGCAGAGTGTTTGTTGCAGTAATGATCTGTCATATTTCTTTAACAACTTGTTTTGACTCTCCACAGCTCTGCAAAAAACTTGTTAGTCCATCACTGGAGGCTGGGTCATTTACTGGTTTATCAAACTTTTCAACTAGTTAAAAAGGACTGGAATTTATTGCAGCTGATAAAATCATTCCAAAATAATTCAACCTTTGCATTAGTTAAAACCTGGAAATATTCAGGACGAATCACAACTGGTTTGAATTTTATCTAAAGAACAGGAACTTCTATTTCACAATAGTTAACTTCTCACTGGAACAGGCACAAGTCATGTGTGAAGTACCCCAAGGTTCAATCCTGGGACCCTTCCTATATAATATTGACATTAAACCTGTCCAATCAAAACAGAAGTTTTTATCATTGGACCTAAAGAGGTATGATCTAGAGTCAGCACACAGCTTCAGTTATTTCAGCTGGAGATTACAGATCAGGCTAAAATCTGTGACTAGTTATGAACTCTAACCTTCACAGGTCTGTCCAACAAATCAATCCTCCAGCTGCAGCTGATCCAGAACGCTGCTGCTGGAGTTCTGACTAAAACCAGGAAGATAGAGAACATCATCCAGTTCTACAGTTCTTCACTGAGAGAATAAACTTTAAAATACTACAAAACATCTGAAACACCGACAAAAGCAAGAACTAAAAGATGTATCTCTCATTGATGATTTTGGTGATGGCATTTGACAAAATGTAATGTTTACCGTTTCATTATTGATTATAGTAATATGTCTTCTTGAACTGGCTTGTTGCTGAAAATGTAACATGCAAATAAATCTGACTTGAAATCAGTCATGGTTTGTTGTTTTTTAATGGTGACCCAAATACAGAGAGGCAGAGGCAGCAAGTAGATGATAAACGTTTAATAAAAACACTGAACAAAAACTTACAAATATCACAGAGAACACAAGGAGCCAGAGCAGAACAAAAATGGAGGAAGAAAAACAACAACAGGATGACCTGAGGAAGAAATGGGAGGAACCAGCAAGGACTGAGAGGGACCTGTGTTTAAACACTGTGATGGTGAACGCTGGAACTAAAGACCAGGGCTTATTAGCTAACGGGTTGTAGACTGAGGGGAGAGAGAGAGTAAAAAAATGAAATGAAGAAAATGAATTTAAGACTAACAAAGAATAATGAGACACAAGACAGACAGAAACATAATAAATTAGAATCACTAAGAAAGACTGAACAGAAACAAAGCTGATCTGATCAAAGGAAGAGACGAGGGAACACAGAATGATAATGAAACTAGAATCAATAAATCAAAACCATCCTGCACCTGACAAAATCAACTGTGAACTTAATGCATCTAATTTATGGATATTTTAAATTCAAATTCTTAAGGTTGAGAAAGAAGAAGGTTATAAAAATATTAATTCCACAAGGGAAACTCCTGTGTCTGTTGAAAACAATATTGATTTAACTGGTTTAGGTTTTGTGTGTTATTGGCAACAAAGATGCTATAATTAGTTCCTTCTGTGGTGTTTGTTTAAAATTAGTAAAAAAAAAAAGGGACCTTCCTGTTTTGTGTTGAAGCCTCCAGTTCCATGTTTGCAAGAGGTGATTTGGCCCCAGCCACCGTTTACATCTGTGGTGCATTCAGGTTCATTATTGGAGAGTAACCCCAGGAACTGGTAAACAGGTTGCCCCTTCATAAACAGAACCAGGATTCAACAGTTAGCCCGAGTACACCATAACAGGAACATGGTGGAGGGATGGACCGCTAGTTCCGCTGTTTCTGTTCTCTCCTAGGAAACCACAGCGTCCTGTTGTGGCTCTGTGTTTACGAGGCTGGAGGTGGAGGGCCTTGATTGGTGGTTTGTGGTGAAGATGCAACACCAGAGAGGCCTGAAACAAGGTCAAGGTTGGAAAAGAGTGTCATTACTGCGCTGGGTTTCATTTTTACAGACGCAAAAGCAAACATGCCGTTATGCATCAGAACACCATGCTCTCCAAATAATAATGATGACTACAATATTAAATTATTATTTTCTTCCTGTTTTTATTTCATTGAGTTATTTTTCTGTTGCCAGTTTTACAGTTTTATTGCATTTTGCTTTTCTGTCAGTCAAACGTACCATGTTCACTGTTTGACAGAACATCATTTATTCAATCAAGTTTATTTGTACAGAACATTTCAGCAACAAGACAGTTCAAAGTATTTTAAAACCAAAACGTCCAAACTGAAGTTACGGTACTCCAAGAAACAGGTTAACAATATCTGAAGTTCTTAAATTCACTTGACTTTCTCAGAGGATTTTTGGTTCAGGTCCTCATTATATGAACCACATCACACACCATAGCTATGTGGACTGATATTAGGCTACAGTTTGTCTGAAAGTGAAAGTTCAGTACAGAATAATAATAATGCATAAAGTATGAACATAATATTAGAAAGAAGTTAGCCTAGTAAAAACTCAACCCAGACTCTGGATAGCATACTGCAAACATCCAAAATCTTATCAAGTATTTGTGGTCTAATTTCTTAGTACACTTGAAATAAGAACTAACTAAGTAACTTTTCAGCCAGACATAGGAGCTTAATTCCTTAATATTGATGAAAAAGTACTAGTTCTACTGTATGATTATTTCACTTATAAGAAAACATCTCGAAATGTTATAAGTGAAATAATCTTCCAGTAGAACAAGTACTTTTTATCAATTTTAAGGAATTAAGCTCCTATATGTTGCTGAAAAGTTACTTGTTAGTTAGTGTGATGGCCAAATCCATGGCCACACTCTGAAGACAGAAGTCGATAACTTTTATGCACAATTTTTTTTTTCATTCAAACACAACAACACTTTAGTTTCAGTAAAACATTTATTAGTTGATTTGGATACATTTGTTCTTTTTGTTAGCGCGCACATTTAGTTAACATATGTATTTATATCAACTTAAGTTTAATTTGTTTGCTAGAGACTGACCTTTTGCCGGTGTTTTGCCGGTGTTTTGCCGGTACTTACCTGCCTTGGAGTGGTCAGACAAAAGATGGGGGTCAGGGCTCAGCCGGCTTAAATGCTGATTGGACTACACCACTAGTTCCTGCTGGCAGGGGAAGTTTGTAGTTTCTTTGTTTACATAAGTTTTGTATATAAGTAAATATTAGTACTTAAACTTTTATAGTTTTTATTTTCATTTTTTGAAGTCTTTAGTTTAGCCAAACTTAGCTGTAACTGTGTTTAATTGTATTTGTTTAGTTCCCCTATTGTGTCTTAATTGGTCTGATCAGCCAGTATATAAACCCCTGTGTGTCATTTCTTTGTTAGGTCAGTTATGTTTGTTTGTGCAGCCAGTTTGTTTACATTTTTGCCTGAGTTCAGTTTTGTTTCTTTGACCTTTTTTATGAGCTCAGTTCATCTTTTTGTAATTTATAATATTTGGGTTAAAATAAAAAAAAAACTATTTTTCTAATTAATATCCTGTGACTCCTCCTGTTTTTAACTCGGTCCATCACAGTTAGTTTTATTTCAAATGTACTAAAAGTGAACAAAAAACTCAACCAAACATACTTGGTAAGACTTTGTGTTTTTGCAGTGTAACTGTGGAACCTAAAAATTTTAAACTGGAAACAAAAATCCAAACTAAATGGTTTTTGCTGAGTTCTGTTCTTTGCTAGTAGAACATTTGAGCAGATGGCTGGTGTCACATGAAGCCAAACAGTCAGCTGAGCGCAGTTCTTCCTGCCAACACCAACACTGACCTGGCTTGGCAGGCTGAGCGCTATAGGAAGCTGGTGGGCAGACTGTCAGAGGCGATGTAAACGCTCCACTGTATACATGGCCTGTTTAAATCAAAGGACCAACTCTGTTTATTTGAAAATGGTCATTTACAAACTGGGCTTGATTCTGCATGAATGGGGTTCCAGTAGCTGCATGCTTTTTGAGGAACTGAACTTGTTCGGTACTGGAAAAACAAACACAGAAACCACCAACTTCCACACAACATACAAAAAATGTTTTGTGACAGAGGCGGGGTTATACTTTCAGAGGAGAAGGACATTTTAAAAAACAATGTATTAGAACAGCCAAGAAGAGTTTTGCTTATCGGTGTGTGGAGTAGATGTTTGGAATGAATCGAATGATGAATTCAAAAAGAGTTCAAATATAAACCAACTTTAAAAACTAGGAGCTTACTGGAAAATGTGTTGTATAAGATGAGTGTTTCAAAGACCATAAATGCTATTGATGATATAAAAAGTGTTTAAATAGTTGTACAGCTAAAGATGAGAATGTGAGATTTAAATACTAATAGTAAGATGGACATAATTTATGTTTATTTAATTGTTTATAAGTTGATGAGTATGAAAGGGGCAGGAAATCACAATATCTTCTATCTTCTACCTGCTCCTTTTTGAACAGATAATATAACATTTCATGTCACTTGGGCATAATCATTTGTTTTCATTTTCTTTCCTTCTTTCTTGCTTTAACTTTTGTCTGTTCAAAATAAATAAATAGATAAAAATAAATGTTTGAGAAACCTGTAATCTCCATGGGACTAGGATGAGGTGTGTGTGTTTTTTTTGATCATGTCAAAATTGGCTTATCTTGTCAAACTGCAATAAAAACTCTTCTTTTTCATCAAATAACTGGTGATGTTGCCCCATAGCTCAAACAACGGAGAAGAAGATGATAGGAAGTAGCTGGAAGATTTTTTAAATGATTTTTCACTTGAACAAACTTATTCATGTTTTAATTGTGTTTCTTATTTAATGAAAACACTGCAATTGCGTGGTTGTATTTTTTTAACATTAGTGGAATACTGGCAGCCGGTGATGTATGAGTTGTTCTCGGATGTTTTGACTGCAGTTAGAAGAGCTTCTGTGTTTGTCATTGTTCTCTGGTTCGTCCTCAGACACAGCATGGATTTATGCTTTAATTATACTTTGTTTAACAGGATTTAAAGTTAACTGGTGCTGTAATGACAGCTGCTCTTTCATATGTGAGGTCACATGTTGAAGTGGGTCACAGTCATGGAACAAAGTCCGTCTGCCACACAGAAACATGAGCAGCAGCTCTTTTACACAGTGACCATCAAAAAAATCTGATTCTTTAGTCTGTTTGAGCTGATTTATTGAATTCATTAAAGTGATTTTTGTGTCCCGGTTTGTCTCTTTACACTTGGGTTGTAAGTGTGTGTGGCCGTTTTTTTGTTGAGTTATATTTGGTGCAATGTCACAATTTCAAACTTTGTCGATTGCCTGCTTTATGCTCCATTGACTCAGGAGGCCGTGCTACAAACACACACAAACACACATGCACACACACACACACACGCACGCACACACACACACGCACCCCCACACGGGCACACACACACACACACACACACACACACACACACACACACACACACACACACACACACACACACACACACACACACACTATTTTAGGTGTTTTTAGCTCAGCTGAACAACCGCCTCCCACTCAGAGATAAGAACCTTTAACAGGGAATCAAGCGCTTGTTCTTATACTCATAGGGGGATTTTAAAGAATAAAACTCTTGAAAATATAGAATTAGTTTGATTTCTCACTAGAATATCAATCCAGTTTTTCTTGTTCCTAACAGTTAAATTATCCACACAAATCTCTCCTATCTGTGTTTTAAAAAAACAAAAACAAACAAAAAAATTAACCTTTTTTTTCTCTCTATCTTGCTGGCAATTAGGCCTTAGATAAATAACTCCAGTATTACTGCACCTTTCTGCTCCTTACACTGTACCATACTACAGTATCACGAGTGTCTCATTATTTTTGGACATTATTTACAAAAAAATGACTTAAATTACCTTAAAGACACATTAAAACATATCTTTTAAGTCTGGATGACACCTTGAATGAATGTACTTTATTAATCCCAGAGGGAAATTAACATGTTGGTTCTATGTGCAGTTCTAAAGTGCTTTATAAATAAGGCTTGGAAAGCTTGAATATTTGATATCCCACTGCATTAGTCTGGTGATCTGTTTAGTGAAGATCTATCCTCTTAAGTCAAGACACACAACTGTTCATGTTCCAGAAATCCCACCTGCATAAATATCAGCTGGTCCAGCAATAAGCTCAAAGCTGCTCAGACCAGACCAGCGTCTCACTCTTGTATTTTTCTTTCTGAACTGGAACCATGTGTAACTCCCAGTTCCTTTTATTCATAAAACTGAAATGCTTCAGTAACATAGAATTCAATTCGATTCACTTTATTTGTATTGCAACAATTCACAACATGTCAACTCACTTTACCAAATAAAAAAAAATCACTTCCACTCATTTATCTCTAGCTTTAACCTACTGGTTGTATAGTTGTGTTTTCTTCCTTGTTGGATTTGACTCCACCGTTTGATTGAGCCATATTAGCTAAAATACACTATTTCTGTTCTAGTCAATCTGTTGGTTCTGCTAGTCACAGATCCTGTGTTCAGCTCTGACCCACCACAGACAGAACCAACAGTATTAAATGTTAATAACATATGGAGCTTTTTTTGGACATCTACTTCATGTGTGTCTGCTTTTGCAGCTAAAGTCTTTTTTTCTCTCTTTCTCTCTCAAAGAGAGAGAGAAGGTGATGTGGCTTTCTGAACTCAAAGAGGGAACATTTTCGTCAGGCCAAATAAAGCTGCCCATGTAAACGCCACATTCCTGACTTTGCGGTGTGACTGTCTCAAAGTTCTGCTTTTATGAAGGGAGGAGACTGTATGTGTTTGTGTGTTTTCTGGCTGACAGACATTGAAAGATCTGCACTTGAGTGGCTTTGAGTTTCACACACTCTTAGCTTAATACAAGAGAGAAAGTTGCTAAATGATCCATTGCCTCTGTTCATAAAAAAGGACTGCATGTTAAGTATTAAAAATAAAGCACACAGACAAAAACACATGCATCTGCAGGGATAAAAGGTAAGTCATGCAAACCAAAGACATAGACCTAAGATACTTTCTCCTGCACCACTTAATTCAAGATGCTGTTTGTGGACTTGAACTCAACCTTTAACATTACAGACTAACAAACAGAGGTATAGAACTACAAAACAAGAAATAACCATTTAGATAAAAGAATGAACAACAAAAAATAAATGGAAATTAACAAAAAAGGAGGCACGTACACATTAAATGGATACATCCAGGACAAAAACAAAACACAGAACACAACCAAGGGGTGTCACAGCAAAAAAGAAATTGTTTATGTGGGTTATGATATGTTTCTTTTGATCATTTGTTATTATTATTTTCATTTTCTCTAATATTGCTTGTTTTGATTAATCTATGGTCACACAGATATTTTGGGTAGAGGTGGGAAAAAGAGAGAAAACACAACAAGGAACATGCCAGAACAAAGAATAAATAAATTAATTAAGCATATACCAGAAGCTAACCCGCCATCTCCTAGTGGCCCTCAGCGGAGGCCCTCAGCTCCCAGCAGTGGACCCCAGCCTCCTGACTGACCGGCAGCAACAGGTGGGGGTGGGGAGCTTCTTCTCTTAAACAAGAAGCAGCAGCATCTGGTGCCCCTCAGAGATGTGTTCCTTCTCCACTCCTCTTGTCTTGGCTGCCAATTCCCTGAAGTGTTCTGATGACATCACTGGTATTGGTCGGACCAGACAGACGGTCTGACCCAGCAGGGACTTACCACGCTGATGACTGAGGCATGATGGTGGACTTCCATTGACAAAATGGGAAACTAAAGTGTAGTAACGTTCTTCTCCCCCAGACGTGATCTCAACCACAAACTGAAAGGAAAAGTGTCTCATGATTGCATTTTCCACATTCTGTGTTGAACATGGTAATAAATTCATCACCTTTAGTGACTCGTCTCCTGAGTGTGATTCTGCTTTGAGTCAGGAAGCTGAACCCAAACATTGTAGCAACATTGCTACAGTACTCCAACATTTTTGATTTGAAGTCCAGATAAAATGTTGACAGATTATTTCCAGAATAGGAGGCAAAAATATTTGCTTTAAAGTGACTGGATTAGAGCAGGGGCGGAGCTATAGGGGGGGCTGGGTGGGCGGCTGCCCCCCGAACCGGGCCGGATGGGGGCCCAGGTCTGGAGGTGCCAGGGAGGGAGGAATGGTTTCAAGTCGCTTAAATGTCTGCCCGACGCTGACTTGTTCCGCTAGTGGATTAGAGTAGCGGGTGAGTTAAATAAGTTCTGTTTAAACTGCAACATGCCTGGCCAGGTCATTACCATTCTGTTTGGTTCTCATCTCCCTTCAGTGCTCAGTCTGGACTTTCTCCCATTGACTTGGATTTCACCAGTAGGATTTTGACCAGGCCAACCACTGAACAGAAGGAGAAGTTGTGAACGATGACGTTGATTTTCTGCTCTGTAGTTTTAGCGATGGCAGCAGAGGAAGTGAATGAAGCTGTTCAGTCTGACCACACTTTTAAAAAATGAACTAACATCTATAAAATTGTAACAGTACAGTTTGTCAATAAATTTTCCTGTAAATTAGACTGAATTTCAAAAATATGTTTTTTTTTCTCTTGGCACTGACTCATGTCTTTGAAATTGTCAGAGGAGTGTCTGTATTGTTTAGTTCAGTGTCTTGACATATTTCAAATTCTCTGAGGTTTCCTTCTTTCTTGGCTACCAAGGAAATGGTCAACCTTTGACCAATCAGAGTAGGTTGATTATAGCCGAAGCCAGACTTTTTAAATAACATCAGCTAAAGCTGAATGGGAACATGAAAGATTTAGTCGGCAATAACTCTTTGCCTGTTTGTTGGGCCTGTTTGTTGGAGCAGAGTTTTGTGACCAGATCTGTTTTTAAAATTCTCTTGGCATTACCGGGCAGCGCTCTGGTTCTCCAGAGTCTGGGACTTTGGCTCTGCCCCCAGGTCTGGGTGGGCCCATTAAATGATCTAAATGTGTGGTAGAACTGGATCAGAAGTATAAGCTGGACTGGGAATAGCGCTTATGTGGGTTTTTCTCACCAGCTTTCAGAACCATCCTCTGGCAGGAGTGAGAGGGATCCAAAAAATCCTGACTGGGTAACAAATGGATCAGTGACTCAGTCTTTGGCTGACCAGATGGTATCCAAGAAAATACCCACACCATGTTAGTTAGTTAAGCAAAGGATTCTATTAGACAATGATACACATAAGAGCCATAGGTATCCTGTTTGTTTTGCTTCTTTCCATGATAAATTCACTGGAAGTGCCTCTTTAATGGGGCAGTATTATGGTCTTTCCAGGAACATGGTGTCATTTTATAGAACAAACAAGTAACTATGTTACCTTCAGTTCTCATAAAATGCTATACGTATCAAACATGACTTAAAAGAAATTTGACTTTGTAATTTAATGCATTGTAATTGGGCCTCTGTCTCTTTAAGATGCTCCTGATCTTTCTGAGGCTCCGCCTTCAGGAAGTCATCACATCAACATTTCTCTGTTATCCCTTTAACAACGTTTGTACCAGTGCTTCACTAACAAGTAGTCCCTGTGATGAGAAGCGTAGTTCTAACCACTTGCTTGCTAATCACTTCTGGCTAGTCTGAAGGAGCTAAGAGGGGGAGTTGTGGGGAAGGACTGCTCTGTGAGGCGCAGGCTCAGTTTGCAGACCTGCAGCTCAGAGGAGGAGCTGTGAGGAAAAGGCAGCACTGAATGAGACCAAGCCTTTAGGAACCCCTGGATGGTTGCCATGGGAGATTAATGAATTTCTCAAACATGCATGAAAGAATCAAAGCAACACTCCATGGTTGTGATGAGGGTATAACATTATAACATAATGTAAAGCTCAAAAAAGTGTATTTCACATAATACTGCTCCTTTAAGAGAGTATAAAGGGATCAGGGTTTAATCTGCAGATATGAGAATGTTGCAGTGAAGAAGGAGTTGACCTGAAAGGTGAAGATAGGAAGGTTGGAAGAGGAGGAAGCTGATAAGGAGACTTTCTGGCAAACTCATCTTTCAAGGTTTCCGGGTAGAAACATCCCATGGGAAGGAGCATCCATCACTCCTTACCTGGGAATATGTGGGGGAAGTCCAGGAAGGGCTGGACAGATCTAATTTATTTGGGTCTGTTAAATCTGAGACCCAATCTCAGTGCAAGGGAGAAGGCAACAGATAGATGGGTAGATGTGTCTTGTCAATAAGAGATATGCAGTTTCTTTAGTTAGATGTGTTGAAGATTGTTTTTGTTTTTTTATCATAAAATGTGATGGAAGTTATGCTAAAATAAATGGAAATTTGTGATGACAATATATGATAACATTCACTTTTGTTGGGACGTCCAGGGCAGCGATGTCTGTACAATGTGTCTGATGACTGTAGATGGGTTTGCATTCATCATGTAATCATGCAATTTGACATTTCCAAAATAAATTCACTTATGGAAACAAGGTCATTTTGAAAAATCCTCTGCGTTAAGTTGAGGTGTTTTTTTTTTGGCCGCATAAAACTTTTTGTTATTTTGCAAAACATCACGAGTCACATGATCAACAGCTGTGTGGGGTTCTACATGGCACAAACCCATGAAGAAGAAGACAACAGGAAGTAGCTGGAGGATGCTGGTGTGCCACGTTTTGTAATGACTTACCGCGTGAACAAACTTTTCACGTGTGATTTTTATTGCGCCTCTTACAGGTCCTTCTCAAAAAATGTGCATATTGTGATAAAGTTAATTATTTTCCATAATGTAATAATAAAAATTAAACTGTTACATATTTTAGATTCATTGCACACCAACTGAAATATTTCAGGTCTTTTATTGTTTTAATACTGATGATTTATGCATACAGCTCAGGATTCCTATCTCAAAAAATTTGCATATCATGAAAAGGTTCTCTGAACGAGCAATTAACCCAATCATCTGAATCAACAAAGTAACTCTAAATGCCTGCAAAAGATTCATGAGGCTTTTACAAACTCCCAGTTACTGAAAACTGCAATCATGGGAAAGACTGCTGACCTGACTGCTGTCCAGAAGGCCATCATTGACTCCCTCAAGCAAGAGGACAAGACACAGAAAGAAATTTCTGAACCAATAGGCTGTTCACAGAGTGCTGTATCAACGCACCTCAGTGGGAAGAAAAACGTGTGGCAGAAAACGCTGCACAACGAGAAGAGGTGACCGGACCCTGAGGAAGATTGTGGAGAAGGACTGATTCCAGACCTTGGGGGAAGCAGTGGACTGAGTCTGGAGTAGAAACATCCAGAGCCACCATGCATAGGTGTGTGCAGGAAATGGGCTACAGGTGCTGCATTCCCCAGGTCAAAGGTCAAGCCACTGTTGAACCAGAAACAACGGCAGATGCGCCTGACCTGGGCTACAGAGAAGCAGCACTGGACTGTTGCTCAGTGGTCCAAATTTTGCATGTCATCTGGAAATCAAGGTGCCAGAGTCTGGAGGAAGACTGGGGAGAAGGAAATGCCAAAAGGCCAGAAGTCCAGTGTCAAGTACCCACAGTCAGTGATGGTCTGGGGAGCCATGTCAGCTGCTGGTGTTGGTCCACTGTGTTTTATCAAGGGCAGGGTCAATGCAGCAGCTATCAGGAGGTTTTGGAGCACTTCATGCTCCATCTGCTGAAAAGCTTTATGGAGATGAAGATTTCATTTTTCAGCACAACCTGCCACCTGCTCACAGTGCCAAAACCACTGGTACATGGTTTACTGACCATGGTATTACTGACCATGGTGTTTCTGTGCTCAATTGACCTGCCAACTCTCCTGACCTGAACCCCATAGAGAATCTGTGGGATATTGTGAAGAGAAAGTTGAGAGACGCAAGACCCAAAACTCTGGATGAGCTTAAGGCCATTGAAGCATCCTGGGCTCCATAACACCTCAGCAGAGCCACAGGCTGATTGTCTCCATGCCGCATTGAAGCAGTCATTTCTGCAAAAGGATTCCTGACCAAATATTGAGTGCATAACTGAACATAATTATTTGACCTTTTTGGTATTAAGATACTTTTCTTTTATTGGTCAGATGAAATATGCTAATTTTTTGAGACAGGAATTTTGGGTTTTCATGAGCTGTATGCCAAAATCATCAGTATTAAAACAATAAAAAACCTGAAATATTTCAGTTGGTGTGCAATGAATCTAAAATATATGACAGGATCATTTTTATCATTACATTATGGAAAATAATTAACTTTATCACAATATGCTAATTTTTTTAGAAGGACCTGTAGAAACACAGCACTTGCGAAATTGTGTTGTTTTGACATTAGCTTAACATTGACAAAATTTTGTGCACATTTGTGATGGAAACCCAGCTGTCCCTCACAGATTTCCAGTGTGTCCAAAGGTAAGACACACTGGAAAATGGCCGTGTGGTATTAAATCCAGGTTTTCATCATTTTACCTTGAATTGTTTCTCCTCTATTTGTGAAATCTCTTTTCTACTGTAGCTGACTTTGTAATTTCAGTCGATGACGATCTCCTTCCTGAAAATGATGCGGGGCCTGCGCCCATCTCACCCACTCGCATGAATGTCTGACAGAAGACGCTGCTCTTCCTTTGTTTGGTGGGACGTCTCTCACAATATGGTCTTTGTACTCTGTTGTACACTAACACTCAGCCGGAGGGAAACACTCACACGCATTGTTCACAGCCTGACACACTCAAACACACATTATTCCAGTCTGCAGATGAATTCACAACAGAGTACATCTGTTGTGTTCAGCCTGTGTGTGTGAGCTGGTGTTATTAATGCTGCAGGGACAGAGATCTGCGATGAGTCAATGGAGACTCACCTAGCTGAACAGTATGCAGCATCACAAAACACCATTTGTCCCTCACAGATTGAATGTTCTGCCTAAATGCCCCAGAAGATAAAAACTATTTTAATATGAGATGACTTGAGGGAATACATCTAATAATCTATTAACTAGTTTTGCTCCCTTTGACAACAACAAGTGTTCACACAACTGGTCTTTTGCAACGAGTCTTTTACATCCTGTGAGGGCCACATAACTTTTCCCTTCTCTGGTGGGGGGTCGGAGTCAATTTGTAACAGAAAAAGTGTTACATGTTTATCACCTGCGCTGCCGGAAATTGTTGACGGTGGGGGGTGAGGGGGGTGCGCGTTTCTCGATTGATTTTTACCCAGAAAGTACATGGGCAAAAACCGTTAGTGAAACGGTCACTGGGACTGACTAGTATATTCCATATGAATTCCTCATATGTTAACATAAAGGCTCGTTTTGAAGTATAAGCTGCTACTTACAGGCATTTCTTTGAAGAATTCGACCTGGAATGCGGCGTTCATAACAAACACGTGTTCATCTGCTCTACCACTAGCAAACAACCGTACTGATTAAATAACATAAAAGTCAAGCAGTTCCCTAAAAGTCCAACAGATGGCAGCAATGCGCCATGCAAAACAAAACACCCACAGTTTACAGGACACACTTCCTGCCTGCCAAAGAGACCCCTGGTGGTTGAAACCGGAAAATACAATATATGAAAAAAAATCTGAAGGCTCTCTGGTATTGTTCAGGGGGCCGGACCAAATGTGGAGGCGGCCGCGGGCCGTAGCTTGGGGACCACTGATCTACCTGATCCATCAAACCGAACAGATTAATCAGAAGCAAAGCAGTCTGAGGGATGATTAATGTTTGTTTGTTTTTTGTCAAACAGAAGACGTGTTGTGTTCTTTCTGGTCAGCAGGGTTTGTGGCCTGTTAAGGCAATTTTATCCAGTCTCTCTTTGTGATTGTTGAATCAAGAGCTTGAGCTCTTCAATTCTTTAGATGTTGTTCTGGTTATGTTGGTTATGAGCTGTCAGTGACCCCTCATTTGTTAATTTTCTCCATTTGTAGATCACAGTGATTCTGTAGAGTCCAAAAGCCTTAAGGCCTTGACATTGCTCTTGGCATCTTTCTATTTGACCACCTTGGCTTCACAGATAATCACCTTTTCATGCTGTTGAGCTCAGATGAACAACCATGGTGAAAATATCTGTTGGATGTCTTCAAGAAGCTGGTAGTGGATGAGTGTGTAGGTAATGAAAATGGAGTCACATGGCCCTTGAAGTCAAGCAGACGTGGAGGCATGAATCAGGCTTTGTAAATGTCTTTCATGACTGATAGATTTCAATTACTTTGTTTCTTATCTGTTCTCATCTTCCCCACACAAACCAGGCCAGTGCTCCTAAGAACCCATTCAATCACTGAACAGAGGCTTAAAACAAATCAATGTGTGAATGTGCCATAACTTTCTCCAGCAGAGCAGAAAAAAAAAACCATTCAGTTATTAGAGCTGGAAATTACAGATTGTACTGAAACCTGGGAGCAGTGATGGACTCTGACCTGAACCTTCAGAGTCACATAGAGACAGTTACCAAGTCGGCTTTCTATCACCTACAGAACATTTCCAGGATTAAAGGACTAATGTTTCAGCAGGATCTAGAGAAACTCATCCATGTTTAGTTGCATTAATTACTGCAACAGTGTCTCTACAGGTTTGACTAACAAATCAATCCTCCAGCTGCAGCTGATCCAGAACGCTGCTGCTGGAGTTCTGACTAATCTACTCAACGCCTCTAGTAGATCAGTCTAGAGACATCCACAAATGCAAAAGTGAGGATTTTGAATTTGGGTCCACTTTAAACCCACACATCGTGAAATGGATAGCTTGTTGCACTAATAAATGTAACTGTCCTTTGAAAACAGCTTTTTGTTATTTGGATTTATCTCTGGGTGATATTAAAACTTGTTTGATTAACTGAAACATTTAAACATGACAAACTAAGCCAATACAGACTGTTGACTGGTTGAAGGTTGATGCAGATCAGGATTGCAAAGTGGAAGCCGATGTGATTTTTGTCCTATGATAATGAAAAGGGATTGTGTGTGTTCTGTGTGCGGACTGTGTGTGTGGGCTGTGTGTGAGCTGCATGGAGCGCTAAAAGACGGCAGTCTAAACAGCTGATTGCGATCACAGGAAAGCAATACAGAAAACTCAAACAGAAACTTCCTGTGCATGTCTCGCTCTGGCCAGAATATGAACTGATTCATGATTCCATAAAGGTTTTCTCTACAACTCTTATAAACCAGAATAACCATTATTTTTTTTTACATTTTACAACCTGATGAGAGAATTCCAGTTTCCCTCATCATTTAAACAACCTGCATCATCAGATTAGCAAATCACACACAAGTTCATTTTCATTAATATATCAGTTGAGTCATCACAGGCTTCTTATTAATGCTAAAATCTGCAGCTCTTCAGTTCCAGTGTGTGAACAACATACCGCAAACCGCACACAGTGTGTTATAAATGAGTCAGGCACGTCTGAAATCCACAGATCACATGCTGGAGTTATTCATTAAGCAGCTCCACAGTGCAGATCATCTCAGGATTCCTCTGCTGATCTTCACATTTTGGCCGAGTTCACACTGAGATGGATATGTGGGAAAACTCTGCTTAAAGTGTCACTGACATGATCTATATATAAATATATATATGAAATTATATCATTTATAGTTCATTTTAAAATATGTTTCTGTCTGTGTAATGATAAAGGTTTCTCACAGTCTGCTATAAATTCTATGGCATTGCAGAGTGTCGATGTTTACGTCTTTAGTAACTCAGTCAAATGCCGGCGCCATCTCATGACACAATGAGACTGCAAACAACTAATGCTGAATACACAGAAGAGGATGATTTGAGCAATTTATCTGCAGTTTTGTAGGAATAATCAATATGGAGTAATGATGAAGAGGGAGCTGGTTCTACTGCAACCATATTTGTTTGAACCATATAGATCAGGAAGCAACAACGACATTTCTAATATTTCTTGGGAGGAAGAACTGACACCAAGGAACCTCAAAGTCATTGATTAAAATAACAGAAAACTTTATAGAAACTTATAAGAAAAGGAGAAATGTCAAAAAAATTTGAGTTACATTCATGTTAAAATAATTGTGCCAGCAGGAGTTTTGATGAAAGGGATAACTTCTCCTTCTGTTTGCTGATTGGCTCAGTAGAAATTCTACTGGAGGAATCCAAGTGAATGGGAGAAAGTCCAGACTGAACTACAAGTAAGATTTGAATCGAGTGGAAGAGCATATGAATGTAATAGTCAGGCTGTGGCTGTGCCTGATGAAGCTGTAACTGAAGATGTCCCAACTACTAAATCAATTGTTTTCCAGTGTTTTGGGTTTCTAGTGGGAATAATAAATAGCAGCACAGTGACAAAACAAGTTATTCAAAAACTTAGAGGAGCTGCATCTAGCACAACTATTAGCACAATCATAGCACATGCTAGCAATAATAACTGGAAATTGGAAATGATCTGCAGTAGAAGCACTGTCCTTAAGTTTGAAGAGCTTCGGGAAATCAGAAAAGGACATTTGTTTGGGATTTGATAGAAAATATATTAAAATGTACAGTAGATGTCTTTTTGCAGGATAAGTTTGATCTCGTCTTCTTTACATTATTAAATGAATATTAAAATCTCATCCCGTCACATTTTGTGAGCTCAATATCAAGTCTCGTCTGGTTTTGTGAGTTTTATGTATCATTAAGCCCCAAACTCAGTAGATCCAGAAAACACATGAGTTTATATGCCTGGAATCCCTTAGATCCACACGATGTTAACCACAGGAGGCATCTGGATTCATGGATCTTGTTCAAGGCAAGTTTAGGCATAGTCAGGAATTAGCCTGTGAAAAACAGTCACGCATGTGATGACCTGAATGTTGTGCTCAGGATTTTTTTGGAGGTTTATTTCTTTTTGCAACCGAAATGATTACAGTGAAAACTGACTTCATGAAATGATCCAATACGCTCTGGAAACGTTCTCAGATCAAGCTCATAAAAGAAACAGTAGGAATCTAAAGAGGAGGAAATCCTTTCCCTTCCTGCTGCTTTCAAGAATAAGAGGTGTGACAGTCTCTCTCAACTAAACCAAAACACACACGCACAAATACACACACGTTTCTGAGGGTGCTAATGCTCAGCGCTACAGCAGACACTTTTTTATTAAATACAATTTCTCAATGAAACTGATGGCAAAAACTTCAGACACAAAAAATGGTTTTTACCCGTCTGCAAAATATTTACAAAGTCTAACAAAGAGGAAGTGATTTTTGGCACATGTGAGCAAATTTTACTCACTTCTCCAGCACTAACTAGCACCCTCTGTCAGAAAGGCTGGGGTAGTGTTGAACAAAAGCACAAAATATATCTTCTTTCTTATATAGCTTTCATTTAACATTTTTGTTGATAACATTGTGGGAAACAAAGGGCTGCTGTTTGGTTAGACTGAGCAAAGATGGTTTTATGTAATATGTTCTGATATAAGTGTGAGAAATCAGACATAGCAAGTTGACGATTACCTGGTTTAGCTCTGCAGCTTCAGATTCCAGAGAAAAATGTTTCTGTTGAAGCTAAACAACATTAGAAATGTCCAGCAGAGGTCATGTGATCAGAGCCTGTGTAAGGAGCTTTAACTTGGCTTCATGTTTGATTGGAGTGTGTTATGTTTGGAAACACCTAATGCTGTGGAAGTTTGAATTCTTTTATTCTATTTCCATTCTGTAATCCAAATGTACCACTGGTGACCCACAGCATCATGCAGCCTCCACCAGGCTGGATCTGCCCCCTGGGTTAAAATCTCATCTCCTCCAAACATCAGCATCATTATACATCTAGACTTTTTGTTTCAACTTTGAGCAAAATGAGAAGAATAAATCATTTAGATTACCTTTTTTCTTTTTTTTCCAATCCAAAACAATTCATCACAAAAAAAATATTTATGCAGTAGTTCATAGCATCTCTTAACAGTTTTTCTCAAATAAAAGCTAAAAGTTCATTTAAATTTATATATAAAAAAGTTTTTTGGATTGTTTTTTTTTGTTTAAGTTTTTTGTTGATTTATTTTGAAAACAAAAAAAGGTTCAAATAAATCCTTAAGACCATAAATTTAATCTGAGAAATTTAATTGGAGCTGTTCCAGCCCACTCAAAGCATGTGACACTACAGCCATATTCATCCGTTCATGGACACATTAATACACCGATCCATCATAACCTTGGGTTCAAATGCTTTTCTCAAGGGCACGTTGACATCTGACAGGAGGAATCTGGAATCGATTGCAAGACAATACAACCATCAGGAAGTTGGTTCTTAGTAAAACTAAAACTTTGTTGACACATTTGACTCGATTTTAGCTTTAAATCGTCTTTGCCTCCTGCTTATTTCAGCACTGCAGCATAATGTCTTGCTCACTCTGTCTTGCAAAGAACAAAAATCTCTAGATCTGACAATGTGAGGATCTGCTGCACAGTTCTCTTCAGGTGACCCTGGAGATTTAGCTCTGGTTGAGTAGCAAAAAGTCTTCTTTAAATCACATTAAGTTACAGATTATTTGTTTTTACAAATAATCAAATTCAATGTAAGCCACGGCAGATGTAATAATAATAATAATAATAATAATAATAATAATAATAATAATAATAATAATAATAATAATAATAATAATAATAATAATAATAATAATGACGACGACGACGATGATGATAATCTATTATCTAGGTTATTATTTCAGGGTTTTTTTGTAGTGTGTGTTCGTGTGTGATGGGTGGAAGTGGAATGGGGGTCGCTGTTCTCATATGTCGCTAAATCTTATGAAGTCGCTGAAGAAACACAGTGTGTCCCCACAACAGCAGGAAACCCGAAGCGAGGGGCTCCTGGGAGGGAGGCCCCGGTAGAAATAATGGAGATGTGTGTGTGTGTGTGTGTGTGTGTGTGTGTGTGTGTGTGTGTGTGTGTGTGTGTGTGTGTGTGTGTGTGTGTGTGTGTGTGTGTGTGTGTTGGGAGGCGGGGTTGGGGGGCGCTGACCAGAGGAAACTCCCACTGTGGGCGTCTCTTCTGGTTCCATTATTTATTGAGACAACTCTGTCTACCAGTGGCGCCTTTCCCACGTTTTTCTCCAGAGGACGAAGAGCGGCTGGCTCGGACTCACTCCGCCGGGATTTACCGCCAGCTGGAGGTCTTAAAGCCCGTCCGGACCGCCGCAGGACTTTCGCAGTAGTTCTGGAAAGTTCATACTTCATGGTTGTACGGACGGACAAACTCGGTGTTGGGCTCCGGACCCTGCCAACTGGACCGTGTCGTACAGGTAGGTCTGTCTCGCCGGACCGGATCACTTCCTCTGTCAGTCCGGAGATCTTTGGACCTCAGTGGGTTCTGACTGCCAGCTGCAGGCGGGCCGCGGTGGAGCGGATGGATCTGAGCCAATGGAGCAGAAAAGTGTCCAGATGTTCAGGGAATAACTTTATCAACTCAAAACCGACAGATTCGTTTCAGTAAACGTCCCGCAGTATAAATGGAAGAGGCGGTGATGAAGCTATAACCTGCTGTATTACATATGAAATAATCATCTCTAGTCATAATCTGAGACCTTTGTGTGCTCTCTTGGATTTTATCTTAAACACCAACAATGTAGTGCAGAATCCTGAAGTGCAAAGTGTGCATGCTTTGCTTTTCCAATATATTTTTATAAATCAGGATATAAACCAGCTCCACTGCAGCTCAAGTCTTCCCTGGAATGACTCCATCAGCTTCACACATCAAACTGACGAGGTCGGTCCTCTTTTCAGAGCAGCTCAGTCAGATTGGATGGAGACCTGTATTGTGACAGACTCAGTTAGGTTTAGGTCTGGACTTTGATTATGCCATTTCAGCAGTTGTTTATGTTTTGATCTGAACTCTTCCACTGCAGCCCCGGCTCTGTGTTTGTGTTGTCCTGAAAGTGATAGATCTGCTCCAGGCTCTATTCTTTGGCTTCCTGCAGCAGCTTTTCTTCTGGTATCATCCGTCTCATCACCTCCAATCAGAAAACCCCACCCGCAGCATGATGCTGCCTCCAATATATTTCTTCTACGTTTCCTTAGCTGTATTCTTACTCGTTTTTCCAACCATACCTTATTTGTTGCTCTTATTCTGCTGAAGTTTGTCCCATAAAGCTCAGATGTGTGTTTGTGAGCTGGCTTCAAAGAGCTGTGAATCTCTGCAGCTCCTCCATGGTTACCATGGTTATCACATCTGTAAGGAAATGCTCTACTTGGTCGGCCATGTCTTGGCCAGGTAATGAGTTGCACTGGATTTTTATTGTAGCATCAGAGTAAAGGGGAATGGCTACCAATGTCTTCCACACTCTTTAGGTTTTTATTTTTGTTTATTATTAAGCTCCTTCCACTTCCCTGCTCTGCTACTTTGTGTCAGTCTGTTAAATCTCCATAAAATAATCTGATTCTTTTAGGAAAAAAAATTAAAAAGGGCGGAATGCTTTAACTAGGCCGTAAACAAACACAGAGGCACATATGAAGCATTGTGGTAATGCTACTGTCGTGTTCTTCTTATTTAACATGAATATTTTTGAAATGTTATATTAGACTCTAGAGCAGAGGTGTCCAAAGTGCGGGCCAGGGGCCATTTGTCGTTCCATGACTGATTTTGTGCGGCCCCTGATTAACTTAAATTTATCCCAGCAGTGCAGGTGGTTGATGCACAAGAACTTCCATCCAGCCATCCATTTTCTTGCACCCTTGTCCCTTAGTGGGGTTGGGAGGGTTGCTGGTGCACAAGAATTTTTTTTTCCCAATTAGAACAAAACAATGACCCAAAAATGAAAATGTTCTTACAAAAATGTTAGATGCACCACAAAGTATTTGTCTTTTACAGGAGCAGTATCATGTATTCTGCAGGCATCTTGTGCATTTTTATAGCACAATCAAGTAATTATCTTACCTTCAGTTTCTGCTCAAACTGAAGGTAAGATCAGTTTCGGCAAGATCAGTAAGATCAGTTTCTGATACTGTATTTATGAAATATTACTTTAAAAATGGACTTTATAATTTAACGTCTTTAAATTGGACCTCTGTCTCTTTATTAAAAACTCCTGCTCTTTCTGAAGCTCCACCTTCAGGTAGTCATCACAACATGGCTCCTCTATTAACCCTTCAATAAAATTTTTAGCAGCGTTGCTCCTATAATGAACTCAGCAGATTACTTCTGGCTAGTCTGAAGGAGCTGAGTGGGGCAGTCACTGGGAAGGGCTGCTCTGTGAGGCAGAAGCTCAGAAGCTTATAGCTGCACCACAAAGGAGGAGCTGCATCTCGAAGGCGGGGTTAGGTTCACCCAGGTGTTTTGCACAGCTGGATGGTTGCAATGGAGATTAAAGGATTTCTTAAATATGCATGAAAGTATCAAGGCAACGCTCCAGATAAATTTTTGATGATGGAATAACATTATAATATTGTGTAAAGCTCAAAAAAGCAGATTTTACATAATACTTCCCCTTTAATAGTAAAACGATTTGCTTTCCTTTAATTTCTTGGCAGATTGGTAAATTGATTTCTACACTGAAGCAGACTTTAGAGCTCCAAAATCTGCTTTTAATTATGTTAAAATTTTCTAAATAAAGACTGACCTAAATTTTGTTTTTGTTGCTGAGATTGGACTAAATCTTAAAATAAATGAATACAAGTTTTGCCTTTTCTTCTTTAGGAAAAACATGTGAAAACCTTTTGAATTTTGGATCTACAATGATTTGCAAATTCCTTTCCTACAAAAACAAATCTAATTTCTTTGTTTAATCAAAATATTTCATGCTTAGTTTATTGTTGAGCACGAAAGAAAATGTTAAAATAGTTTTTTTGTTTTTTTTGGTCCATGTTCCAACATGTTTGAGCAGCCCTGCTTTACTCCTGCAGAACTGCAGCTGATTATTTATAACACTGGCTTTGTCCCTAAATACAGAGCCCTCCAGGTGACATGGGGAATTTGTTTTCTTTTGCGTCCCCTCTAAATAATCTATTGATCAGTTCATTCGGCATAATTGAATACTGTAAGCCTTTCTTACGGTGGCCGCCGTAATTTCTGCTTTAATACAAGCTTTATTTAAGGTTAACCCATGGACTATTGAGTTATTATCGCGGGGTAATAAGTCATCTGATTGTGTCTTTGTTGTTTCGTCTGAATGGTTTAAAGGGCTGCTTTCAGTGCCGTTCCATCTGAGCCTTAACTGACATAAACATGCAGTGAATAAATCGATTTTCAATGAGTTTTTTGCACCAAAGCGTTAGTAATAATAATAATAAACACGTTTTATTATTATAAAACACAGCAAACAAATGGTGGTAGAGGGCCGCACTGGGTTAACGCGGGAAATCTCATCTGTCCGTGTATCAATCAACTCCAAACCTCTTCTTTGTTCTGTAACAATTATCGATTTATTTAATTTTGATTATCATGCTCCAAACTTTACGAGGACTGACCACCCCGTTCAACCGCTTCCTCATACACACGGAGCCAGCAGCCAGTAACCTTCCCATTCATACTTCATGACAGTCACGCCCACATCGACACGCCCATCACCAGGTGTCAAAGCCGCTGCTTCTGTCATATCAATAATTATTTAATTCATACGACTCTTTAGAGCCTTAGTGAAAACGTGTTTATTATTATTAACTCTTTATTAAAAACTGATTGAAAATCGATTTATCTACTGCATGTTTATGTCTGTTAAGGCTCAGATGGAACGGCACTGAAAGCAGCCCTCATTCAGACGAACACAATAGACACAATCAAATGACTTATTACCCCCCGATAATAACTCAATAGTCTGTGGAAAAACCGCACATAAGCTTGTATTAAAGCAGAAATTACTGCGGCCACCGTAAGAAAGGCATACAGTATTCAATTATGCCGCATGAACTGATCAATAGATTTTTGCGAGGGGACGCAAAAGTATTGCGAAGGAACGCAAAAGAAAAAAACTTCCCCATGTCCCCTGGAGGGTTCCGTACCTAAACATATAAATAGATGTATAAACAGATTTTTTTAAAGCCAGCACCATATTTCAGGATGGTAAATCATCACTTTTCATGCTGAACTGTAATATGTGGAGTTTGTATGATATAAGTGAGTCACTTTTCCTCTAAAACCCTCAAGAATTTTGGATCTGAAGCAAAACAAACCTGGACCATTTTCCCCTTTAAACTTGACTTGCTCTCTTCTCTGTGATGGTTTAAACAAAGTCTGTGGAAGGTTTACAGCCTTCTGCCTCACTTCCTGTTTGGCACTTGTGTGTATATTTTCCAGCCTGGATGGATGGGAGCCATGAGCAGCTGGTATGTTAGTATGAGAGCTATGAGGAGCTGCCAGCCGGCTGCAGAATCTGGTGTGTAGGTGAGGGACCAGCTCAGACTGAGTTAGACCAGGACAGAGACTTTTAGGACCCAGATGAGAAAACACAAGGACCTACACACACCGACTGGGTCAGACTTCTGTTTACCTCCGTCAGATTTTTAGGTCTGTGTAATGCTCCTGAGTCCTCAGAAGGTTTTCCATGCAGGTTTTTGTTGCGCTGTGCAGCCGAGGAAGTTCTTTTCTGTCCAATTGCTTCGTTCCGCTCTGGCTCTTTTCATGTGCTTGTCTGGAGAGTTGGATCAGGTCCACCAGATCGGCCTCTGCCCAGCCCACATTTCAAACCAGGACCTTCTGGCTCCGAGGCAGCAGCTCTGACACCTGTGTCACTGTGCTTGGTCTGACACACAGGAAATCGAAGCGTTAATACAGTGCAAAAGTATTCCTTCTGGAGATTTGCAGTCCTGTATAATACAAACACAACACAATGTGTTATTGTGAAGTGAAAGGATTATCATACATGCCTATCAAACTTTTCCAACTTTTTCATAATGTGAAATATGAACTTTTTACATTAATTTAAAAGTATATTATGACGACTATCTTTAGTTTGCCTCATCTAGGCTCGAGTTTCTGTCCAGCTCATCAATCACTTTGGCTTTTTCAGTTAACACACTCAAAGATCACATCCATTTTAATGAATTTGTTTTTACCCACAAATACATCCATGTTTAGATTTTAACAATTGGACCAAAGGTTCATGAACTGAATTTGATTTAGATTACAAAAAAGCATCTAATCTTCAATAATTACTATTTTCTATGGTTTGAAAATAGCATTAAAAATCTTGTTTCCAATGCATTTCATGAAATGGGAGGATTTCATGAAATGAATGCATCTCTGTTCATAAACTAGGATTTGAATGATCTCTATGTTATCCAGGAAAAGGCAGTCCAAGTTTTGAATTAATCCACGTTGGTTCAGATGTCCAATACCAAAACCACAAGCCATCTCTATCAGTGTTTTAGTTGTTGCTTTATAAAGAACAATAAAACTCAACAAGGCAAATGTTAGGTACTAGAATGTCAATAAAACCAGCAGAAAATCCCATTAGAGACTTAAAAGATGTAGAAGTCTGAACTGGAAAGCATGTAGAAACCATTGTTCTATAAACAGAACCCAACCCCAGACTTCAGAGTATTTCAGCTTAACACATTTTCCTCCAAGATTGCCATACATACAACATCAGTATAATCTGGGAGCTACTTCCTTTTTTACTTCAAAATAACAGTCTGTCAAGCGTCATGGGGTTTGGATGTTTTCATCGTGAGGAAATGCCTCCATCTTGCCACTCTGCTCCACATCCCAGACATGATGTGGGGTAAGGTGTGTGTGTGCATGTGTGTGTGTTACACACTTCCTGTACCTTTTTGTCAGTTTTGTAGGGACATCCAGTTCTTGGTAATATGTGTGTTGCTTTAAATTTAAATCCCTCTGATGCTGTAGAAAGCGGAGGACCGTGGCTTTTTGGTCAAAGGTGGAGCTTGGAAAATATCAACTAGACCTGCTGGCTTTTATTTGGACTGGGTTTTTTAAATGTTTCTATAAAACACTGAAACTTGTTTTAAGCTGGGATGTTCAGGTTATTGGTGATGTAAAAAGTGATGTAATCATCTTGGTTTTAATACACTACCAAGACCCTTCATTTTTAACAGGCCCTTTTTTTCAATCTTCTTCTGCTGGTATAGATAATCAGTCCCTCCAGGATGCTTCAATGTTTTTTTTTTTTTATCATTTTTGTGGCATAAAATTACTGATTTTGCAGCAGCTTTTCCAAAACGTTGTGGTCACAGTTGAACAGTTTTATTTTATTTTATTTTTTTTGCCATAGCACAGTTCTCTTATTTTTGGGAGTTACGTGGCAAATATTCTTCTTAAGGTGAACAAATAAAGTCTAGTTAGCAAGTGTAACTCATCATGAGATGACGGCGGACGGTGTTAGGAGTTTGAAAAACAAATGCTGCGGTAACCGCGTCTCACTTTTATAACCACGAGCAAACACAGCATTTTAAATGATATGTTTAGCTCTTCTTTTCTTGAGTAAAACTGAAAGTAAAAACAAAAAAATAGGTCCTGTGGAAAGAGTGTGTGACCCATGAAGTAAAGACCAAATCTAGAGCCATAAACCTCTGTCAGAATTAGATTAGAAAATAGGTTTTCTATAATATACAAAATAGTTTACTCAGAAACACATCTTTTATTTATTTTATATTACCAAAAATGTGCCAAAAAGGTTAATCCAACTCTTAAATCTAGCTCCAAATGGTCGATGCTCCTGGTTTTGGTTAGCGAGAGCTGCTAATGTTGTCTAAAGGTTCTTGTTCCCATGATGCAAAGTGTAAAGGACAAATTATAGAAAAAAAAACCCTGTTAAAATCATAACGGAAAATTCCTTTGCATTTCTACAGTATGTTTATCAATTGGTTTGTTTTTTATAATGTGGTTGTATAATGTCTTCTCCCTGACTCTTTGCTCTTTCTGCTGTGGCAAAAAAGATTTCTTTTTACCATGTGGAAAGCAACAGTGAGCACAAGTTCTGTACAGAAGTGAAAAATGATTGGGTTTATTCCTGGCATTAACTAACTAACAAGGGATGTAAAACAGGCAACAACAACAGTAGCTTTCTACTATAGTTAGCATGGAGTTTGATTCGAACAGCTCCAGCTTTCAGTTGTGTGCAGCAAGTTGCATTTACTGGATATGTGAATAAAGGCGTCTGCTGTGGTGCCTGATCACTTGTGAATCTTCTGTATAAAACAACAAAGACTCAACAGTAATTAAACAGGCGTCTGTCTGTGTGTATGTGTGTGTTGAGCGCATTAATTATGGCTGCATGAAGCTGGCACCCTCCGCTGCTCTGCTCATCACACTCCACCCTCAACCACATGCATGTGCTCTGCATGCACGCAGCAGCGCGCCGGGCGCAGACGCTGTAATGAGACGCTCGGGCGAGGGCGGCCAAACAGTCCTCATTTTGTTTATGAGCCTCATAAGATGATGAATGTCATTTACTGTCCCCTTCTGCAGCCTCTACCAGCTCTGTTCACGGCGTAAACAGCTTTCTTCACTCTCTGTCTGTTTCCTGCTGGGATTTCTTCAGTTCTGAACAAAATCTGTATGGAGGCTGGGATTTGTTTCATGACGATGAAATGACATCTGTCAAAGTAATAAAGTAAAAAAACACATATCGGTTTGGATGTTTTTAGAATTTTTCACCATTTATTTTGAAAACATAAATGCCAGAATGACATCCTGAGGAAAAGTGATTCCTTAAAAAACATTGTGGAGAGCCGAGCAACATGACATCTCAATATATCCTGTAGGACACTCCACTTGCCAGCCACAAAAACTGCCGGGTTTTTTAATCTTTTAGATTATGAAGATCTGAAGAGGTGGCCTCAACAGAGTTTCCTGTTAGATTTAGTTCTACACTCTGGACGTCCCAGAATGCATTTTTCTTCTCATCAAATAGTTCTGCTGTTAGTTCAGATGTATGCTGAGACCTCAGGTTGACCTGGACTTTTCATTGTCTGTCATTTTGACTAACAGAGCCCAACAAAATCCAGTAATAATCTAATTCTACCCGTCAAATTTTCAAATATTCAACTGCATTTCATTTTCATTCAGTTCAATTAGTTATTAATACATGTATGGGTTTTTGTGTTCTAGTGAATGACTTCAGAACAGGCTGGCTCACATAAGGTGTTAAACAATGTGATGTCCTGTCTCCTACTCTTTGCATTATAAATAAATGATCTGATAACGGTAAAGAGGTGGATGTGGGAGTGAGAGTAGATCTCACTAAATATGACAAAATATGGTAAAATATGGATGGTAAAATTCCGGCAACCACAGCTTCTGGTATTTCACTGTAAATTAGAGATGTATCTTTTACATTGTGTGTGATATGAAGGTCTACACACTGACAACATTTACCTTTCGTTTTGGGCCTATTATTTTGCTTATTGATAAAAAAAAACAAAAAAAAAACAAAAAAGAAATCAATATTTGGGATTTATTGTGGATGAACATCTTAAATTTGGAGAATGAGTAAAAATCCTGTTAGATTTAGCGGGTGGAGAATTAGGTTATAAATGAAGTAAAATTCTATTGTGACCTGGGTTATAAATCTGGACAGATCCTGTCTGTCCAGTTCTAGAGTCTGGGGCTATTGTCACCGACCCTGTAGTGAGAAAGTCCAGTACAGAGTCCTGAGCTATTTCCTAAGTCTGACCAGAAACATTCTGAACCGGCCTTATATGGATGTAACCATGTGAGGTCAGATATATTGGAGATATGATGAGATTATGGAACAGGTTTATTAAAATGTCGGATCACAGATTCACATAACACCTTTTCTGTTGGGACTTCTATAACAGAGATATTTAGTTAAATAATTGCTTGGTAAAGTTATTGATGTTTATTCAGATTTCTTTTATTTTGGTGATGAAGACAAACTACAGTGTTTATTTAAGGATTGTGTGTTTCAATTAACTCAGTATGTTTCAGAAGCTCTTCCAGAGAGGACACTTTTATGTGTGAAGGATGTTATTGATGTGTTTGTGAACTATAAGCCTACTGGGACTGGGCAGCTTTTATGGTGAATGACACCAAACAAATAAACTTTAACTGACTAAATTATAACTAGCTTTTTCTCCATAGTGACAAAAACCACTGACTGTGGTCACAGTTCCTACAGATAAACAATGACATTAAACATTCACACTTAAATTAAATCACCAGCTGATGCAGTATTAGTTTATACTTGGCCAGCTTGTGCTGGTCAAGTAAAACCAGACCTTCTGGTTTTAATGGCTTTACTGGAAATTGACTCAGAGACATCTGAGCATCTGTGTGTTTCTTGAAAGAATCAGAAGAAGTCCATGTGTTGCACAACCTAAATGAGGTTTTCATTGTTCCATAAAACGAAGGGAGTTCCTAATGTTTCTCAAAACTCCAACGCGCCTCAAGACTGGAAAAATCTGAAGGAAGTAGGAACATTTAATCTCATTGTGAGTCTAATTTCATCGTCTTTTTCCTCTCTGCAGCGCAAAAGTCCCAGTAAGTGGATGCAGTCGAATGTGATGGATTCCCGGCGCTGCTTCCTGCTTCCGTGCGTCCTGGTGCTACTGCTGGTTCAGGTCCAGTCCAGACCAGCCACAGAAGACACGGACACAGGTCAGAGCCTTTGTGTGTTTTATCGCACAGAAACAACAGCTGATAAAGTAATTCAGCTGTCTGTTTGTCATGTGATCGAGTTTAGTTAAAGATTGAGGGTAAAGCTCATAGAAATACAAAGTTGGCCATAAAAACCACAGTTCTGTTTGGTTCCTAGTTCCAGGCTTGTGGTTTTTGGTTTTGTTCTGCTCTGTAAACAATAGTAACTGGGAGGTCCTGCTTATTTTTCTAACAGGCTGTTGAACAGTTTTGCAGGGATGTTTTGATAGATGAGACAACATGTTGGATGCGTTGCTGCTAGCATAAACCACATGTGTACCACATGTGCTTGCACACGGTCACGGTCTCATTCAGCTCTTTCTTGCTATTGTTACAGCTGCAATAGGCCACTTTTACACACACACACACACACACACACACACACACACACACACACACACACACACACACACATATATATATATATATATATATATATATATATATATATATATATATATATATAGCTATATAGCTCACTGTATAGCTGGGGGCTGGGGCAAAAAGTTACAACGGTGACATTGAGCTGTCAGTGTGGGTGTCAGTGTGGGTCCTTAGGCAAGACCCTTGGAGCTATATAGCCTACCTCATACCATGAGAGAAACAAATAAGCACGACATGCCGGCTCAGACGTCGCCCGGCCAAACAAGGTCTGCGTCAGGTGCTGGAGAACCAGAGCAACCTGATGAAAAATGGGCTACTGGAACAAGATGGAAATGGGCAAGAGGTGAAAACATTAATCTGTTGGAATGCTACTACTCAAGTAATCCTAGTCAGAGGGACTACAAGTACAGCCAGATGCCCATACCTGAAGCACTCGAAACTGCCAAACAAAGGCCAGCCGCCTAAAGAGATACACGAGAGAGAATGAAGCCAGGAGGATTAACCGGCTCTTCGCCACCCAACCAGCTAAAGTGTACTCTCAATGGCAGGGTAATAACAACAGAGCAGACCCACCCAGGCTGGAGCCTGAACAATACTAGAAAGGCATATGGGAAAGGGAGGCGTCCCACAACAGCAATGCACAGTGGCTAACTGTGGATCACAGCAACCTCCCTGAACAAGCCCCGGTAACCATCACTGTGGCAGATGCTCAACTGAACCAGCTGCTACAAAATGAGCAAAATGGGTCCCAAAATGGGACTCACCCTGAATGGTTAACTGAAGGGCGCACAATCCTGATACAGAAGGAACCCTCGAAGTCCCATCCAACTATCGGCCAATAACCTGTCTCTCTACAACATGGAAGCTCATGTCAGGCATCATAGCGGCTAAGATAAGCGGGCACATGGATAAATACAAGGGCATAGGCATAAATAGCAGAGGCTCCTTGTAGACCACACAGTCGCCCGAGACTGCAAAACCCGACACACCAACCAACACCAACCTGTGTACCGCTTGGATTGATTACAAGAAAGCCTATGACTTGGATCATTGAATGCTTAGAGATGTACAACATCAATAGGACTCTAAGAGCCTTCATTGCAAACTCGATGGGGCTGTGGAAAACCACCCTTGAAGCCAACTGCAAACCACTTGCACAAGTGTCCATCAAATGTGGCATATACCAAGGAGATGCTCTGTCTCCACTGCTGTGGAGGCCTGAACCCTCTCAGCCAAATCATCAACAAGACTGGCTACGGATACCGACTCAAGAATGGGGCCACGATCAGTCACCTCCTCTACATGGATGACATCAAGCTGTACGCCAAGGGCGAGCGAGACATCGACTCACTGATCCACACCACCAGGATCTACAGCACTGACATTAGGATGTCATTCGGACTAGAGAAGTGTGGTCGGATGGTTACAAAGAGAGGGAAGGTCACCCACACAGAAGAGGTCTCACTCCCAGAAGGAACAATAGCAGAAATAGAGCACAGTTACAAGTACCTGGGAATACCACAAGCAAATGGCAACCTCGATGAGGTCACAAGGAAAGGAGCCACAGCCAAATACCTCCAACGAATAAGGCAAGTCCTGAGAAGCCAGCTCAATGGCAAGAACAAGATCCGTGCAATAAACAGCTATGCCTTACCAGTAATCAGATACCCTGCCGGAATAATTAGCTGGCCAATGGAAGAGATGAAGGCCACGGATGTTAAGACTAGGAAGCTACTAACCATGCATGGAGGATTCCACCCCAAATCCAGCACCCTGAGACTGTACACGAGCCGTAAGGAAGGAGGCAGAGGACTAGTGAGTGTGAGAGCCACTGTCCAGGATGAAACATCCAAGATCCATAAATACATCAAGGACAAAGCCTCAACAGACGATGTGCTCAGCGAATGTCTCAGGCAATGGGGAACAGAAGACAAGGTGCTGGAAGTACCATCATGGGAGGACAAGCCCCTACATGGGATGTACCACCGACAAATAACTGAAGTGGCTGATATCAGGAAATCCTACCAATGGCTGGAGAAAGCTGGACTCAAGGACAGCACAGAGGCTCTCATCCTGGCTGCCCAGGAACAGGCCCTAAACACCAGAGTAATAGAGGCTCAGATCTACCACACCAGACAAGACCCAAGGTGTAGTTTGTGCAAGGAGGCCCCTGAGACAGTCCAGCACATAATAGCAGGGTGCAAGATGCTGGCAGGGAAAGCATACATGGAACGACAGGAACATCTGTGCAGAATATGGACTGGAAGCCCCGAGATCAAAGTGGGGAACACCTCCAAAAGTGGTGGAGAATGACCGAGCTAAGATCCTGTGGGACTTCCAGATCCAGACAGACAAGATGGTAATGGCGAACCAACCGGACATTGTGGTGGTGGATAAAGAACAGAGGAAAGCCGTTGTGGTGGATGTAGCAATATCAAGTGATTACAACATCAGGAAAAAGGAGCATGAGAAATTGGAGAAATACCAGGGCCTCAGGGAGGAACTGGAAAAGACCTGGAAGGTGAAGACCACAGTGGTGCCTGTGGTCATCGGGGCCCTTGGGGCAGTCACCCCCAAACTGGAGCAGTGGCTCAAACAGATCCCAGGAACAACATCAGACATCTCAGTCCAGAAGTGTGCAGTTCTAGGCACAGCCAAGATACTTCGCAGAACCCTCAAGCTCCCAGGCCTCTGGTAGAGGACCCGAGCTCAGAGGATGAAACAGACCACCCGCGGAGGGTGAGAAGGGAATTTCTTTTTATATATATATATATATATATCTATCCATCCATCCATTTTCTTGCACCCTTGTCCCTTAATGGGGTCGGGAGGGTTGCTGGTGCCAATCTCCAGCTAACGTTTCGGGCGAGAGGCGGGGTACACCCTGGACAGGTCGCCAGTCTGTTGTAGGGCAACACAGAGACACACAGGACAAACAACCATGCACACACACTCACACCTAGGGGCAATTTGGAGAGGCCAATTAACCTGACAGTCAGGTTTTTGGACTGTGGGAGGAAACCGGAGTACCCGGAGAAAACCCACGCATGCACAGGGAGAACATGCAAACTCCATGCAGAAAGACCCCAGGTATATATATATATATATATATATATATATATATATATATATATATATATATATATATATATATATATATATATATATATATATATATATATATATATATAAGTGATTCTTGAGAATAGGGACAAAACAGGTCCTATGGATAAAGCACAAAATTTGAATAAAATATACACAAAATATAATTTCTTCAAATATCTGACTAAACTAACCTGGGTCATGTGAACACAACAATGTATATTTTCCAGGTATTTGCTGAATATTTTTTTATTTTAAACATTGTGGATGATGCCATTGTGGATGGGGACACCAGAACTTCCGAGGACCCCATGACCACTTCCTTTCTCTTCTTTTGCTAAGAGGGCTAGTTAGCTCTGGTTAGCTATGTTATTCTTTAGTTTTTTCTTCTGTCTTATTCCTAAGTTGTTTGTCACAACCATGATGTGTCAACACCATAACTGACAATTTACAAAACTTTTATGAAATTTTGTGAAATAAATGCTTAATTTTGGTAAAATGTAAAGATTTCATGGACCCGATGAGCTACAATATGGCCTCCTTCAGAATAACATCATAAAAATTGAGGTAGTTTGGCATTTTGTCAACTCCGTCAGATGTTGACTCCATCAGAGTTTTTGTGACTCTTTCTGTGAAATTGTTGTCAAATCTCACCTAAATGTGTAATTAATTCATTTTAATGTATTTTACATAAATTGCATTACTTCACATGTACCAAGTTTTTTATTTTACTCACTGGTTTGTCATCACCTTCAGTTCTGTGTCATCTCCATCATGCAGTGTCAACTCTGTCAGATGGACGTTTTGTTGTTTTTTGTTTTAAATAATATTTATTGTGTTTCTTGAGAAGCATTTATCTGTAAAATAAGTAAAAAAATATCACTAATAGGGTCATTAAAAATTATTTTTTATTTATTTTTGTCAGATGGTGATAACAGCGTTCTAGGTTAGGTTGATTAAAAATGTAATTTAAAAAAAAAATGTTGCAACTGGGAGCCTGCACCTTTCCAAAACATTATTTGTCATATTTGCATACATAAGGTTGAGAAATAACAAAAAAAAATCATGGGAAAATTAAAACGCATTTTGTCCCTATTCTCAGGAATCACTATATGTTTTCCATATTTGTTCAAACTGTCACTGTGCCGTGACCTTATGATTGTTTCTGGTTGTTTCTGAGCCAGAGGACCACAGGGAGGAGGCAGAGGAGCTCCGTTCTGTCTCATATCATACTGTCAGGACGTACAGGGACAGTTTGAACAAATATATAAAATAATAAATACTTTTAGAAATGTTACCTATTGCAGCTTTCCTCTAACAGATTTCTTCTATTTCGCACAGAAAGGTTAGTTTTGTAATCTTCAACATTTATGTCAGATAAAAAGATAAAGATAACCATGTCAACAAACAAAAGCTGTTTTCAAATGATGACCTCATGTATTAAAGAAGAGGTTCTATCCAACTAGAACCTCTGTGAAAAAACCCACACTCTGTCTGTGTGATACTTTGTGTCAGAAATGGACCCAAGCACAGACAGGAGTCTCATATTGAAGGTATGACTCTACACAAAGAAACTCAGAATATCTACAGCTCTGCAGGCCTCACTGCTTCTGCTAAGGTTCATGTTTATGAGTCATAGAAGGGTTCCAAGGCTGAAGATTTCTGCAGACCAAAAAGAACAAAAATGCTTATTTCATATTCTCCAAAAAAATGTATTTTAAAATATTCTGTTGACTGGCGAGACAAAAGAGGAACTCTTTTTAGATGTGCATCCTGTTATATGCATAGATGGTGTGAAATCAACACAGCTTTTCAGACAAAGGACATCAGCAATTAAGCAAGCTAATACTAGTGACAATCATCTGAAGCCCAAATCAACCAGTGAATGGCTCAAAAACTAAAATGGAGGTTATGGATTAACCTAGTCAAAGTCTGGAATTAAATCTGATATAGATGCTGTGCCCTGACCTCGGACATGCTGTTCTGCACAGTGTGACTGAATTAAAACTGTTCAGCTAGAAGCACAGGGCTAAGCTGGCTGGGATAGCTTCAGTCCTTCTTAAGAGAATTCAGCATTTTTGAACAAAATTTTGCATTTACTCAGGTTATCTTTGTCTGATTTAACATGTGTTTAAAGCTCTGAGACATTTCAGCGCAACATTAAAAGCAACAGGAGAGGAAATCTGTTTGAAGGCACATATCGGTACTAGAGCATCTGAAACGCTGGCAGACAACATACTGAAGCAGGCTGCTGCTGAGGCCACATTGTGTTTACTGCTCAGCATTCCCATGACTGGCCTGCCTGCTGCTCTGCTCTCACTATGGTGCCGAAATGCATCACATTACAGAGCTCAATGTGTCCCAAACCTTGACCAGTAAACCATTCATGGTTGTTTTTTTCATGAACCATTCAGTCCCAATTGAGTTGTTTAACGTGGCTTCACTGTTCTCCATAAAGGTTCTGAGCTGAGCAACAGTTAGGCTTACTTAGTTCCTCCAGGATGTCATGATGGTTTTTTGTGATTGTTGTTGCTTAGAAGTACTGATTTGTCAAAGTTGTGAATTCTTTCAGTCTTATTTTCGCCGTCTTTCAAAAAGGTGAAATTGCTGCACATAACCTTCCCAGAAAAGAGACAGAATTTTGACATGGTTCATGTTTACAGTGAACATTTTCAGAGTTCTTCTTGAAATAGCAGCTTGATACAAATCAAATCCTGTCCTGAGGAGAGGTCAAAGTGCAAATTGTCTCATTCAGGTTAACATGAACTGTAGACACAGTAGAAGCAAATTCTTCATGTCAGATTAATGTTATAAAGATTAATTTGCTCTTTAGCGTCACTCATGCTTTCATCTCAGGTTTTCAAGAGATGTTGTGAAACAGGAAGTTAAATTAGGAGGGGTCGAAGGGGATTGGTCAAAATTCAGCTGAGTTTCTGTGATTGGTCAGAAAAAAATGAAATACAAAAAACGTTACGGTGATCGGTCAGATTTACAAAAAAGTTGTCATGACTGATGAAAATTGCAAGTTTGTGGAAAACTGGCGAATGATGAGTGAATTTGCATTAATAGTTGAAATCACAGCTGCCTGAAAGAACGGATTAGTGTCACAAGATAAATGATTTTCCAAACTTACCAGTACTATAATCATTTCAGGGACCAACTACTGAGCGACGTTCCTGACCATTAAACCTGGATGTAGGAAGAGACGAACAGTAATTAATTAAACTAATCTGAGACAAAAATTGAATCGGCTTTTTGCTGTCTAACAAAATATAATTCAAATTGAATGTAATCATCTCCTCATGTTCTGGATTCACATCACTCAAACTGATTTCCCATGCTCCTTTGCTACTCTGCTCAATGAAGTCAGCTCTTTTTGAAAGTGGTCTCGGCTTCTTTACAAGCTGTTTGGTTGTCATTCAGAGGTCCCTCCTGCTCTCCTTTGTTTTCGTCTCTGATCTCAGCTGTGGTTGTATGTATTACAGTTTGTGCTCTTATATAAAGGGCTTTAACAGGATGGTGACTTTTTCTAGGTTTGGTTGAGTTTGGCTCAGACGCGTCTGAAAACGGTTAAAGGGATTTTTTCTTTCTTTTTTTTCTTCTCTTTTTTTTGTGGTGTGACCATGGTTTGGCTCTGTGGGTGCTGGTTATGGTCTGTAGATTCTGTCCAGACACAGGAACACAGAAACACATGCACCCTGTCGCTCTCTGTTATGGGCTCACTGAGCCAACCGGCTCAGCATAAAGCTGCACTTTCAGGCACCATTTATGCTCCTTCCTCTCTCCCTCTGTTTATGAATATGTATGTATACATCTAGCGTGTCTGTGTGTACTTGGTTGTGTTTCACCAACCATCTGGGCTCCAGCTGACTGTCTGTAGCACCATTGTAAACTCTTGTTTTCATCTCAGTCAAGAATCCATCAGATCTCGTCTCTCTGCTCCAGCCCCCTTTTATAAACAAGGCCTGCTTTCAGTTTCCCAGCTCCCTCTGCTCTGCTGCATGCTTTCTGAAATCACACCACTTCTCCGAATTTAGAGGGAAACAGAAGTTCTGGTCATGCCTAGAAAGTGGTCAGTGTTTGAACCATAGCTGCACATTTGTGACTGTGGTCAGTGTTGGTGACCATAGTCACTGACTCTGGACAAACTTTCAGAGTCAGAGATTGACCACATTCGTCTCAGAAAGAGAGTTTCTATTATAAGGGCAGTATTGTGGAAAACATACTTTTTGGAGCTTTACATCATGTTATAATGATAACCCTCATCAAAAACACACCTGGAGTGTTGGTTTGATTCTTTCATGCATGTTTACAAAATCCCTGAATCTCCCATGGCCACCATTCAGCTGCGTGAACCTAGCTCCACCTTCAAGAACAAAGCTCCTCCTCAGGAGCTGCAACTTCCAAGCTTCTGCCTCACAGAGCTCCTTCAGACTAGCCAGCAGCAATTAGCAAACACCTGGTGGAACTGAGCATCTGCTGAGCTCATTATAGGAGCTACTTCTCAGAGCAATGCTGGTAAAAACGTTGCTGAAGGGCTAATAGAGGAACCATGTTTTTGGAGGCGGAGTTTCAGAAAGAGGAGGAGTTTTTAAATCGAGACTCAATTTCAAGGCGTTAAATTGCAAAGTCAATTTTCTTTTAAGTCATATTTGATATAAATAAGATTTTTATAACAACTGAAGGTAACAAAGTTACTTGATTGTGCTATAAAATGGCACAATCTTGTCCCTCTTGTCCTGTGGGGACACACCCAGCGGGATTCACCCTGGATTTCTTCATGATAACAGGATTTCTGCTGTTTGGACCTTGTGGATTCCTGGATTATCAACAAATTTGTGACAGACTTGGCCAAAGTAGTGAACACTCAGACTGCTGGTGTAAATAGAGACGCAAGTTGGATGTGAGTCTTGCTGAGACTCGCAGCCCAGCTGAGGACTTTAAAACTCACTAATGGAATAGAATCGATCTTGGAGAAGTCGCCAGTTTCGGTTCAGTGGAACGACCAAATTAATTTGGATAATTGGGAACTGAGATGTATCAGAGAGACTTTAGGGAAGATTGAAATTTATAATCTATGCGACCTAAGACATTCTGTTTCTGAATTGGCTTTCTCTGTGTCACCTTGGAAGGGCTGCATATTTCCAATCTCCTTGAAGATATGTAAACATAACGCTCCTTCCCACCTCACCCCCTTCTGTTATCCATGCAGCTGTGGAGCTGAGCGCTCCCAAGGACATTCCTGGATAAACAACACCTCTGTCGGACTTCTGCGGGAAGGCTGAGCAACATGGTTTCATGGCCCTGTGGTGTCACCGCCTTCACTCATGTCTTTGTTTTTCCCTTTGTTTTGTCTGAATGTTACCATTTGCCCTAATGTGTCCTTTCCTCTTTTTATTTTATTTAGTTTACCTCTTAGAAACTGTGGAGTACTTGCTATTTAACCCAGAAAAGGATTATTTTAGTTTATTGATAATATCAGAAATTGTGGAGTATGCGCTATTTAGATTAGCGGTTCTCAACGTGGGCGATACCGCCCCCCAGGGGGCGTTGGCGGAAATTTTTACAAAAGGGGGGCGCTGGGATACCTTTGGGGGGCGTTTGGTCGAAGGTAAACTTTACACCTTAAATCCACAACAATGCTAGTTTAGACTTTAAGCAACCTGGTGAAACTGTATTGTGTAACATTAAATCATGCTTGGCTGCAAATGTATCGATGGCAGCTCTTCTTCTATTCAGTGCTGTGATTCACTTTGTCTGGTACTTTTGTACATATTTTTTGGCAGTTCTGTGATCATGTCAAAGCAGCAACTTATATTAAAAAGTGTTTTATTTCCGTTTGAAAGTTGCCCGCTTCCATGGAAGGACAGCAGAAAATCGCTCTTATAAACATGTATAAAATCACTATACCCTCACTTTGAATCCCTCTAAAAATGAATCCATTTAAATAAAGAAATCCCTCCATGGGTGATACCTCGATAGAGAGCGTTCATTTTATAGCGTTAATACCGGTGCTGTAAGTGGTCCGGTATGAAACGGATGATAGAACAACGGTACCACAGCACTTTGGACGAACGGAGCGACGAACTAGATGTGAATTACGGCATAAAAACAGAGAATCCGATGCTGAACAGTGAAAAATCAACACATGGTGTGAAACACATGACGATTAGGCATTAAAAGGATCTGGAACTTTTGTTTTTCCAATGAAAGCTCTGGTTTACACAATAAATGCCATGTGGGTGAAATTTTATGGATGATACTCTGATGTCCCATTCTTCTGAAGGCAGCACAGAGCTGCACCACCAGAAACCCACAGAAACACTGAAGAGAAGAAGAGTTATGATTAATGCAGTTACAGTTCTATCCATGTTTTAATGTTGCAGAGCTCAGTCGTTTTGCAAATAGTTCAAAGTTTAAACTGACATGTTTTACATCTTTTATCAGGTTATTTTGTGGAATATATAACAATATTTTTTCCACTCTGATTGGCTGCTGTTAGGCCTACAGATTTTAACTTGAATGTTTATTGCATTTTTCGTAGATACCTGTGAAAATAATTTCTATTCCCATGACTTTTTTGTTCTCTGAGAAATTATTTTTGATGATAAATACAGAAACAAGAATAAAAATCAAAACATCTACAATAGTGATGGTAATATTAATAATAAAATAATAGTCAGTGCAAAGTAGCCTGCAAATTCTTTGGTGGGGCAGTGAGGGACCTGGATAAAGGCTAAGGGGGCGCTGGCCCAAAAAAGGTTGAGAAACAGCACAGTCTGTTGTGTAAGGGACTCCATGCACGTCATAATATTATCCTTAATTTGTATTAAAAATATACCATGAAATTCAATGCAGCAATGTCCACATGATGAAGACATTGAAAATGGAAGAAGTTTGCAAATTGATTGGTTACCAAGCAGATTGGCTGCCAAACAGAAAGAATGCAGACTGGAGAACATTACTGCCGAGTTCTGTTTTTATTCGTTACAGCAATTTTTGCCTTTTCTTCTGACATGCAACATCATCTAGGTGATTTAAAGGAGTACTGAAACCATCTTAAACATAAAACATTGCCCATCTCCCCAGGCTGAAAGGATGTGTGTGTTTTAAGCTTGTTGGTTATGGTCCAGATTAATGGAGAGGATGTCTGTGAAGTGGTTGGGGTGTAACTGTGTTTGGATAGCGCCCGTACGTCTGCTGCAGCAGCCTGAGCAGAAACACTGACAGTTTCTTTGCACTGAGGTCAGAGGTGGATCCTCAAGCTGTTTCTATTTCTCTTAAAACACCTTTATGGCTGTTTCTCCTATTAAAGAAATCTATTCGAAATCTCTTTTAAAACAGATGCAGCAAAGTCTTCTGAAGACGAAGAAGATGAAGAGTCATCCTCAGAGGAAAATAAACTGTCCAATGAAATGTCAACAAGCAACGAAAAGCTCCAACGTAATTCCTTCAATGCTGTTAGGTCTCCCAAACTTTTGCCTGAAAGCAGTTGAGCTGTGAATGGCTGATTTTTATCGTGTTTATGTTGTTGTGTCTCCTCGTTAGCGCTGGCGCCGCAGTGGGTGATGCCAGAGAAGATGGAAAAGCAGCTCCATGCTGTGCCTGCCAGCAGGACCGTCAAGTTCCGCTGTCAAGCAACCGGGAACCCACTACCCAGCCTGCGCTGGTACAAGAACGGGAAGGAGTTCAGGAAAGACCAACGAATCGGAGGGTTCAAGGTCTGTCTGACATCAGTAGCTGCGTTTCCATTACAAATGTGCGCAAAACTTTTGTCAATATAAGTTTATTTATGTGGTAAGTCATTAAAAAACATGCTACGCCATCATCCCACCAACTACTTCATATCTTCTTCTTTTTGAGTCAGTCCCGACATCCGGTTGTTGATCATGTGACTCGTAGGTTGTGAAAAAAGTGCTTCCACGAAGCGAAGTAAGCGAATTTTGATATGGCCAAAAAACAAATTCACCCTAACACTAAAACTTATAATTTTTTTTTTAAAATTGGCATGTTTCAAAAAAACTAAGCGAACTTATTTGCAAAATGTCAAATTGAGCAATTATACTGTCAATGGAAACGCAGCTAGACAGGAACAGTATATCTGGTTTTAAAGAGATGTATTAAATCTTCTGCTCTTTATCAGTTCAGAGAACACATGGGGACGCTCATAATGGAGTCAGTGGTTCCTTCTGATAGAGGGAACTACACCTGTGTGGTGGAGAATGTACATGGCAGCCTGAAACACACCTTCCTTCTGGACGTAATTGGTGAGGCATGTTGATGTTCTGGGCATCAGAATGACCCTTCTGTACCGAGCGCCCTCCCGTGTCTCACCAATTTTCTGCATATCCTCCTGTCCTTCATCAAATCTCTTCTGATCTTCCACTTTTCTTCTTCCAACACCTTAGGGTTGAAAATAGTCTTCCTTTCCAAAAATTTTGGCAAACACAACACAGGACATTCCTGATCCTAGCATATTTACTGTATATCAAATAGAGTTTTTACCCTTTAGTGTACTGGACGTTTTGAAGTGTGTTACTAAGTGCAGCTTTTGACCTTCATCTGACGTTTGTCCAAACATCTCTGCTCCAGAGCGTTCTCCTCACAGACCCATACTGCAAGCGGGCCTGCCGGCCAATCAGACGGCTGTTGTCGGAACCAATGTGGAGTTTGTGTGCAAAGTGTTCAGTGACCCACAGCCTCACATCCAGTGGTTCAAACATATAACCGTCAATGGCAGCAAACAGGGACCAGACGGACACCCATTCGTCATGATTCTCAAGGTACGCAAAGCACACAGGTGGTGTTTTTTGTAAATTTAGCTTTAATAAATTGAAATTAAGCAAATATCAGTCTGAGCTTTATCTGTAGCTTAGCAAAGACATTGATACCCTAAGTGTATCGATGAAAGTGTTTGGTGGATTTGGTGAAGCTGTATAGGTCTTTTGAGGTGAAGACAGAACCGAGCCGTTAGATGGAGCTTTCTGTTTTCCATTGAGTCTACACTGAGTGACATGGGCAACTGCCCAGGGTGGCATCTTGTGCCCCTGGGTCCCTCAATCAACTGCAACATTCCAGTCCTCAAAAAATAAAAACCAGCAACCTCATTAAATTTGCAAATGACTTTAGAAAACAAAACAAGCCCACAGTCGCTGATGATAAGAAGACTTGGCAGCACTGACTACAGGTCTATAAGATAATTGTATGGTTAAGGTGGAGCCACTGATGTCACACAACACATTCTATCGACTGGGGAAGTAAAAATGTTACTGCTTTCAACAGACATGAGGCATACAAATGCATCACGTTTGTCGTTGTATTAGAATGACGCCAAGTTAAAGGGTTTGGGTTTGACCCCGCCTGTCCTGTGAGAGTCCAACTGCTGCTGGAGCTGCTCTCCTGAAAACTCTGGACCATAAAATAGAGCACCGAACCGCACCGGCCCATGACGTACCGCTCTGTGGAAGCTGAGCATAACACTGTTGTTACAGTCAGTATGCAGAAGAGGATCTTTAGGCCCTGTGGCTGATGCCTGCCAGTGGGCTGTAATGATTTACTGTAGTGGTGACTGAGCTGGTTCTGCTGCATGGCACTGGTCTCATTTTTCTTTCTCTGGTCAGCAGACAGTCAGATTGGATTTGTAGGAAGTGGTGGGATAATGAGGAGAAACACTTCAGCCTCTTTTTCAATTACAGAAGATTTATTTACTAGTCAAGTTGAAAATTGAGATTTGTACTATTCCTTTAGTAGAGTAGAGTTAAGTATACCAACTCTGAGAAATGTTTCTGTGTTACTGAGTAAACTGTAGGTTTTTATTTAAAGGGTTAACATCCACCTGCATTCCCCTGTGAATGCTGCTATTTGTATGTCTGTTTCAGGTTCCAGCTGTGAACGTTCTCTGTTTGTTTCTGATCTGGAGTTAATATCTATGTTGCCGTCAGGCTGCAGGTTTGAACACCACAGAAAAAGACATGGAGGTTTTGACTCTGAAGAATGTCTCCCTGGATGACGCTGGAGAGTACACCTGCCTGGCGGAGAACTCCATCGGAGTGTCTTACCACTCGGCGTGGCTCACTGTGGTCGATGGTATGTTTACATGGAACCCATGCACACCATAATTCAGACTCTCTCCTCTCCGGTCACCATGACTTCCCTCTCCTCAGAGTTACTGCCCTCACCGGTGCCCTCGCAGACATACTTGGAGATCTTCATCTACTGCCTGGGGTTTTTCGTCATCATCATTCTGACGGTCTCCGCAGTCATGTGTAGGCTCTGCTGCACCCAGAAGAAAAGGGACTTTAACAGCCAGCTGGCAGTGCAGAAGTTAGCCAAGAGCATTCCTCTGAGAAGACAGGTGAGGCAGTGAGCATTCAGATCACCTCTTCATTGTCTTCCTGATCTCATACTAAGTCTATATCTGTAGGTTTCAGTTGAGTCCTCGACCTCCCAGCAGTCAGGGATGTGTTTGATGCACCAGTCGCGTCTCTCCAGTGCTGCCACCACCATCCTGGCTGGAGTGTCAGAGTACGAACTTCCATACGATCCTGGATGGGAGCTGCCACGTGAACGGTATGTCTTTACCCAATGTCCCCAAACGCAGTCATCCCCCACAAAAGTTTCATTTTACAAAAAGCATCGGCAGTTTACCACATCACATTTATGCGACCAAGCAAAAAGGTGGAAGGAAGTGATCTGCTGCTGGTCCAGACCTAAATCTATTTGAGGATCTTTGGCAGGACTTGGAAAATTTGATGTTCAGGTGTTCCAACCTGAAACTGAGCAACCTTACAAAACCTTACAAATTCAAAATTATTATATCATCTTCCTCCCACTCACAGTTATGCTTTGCTTCCTGTTGGTCTGTTAAAAACAAAAAACTATAAATATGTTGAGGTTTTGTGGTTGGAAAATGTGGTTGTTTAGTGAAACATTATCCAGTTTTGTACTGACATGGGCTAAAGAGCCACTTATGGAGGAGGAACATGATGTAATTAATAAAGCCAATGTCCTTAAGAACTAGACCTTAAAACCGTGAATCATCCTCCACCTTAGAGAAGATTCATCATTGGTCCTCTATGACGAAAAGTCTAAAGACACTGAAACACTGCAGTGTTAACAGGTCTTATTGGTGTACAACCCCTTGTCTACAGAGGGTTGAGTGTCTGATTTATGCTTTCATTTCTAGGTTGTGTTTTGTGTTTTAGTCCAGCATAATTTTACACCTCTGCATTTGTTTCAGGCTTACCCTGGGGAAGCCGTTGGGAGAGGGCTGCTTTGGTCAGGTGGTGCTGGCTGAGGCTGTCGGGATCGACAAGAACAAACCCACACGTCTAACCAAAGTGGCTGTAAAGATGCTCAAAGGTGAGAGATGATAGAAGCTATTCTTTTTTTTTGTTTTTTGTTCATATTTTTTTTACAAAAATATGTTTTTTTTTTATATTTATTAAAATTGTCACAGTGTCGTGACAGTATGATATGAGACAGATAATCCGTGATCTCCTCCACATTCTCCCTGAGCTCTTATTGTTGTCTGAGGAAATGCACCACTCCCGACCAAAAACAACCAATCACAGCTCACTGTTAAAAGAGTTAGCATAGCCACCTTCATCATTGGCCATGCTAACTAGCTTTAGCATTTATGACAGAGTATGCTGTAGTGAAGCATCTGTAGCCTATCAGAGAGCAAAGTGGCTGGGGGTGAGCAGGAGAGTGATTGACAGCTGTAAGACCCTCCTCCTGGCTTTGATTGGTTGTTACTGCAGTAATACACTGAGTGGTGCGGTTAGTACTGGGAGCACTGAGAAAAGGCAGAGAAGATCAATTTTTTTTCTTCCACAGATTGTCTGTTATATATTATATCGTCAAAACAACTATAATTTTAACAAATATGTAAAAAAAACTTTTTTTAATAAAAGTTATATCCTGCAGCTGATCTGTTCTGCCCCCTGCTGCAGCAGATGTTCTAATCTTTGGCACGTTGTTGTGTTCAGCGGACGCCACAGAGAAGGACTTGTCTGACCTGATCTCTGAAATGGAGATGATGAAGATGATAGGGAAACACAAAAACATCATCAACCTCCTGGGCGCCTGCACTCAGGGCGGTGAGTGCTGAAGTCTTTAAATGGCTGGGTTATGTGGGGAGAGTTCTGCTCATTAACCAGCGTGTTCTCCCCTGGATGTGTCACCGTGCCCTGGATCAGGCCCTCTGTATGTGGTGGTGGAGTATGCGTCTCAAGGGAATCTGAGGGAGTATCTGCGCGCTCGTCGACCCGCCGGGCTGGAGTACTGGAGCGACCTGCGGCAGGCTAGTCTGGGGAGTCTGGAGATGAGGGAGCTGGTGTCTGCTGCTTACCAAGTGGCTCGAGGAATGTCTTACCTTGCTTCAAAAAAGGTCTGAAAAAATAAAACAGTGTCACATATTGTACATGTCTAACACAAACAAACAAATAAAATAACCTCAGAATTTGTCTAGTTCAGTTTTTGCTGTAATCTGTAGGCTGTTATGTTTCATCATTTGGTTTTGTTAAGTAAAAATTGATAGTGTCCTGCAAGTTTTTACAATTGCATTACATAAAACATCCAACCTGGTGAGACAAAGTAAAGAATAAAATGCAGCATTGACAATGGCATCAACCTAGAGTCAGACAGAACCGACTTCCTGTCAGTTCTGTCTGGTTTTTTGTGCTTCAGTTAGTTTAACTGGCTAACAAACCTGTGAGCTTAACCTATAAAGCCGGGTTCTGAAGGATGACTCTCTTTCCCTCCAGTCATATTCTGGAATGATTTTTTTAAATAATAAAATAAAAGTTGTGATTTCAGCAGTCACTCACTGGTTCTGTTTTGTTTCAGTGTATTCACAGAGACTTAGCTGCCAGGAATGTGCTGGTCACTGAGGACACTGTGATGAAAATTGCCGACTTTGGCCTGGCTCGAGACATCCATCACATTGACTACTACAAGAAGACCACTAATGTAAGCCTGACTGTTTAAAGGAAGCTTGTTGTAGATTTATTAACAGTATGACCGGATGCTAATGTGCTAATGTGCCTGCAGGGCCGGTTACCCGTGAAGTGGATGGCTCCTGAAGCGCTGTTCGATCGGATATACACGCACCAAAGTGATGTGTGAGTTACCTACTACGTACAGTAGTTTTTCTGTTTTATGTCATCCTTGAAATTTCTCATAAGTATCAGTGCTTTCAAGCTTTTTAAAGCCCAAAAATCGGAGCAGGAGACTGGCGCAAATCTCTGCAAGGCATGATTGTTGTGTGAAAGTTGGGGTTGGAACTTAAGTTAACCCATTAAAAACTGAACACAAATAATCGCTTTTTAAAAAAAGAATTACCTACAAACATCCCGAGCTGGAACCTTTGTATTTGTTTCTGGTACGCCATAAATCTGCTGCACAAGCGACATCCCCAAACAGCAGTGATGGACAAGCAAAGCCGCTGCTATTGGGCCTCTAGGGGTTAATTTTTTGCTTAAAAAAAAAATCTGATTGGAAGCTAGAAAAGACTATTGCTGTGTTCAAGTTTTGGTAAAGAAAAAACTAGCTTATCAGCAAAGCTATTCAAACCTAAAACAGCATATTGATGCTAAACATGTAGCAGCTAATGCTAATGTCAACGACCACAGTCTACATTTCTAAAGAAGCTCCATGAATGATCAGAGCTTCCTGAAACTCTGGAAAACTGAATGAATAACACAACAATAAATATCTTTGTTGTTCAGCTCATATGTTTATTCAATAATTTAGCACTATAAAGGGTTTTTGAATTTCAAATTTAGCTTATTTTATCAGTTAATGGCTAAAATTGCATTCAGTCATCTATGTTTGCCCAGCATTACTTTTCCATCAGATAATTTCTCTGCAGGGTTACGCTTTTCTAAACCTGAACTTCAGTTTGCAGTTCAGTCTCTACATTCCACGCGTTGACCCTATGTGCTGCTGTTGCTGCTGCTGCAGGTGGTCCTTTGGTGTCCTGCTGTGGGAGATTTTTACCCTGGGAGGCTCTCCTTACCCCGGGGTCCCCGTAGAGGAGCTCTTTAAGCTACTGAAGGAGGGACACCGCATGGAAAAACCCTCCGCATGCACTCAGGAGCTGTGAGTGCATGCACACATTGACTTTCCTCCTCCTTAACTCCATCTGCAGATGTCCTAAGACAGCTGTCTTTATGATTTTTAATATTTCAGGTATCTGATGATGAGGGAATGCTGGCATGCTGTTCCAGCACAGAGGCCCACCTTCCAGCAGCTTGTAGAAGACTTGGATCGAACGCTTTCCAATATGGCCAACCAGGTAACAAACTTACAACTTTGGAGGGATTACTGTTTATATTCATCTGCAGTCGGATTTATCTGAATGGTTTTTTTTCCGGGATGAGAAGGATTACACAGCATATAGTTTCAATGATTTCTAAATGTAACACTTGAGTGTAAAAGTTTTCTTTATTGAATCCAAACTCGGTCAAAATTACATATGCAGCCTCAAATACAAACATATTCACCTACATTGTTTTGTGAAGTGCACTGAAGGTCATAGGGTGTATTTTAACCTGATGAGGGAAAAGATCTTTTAACTTTGGGGTTGATAATCATGATCGGATGCGGCTGGTCTTTTCTCTTCATAAATACAACAAGAGCTGTCTGGCCATTGGTCACCAACTCGACCAATGGCCAATAGATAGGAATGTTGTAATAACTTGTCAAAGATCAAAGATCTGTAGATTTTTTTAGAATTAGAAAAGTTGATCACAGCTAACAAAATAACAAAAACTAAAATTGATAAAACATTTTCAATAAGTGAACTAAATAAGAGCAGTAATTAATGGGGAAAAACTATTAATTCATAATAATAATAATAATAATAATAATATTATTATTATTATTATTATTATTATAATAATAATAATAATAATAATAATAATAATAATAATAATAATAATAATAATAATAATAATAATAATGATTATTATTATTATATAATTAATAAATAACTGGAATTATATTGTGCATTTATAAAATGAAAACATACTGAAATGATATTTTTAATGCCCTGTGTTTTTGTGTTTATGAATCTATTTGTTAGCTTTTTGAACTGATAGATTTTTTTCCCATACAAGCAGTTTACATCATCTGCCGATAAATTACAGTTCTCCATCCTCCTCATGGTGGCTCTGATGTTAGTCCACAAAATGGTGACAACAAAGGTTGGGAGAAAACTCCAGAGTCAGTTCTGGAATCAACGTTAAGCTTTCAAACATAAGAACTCTTTACCAACTGTTGCGTATGGTGGTGTTAGCATGATGCTGTGGGACTTTTTTTCCTGTAGGTATTACAGAAAAACTTACAGAAAAGCACTTTTCACTTTGTGACTTTATTGTCGCAAAGTAGTGACAATAACTTAAAATATTTACCTTCAGTTTCTTCATCTTTACTTCATCCTTTACAACGCAGCCTGTTCTGATTGGTCAGTTTATCTGACAGACAAGGCAGAATGTAATGCCTTGTATGTAATTTTGTCTCAGTTTAAAGGATTTCAAAGCAGCCTCTTGCATGATGCTTATGTGTCGCCTTATTAAAGTTGAAAACCGGCTCTAACTATTTGCCCATACCCTCGCAGGAGTACCTGGACCTGGCCGTCCCTCTGGTCCAGTACACATCGGTCTGTGGCTCTGCCTAGCCTCACCGTACTTCGTCGGCATCGTTCTGGGAACGTTTACTTCCTGTTTCCTGTGCAACCCGGTGCAGCCTCAGATGAGGCCGCCGGGCAGAGCGACAGACGGAGCTCAGTTGAACCGTTTCACTGCTGTGTGATGTAAAGACCAGCTGGACTGAACTGGACTCCCTCAGACAGGAAACGCAGTGTCCTGCTAGGACAGAAGGACAAGACGTACCTCAGACACTGAAGTAGGACATGTGTCCTGTGTGTCTATAATAATGTACTCCGTGTGAATATTTTACACATTAGTCTGTTTCATGTTGAGTATCTGTCTGGTTGTGTTACAGTGACATGAAGTGGAATGGATAGAAAAGGGGACAGCAACATGTTTTGATAAATCTATGTAGCTATTATTCTTTATTTGTACAGATGGATTCCTGCTCCTCAGCAGAATAACGCATCACGCATAACATACTCTCAGAAACATACTTTTTGATTTATTCTGTTTGTTTTCTGTAAAAAAAAATAAAAATACATATTGCACTTATTCTCCATGGGCTGCTACTGTTAGACAATGAGCTTTAAGTTTAATGTAAAATAACTAAAGAACAGTATTAAAAACAATATTAAAAAGACGTCAAACTGATGCTGAAAAACATGTCTTGTTTTCATTTTTCTTCATTTAACCTAAAGCTAAATATGAGTCATTGGAGTCATTTCCTTTCAAATACCAAAAAAAAATTTCTTTAATTTCATTTAATTTCTTTCTATTGAGCTGGTTTATGTAGACTGTGCTCAACTGGAGACTAAATGTGCAACATTTGTTCCATTTCCAGCTCTGGTTCTCTTTCATGTATCAAACAAACCAAAACCTTTGAAAATCTGTTACCCTCCTCCCAGCCTGTGGTGGCGCTGCACCAAATCCACAGAAGGAAGCAACACAAAAGAACAATCTGAAGAAGACCCTGACCCCAACTTTCATCGCAAAATGTAAACAAGAATGGAGTGGTGTCAGATTTTAGCATTTGTAGGATTTCTCTTTTGTCTTTGATAAAAGATCATGAGCCATTTCTCTTGTCAGTGCTAGGCTCATTTGTTTGTTTTGGTTGTATTTACCCAGAATGCCCTGCTCGTCTTCCCGCCTTTTGAGCGGTCTCCGATCACTAGAGGTGTGCGGTACTTCATATTTTGGTATCGATCTGATAGCAAGTACCGTATTTTCCGCACTATAAGGCGCACCGGATTATAAGGCACATAGAATAGACGCTACAGTTAGGGTTGCCACCCGTCCCATACAAATGTGGATGTATAATAATAAAGAAGTGGTTCCCGAGTACTTTATATAGTAGGCTGCCCCAGTCATGGACCTTACCACACGGGCCACGTTTTATTGGCTAATGCCCATTTTACGTCATAGCGCGCAGCTACCACATGCGTGACCGTCTCACAAACACAAGCTACAGTAGTAAACACATGCTAATGTACATTGTGGACTAGCAGACCGGCAGAACGTTTTTGCGTCAGGACTCGAAAAGAATGGCTCTCCACTGTCAGTGGGGAATCTGCACAGGCGATGTCAGGTATCCTGATCATATTTGTGGAACTAAAATTCACAGATTTCCAAAATCTGTGTGCACGACCGCATTTGCAGCTCAACCGTCATAGGATCAATAAGAACAAAGTAGTGTCTGCTGGTGTAAGTATTATTGCTTTGCTTTCTTTGTGTTTAGTGAATGACAAAAAGAAAGTCAATAATAAACACATCCATTATGAAAACCTTTTAGCCATGAACAGCAAAAGGGCAGTACCAATACAACTTCTACATCCTGAAGCCTGTCTGTTTCAGCCTTACGATAGCTGAACAGATCAATATGCAATGTGTACCGTATCTGACATACATTAAAGATTTTATTTTACCTGAAAAGGCTTTTTACTACACTGTAATCGTGTTAGCCACGCTAGCACCGAGTACCGTGCCTAGGCCTAGGCACACTCAAACATTTGCCAACAACAGAAATCACTAATTCAAAAGTAACCCTCAAAACCATGAATGCCCGACTTACCCAGCCTTGCAAGAACAATAGGCATGAGCGATCTTGTTCACAGCTATATTTATGCTGAGTATGTGAGGATCTGCTGTTTTCCTCATCAACCGGTAGCATTTAGCTGTGACACGCACAATGTTGGAGGCATCGGGTGGCTAAAACACTTTGATGTCATCCAAAAAAGATGACATGAACTTGTTGGTTCCCCTGTCCATTGTCGTGGCTGATATTTTTTGAAAATCCGGCAGAAATGCTACGCTAATCGACTCAGAAATACTCTGCAGAGAGTCAGTCAAAATGAAAGACGCCATGTTTACATAGAAACTAAGCACCGCGAGGCTCTGCTTGTGAGACATGTAGTCACATGGGACTTTCGAGGGGTGTTTCTGGGCGGAGCTTGGTAAGGTCCATTGTTTCACTCACGGTGTTGGTGTTGCGATATTGTGCCCAACTGCTTTCTGGGTAACACAGACCAACCGACACGCTGCCACCGCAGTCTCTGTCTCTTCCCCGCCCCCCCTCCTCGGTCGGCGAGGAGAGCTTTGCGCGACTGGGCCGGGTCATGGCCGGACGATGGTCAACCTTCTCCGTTCGCGCACAGCATGTTCGTGGAGAACGTGGTGCTAAATGACCTGCAGACGACCTGATTATCAGGTCCGTAGGTAGCTAGGTCAGTCAAACTTTATTAACAAACCAGCATTCTGATAACTATCCCAGCATGCACCGCGCGCTTCTTCTTCTACGGGCAAAATGAAGTCGGCGGCTGCTTACCGTAGTTACTAGACCTGTTGTGGCTCAATATTGGTCCATATATAAGGCGCACCGGATTATAAGGCGCACTGTCAGCTTTTGAGGAAATTGAAGGTTTTTAGGTGCGCCTTATAGTGCGTAAAATACGGTAAATACAGAGCCACCATTCACCAATAACATGAATATCGATACTTTTTATGTAAGTTTGATATAAAATCAAACTTCTGACTGTTAGGTGTTTTTGTAGTTTTTGCTTTTAAAATTCTTTGTAAAAACCTGGGACAGAATTTGGACAATATTTACAGGCATCCACAAAATACTTTTATTAATGATAAACAGAAATGTTGTCTTCACATTGAGGATGAGATGATTGATTCCACACCATGACACAAAGCGTTCCACCAGATCTCTGCCTCTTGTCCATCTTTCATAAGGACTGAATATTATCTGAATATTTTTGTAAGTTTTGGCTTAAATTTTCTTTTATCAATAAAAGGAAAGCAGAAAGCAAACATAGAATTGCACAAATTGACATTACAAAAATTAGTTTGCTTAATGAAAACAGACCAATTTAAAAAGAACTCACATTTTTTCATAACAGATTTTGTGGTAGGAGGAGATGTTTTTTGTAGCCACATTAAAGTAGATGTACTTAGGGATTTTTATTTTTTTTTTTGCATTACAGGAGTCATATGATCAACAGCCGGATGTTACTACTGGCTAAAACTATGAAGAGGAATGGAAGGAATGTGATAGTTTATTTATTTATTTATTTATTTATTTATTTATTTATTTATTTATTTATTTATTTATTTATTTATTTATTTATTTATTTATTTATTTATTTATTTATTTATTTATTTATTTATTTATTTATTTATTTATTCAGATAACGTGCAGCTGGTTCCACCAGATCTCTCACAGCACCTCATTGTTCATAAAAAGTTATGTGTCACTCTAACCTTGTTGAATCCATAATTCTTCTGTAAAATTGCAGTCCACAATTTCCCCAAAGTGCTGCATACATAGCAGCTCCTAAGGAACCTGGGCTTGTTGCTCCAGTGCTAGTACCATGGCGGAATTATGAAGATATTTCAAGTAACTGTTTACATCCATCGCTGCCATGAGTTTTAGTGACTTGTGTGTAAAAGCTTATTCATTTGTGATTTTAATTTCATTTCCTATTTAATAGAAAATCTGCAATTGTGTGTGTGTGTGTGTGTGTGTGTGTGTGTGTGTGTGTGTGTGTGTGTGTGTGTGTGTGTGTGTGTGCGTGTGCATGCGTGTGCATGCGTGTGTGTGTGTGTGGTTTTTTTGTGAATATATAGACAGTACGTTTGTGTTGGAAACACTGATGATTGTTGTACAAGCTGCTGTTTGTGGTGTGGATGTGATTCTCAGGAATAAACTTTGAGGGATTTTTACCTTCAGCAGAAACTCTCTCAATGTGTGTGTCGGCCCCAAGAAGGTGAATTGAAGAAGCAGAGTTCCACTCAGGACTCATCATCTATCACACAGTCCGTTTTTCATCTAACTGCTCTGCGTCTTCTCCCTGAAGATTGTTAAGTAGCCTTTTTGTAGCTCCACACTTTCTTTTCTCCCATAAAGAGGAACGTGGGAGATCGTCCATCATGTGCTCCAGTCTGTGACATTTTATTTCCTCGGCAGCTCCTGGCCTGACAGTCCACTGCTGTGTGTTTTAAGCTGCAGCCTCATGCTGAGCTCTTCTTCCTGGTTGCTGCAGTCCTGGCATCCATTTCATCCCTCAGAGCTCTCAGGCTGCCATGAAAGGCTGAGTTACTACCAGAGGAAGTGCTGTGGCAGGAACCTCAGCAAACTATAAAACTGAGACATGTTTGGAGGAATTCAGAGTAAAATAAGTCCAAAGTAAAATAGCAAAAATAGTAAAATTAACTGAAGTTTGTGCAATGTTCATGTGTTTTAATACGAGGACAGCAACAATAAGGTGTCTTAGCATTAACTGGAAGATCATGTTTATTCATGGGAACTTCTAGTTTTATCTCTACAAGATGAATATTTCATTTTTGTTAAATATCACAGTGTTTTATAGTTTGGTGCCCTGAAAAAGTTTTGAACTTTTTCACATTTCATCACATTGCAAGTTGAGTAGGTTTTGTTGTTTGGTTTTTCAACATTTCACTGGCACTTGCCATGGATTGTCAACTGAATTCGGGTCTAGACATTGTGCAATGTTATGGTGAATGGAAACACAGTCAATGACAACCCCCCCCCCCCCCCCCCCCCCCCCCCCCCAAAAAAAATAAAAAATCAGCAGTGGGCAAATATGTTTCACAGCAATGAAGTTTCCATTTATGGCAGAACCCAAGTGGTACCTGAATAAAGACAAGGACTAAAGCTAACAATAAAGCTCCTCTGCCTTCTCCCAGAGGTCAGGCTAGTTAGCTTGGAGACCGACAGTTTTTCTGTAACAGTAAGTTGTTTCTCCACCATTAGCCAACTACATGAGATTGATTGACAACACTAAGACCCTCCTCCTGGCTCCGATTGGAGGCTTTTGGTCGTCAGACGACATTAGCAGCTCAGGGAGGAGGTGGAGGACATTGATCTTTTCACAGATTATTCATCTCTTATTATACGGTGACACTTCGTGACACTTTTGACAGATACAGTGTGTGAAAAAAACAACATATTTTTATGAAAGTTACATACTGCAGGTTTAAAGTTGCTGTGCCTGCCTGCTGCCCTGAGGACGTCAGAGTAAAATGGGAGATGTCTCATCCGGACTTTGTTTCCAGTGAAATCAGGAAGCTTTAACTGGTTCCATGATGCTACTGAGCTGAGTTACACTTTAACTGGAACAGCTCAGTGTCCCCGCAGCCTGAACTCTGCTTCATTAGTGATACTGTGGCTCCCATCACTTCAGTGAACACGCAGAGCAGCCTGCTGTTACACTGATGGGATTCCTGGAAACGCAGCTGCCCACCTTCCTGTCAGCAAGCCCTGGCCCACGGGATGGAAGGAAAGATGGACGCCCCCCCAGGGAAGAGCGGGGGGTAATGGGCCATTACATGGTGGTGAGAAGCCATCATGGCTCAGTTGTTGCCTATGGTTACCGATGGCTGAGTAAGCACCGGCGTGGGGCCACTTTGCACCTTCAGGTGTGAGCCATCTAACCAGCCCAGACAGAAGTGTCACACATTTCTTCTTTACACACGTCACTGTCAGGGCAGCTGCATTTCTTTATGGATTCAGTTAAATTAATTTGTGAGAAATATTATAAATGTTCATCCAAATATATATTTTTCTGTCTCTGGTGCAATATTCTTACTTTCAGAGACACTTGGGGGGGGGGTTACCTGTAGGCCATAATCGCTAACATGTAAAAAAAAGGAATAGTTTACTCTTTAATGATTCTCTATTAAATTACCTTTTCACTTTCTGAAATGACTGGCAAAAATACTGTACTTTTACACAATATTTTCATTTCTTTTAAATGTTCTGATGTTCCCGGGAAGCTGCAGAGACACTTCTAAAGCAGTTATGTTTAAATAGAAGGTTAACAGAGTCTGTGATGTACAGACGTCCTTACATAAGAACATCCACAGGTTTTAACAGAGAGACAAAAATTAAATGTCCGAGCAAAAATTCATGTGCAGTGAGGTGACTGATACAGTCACACAGCAAAAAGTTGCTGAGTCATTTTTACGTAAAGGGATTCCAGCAGTGAATCGATTTTTTTCTTTGGCTTAATCTTTGTCCTATATCTTTTTTTTATATATATTTATATAGTGATTTCTGATTAAATCTTTTTAGAGTTTTCTACAGAGGAAGTTGACTTGAACAATGTTAAAAGTATAAAATCAGAAGAGATATAACTATATAATGTGTTTGTATAGGGGCTGCACAGTGGTGCAGTTGGTATAACTGTTGCCTTGCAGCAAGAAGGTTCTGGGTTCAATTCCCGGCCCCGGTCCTTCTGCATGGAGTTTGCATGTTCTCCCTGTGCATGGTGGGTTTTCTCCAGGTACTCTGGTTTCCTCCCACAGTCCAAAAACATGACTGTCAGGTAAAGTGGCCTCTCCAAATTGTCCCTAGGTGTGAGTGTGTGTGTGCATGGTTGTTTGTCCTGTGTGTCTCTGTGTTGCCCTGCGACAGACTGGCGACCTGTCCAGGGTGACCCCGCCTCTCGCCCGGAACGTTAGCTGGAGAGGCACCAGCAACCCTCCTGACCCCACTGAGGGACAAGGGTGTAAAAAAAAATGGATGGATGGTGATTGTACATCAGTCCTTCCTGAAGATGGAAATTGTTGTTTAACAACTTTTGCTTTATTAATACAAGAGGCTAATATTGCTCTAGATGTTAGAGATAATTTATATTTACCAACAGCCAGTTCCTTAAACCCTGGGAATTTCTTTTCAGAGAATACTGAGATCTGCAAACTCAGCACGTCCGTTAATACCTCATTTTAAAGGAGAAAACAATGTTAGGATACGCAATGACTGACAGTGAAACAGTTTGTACGCCATCTGGTGGCAGATGACCGCCTCGCCTCAGCTTCTTTGATAGTAAAAGAAAAGTGTTTAAACAATAACTGAGAATGTTGTTAGAGCATAAAGCTTCATCTTTATATGTAACAATAAACTGGATTCTGAAATATTTCTGCACAGTTTCTGGTAAAACTGAGTTGCAACATTTTTAAGTTTGAATTCTGTATGGTTAGAAAATGCAGATAAATGTGTGGAAGCTGTGCTCTTATTGACCTGTTTTAGCCCAAACATGGCTGACATGGAAAAATAATAAACCTCTTATAAACATAAGTTTCTTTTTTTTTGCCAGTGTGGATGTTGTAAAAAACATTCAGTGGAAATAATCCAGTCAAATTTATGAGTTTATATCAGCCCATTTATTTCTAATTTCCCAACAAACCAACTTGAATCCCACATTTTGACGGACATTTAAAAATGTTTTCAACATAACAAACAGCTTATAAAGTGATTTGTAGAGCAGTAAAACGAGGCAGTGAAAAGCTCCATGACCAGCATGAACGCCTCACCCTGCTTCTTATCCTCGGGCTAATTTAAACATACCACCATGGCAGCCTAAAAAATTTATTTAGGACAATAAATATCAATTGTAATAAGATTATAATGATGTAACAAGATCACATCAGTTACCTGGTGGATAAACTAAGAAAATCAAAAAAATCCCCCAATTTACAACACAACAATCATTTTTCTTCTGATCTTTGTCATCTACTCGTCAGCTTGGGCCCCTCCCTCGTTCCCCTGGGTGTCCGCAGATCTCTTGGCAAACAAGTGGGTGGGGTCGCGACCCCTGAAGCCGGGTTGGATGTTGAACACGGGCATGTTCCTCCAGCTGGCCGGGTTGCTGAATGCTGTGGAGTCAGAGCTGGGGGTGCAGGGCTTGTTCTGGACGAGCTGCAGGAAGCTCTCCATGTCGGGCCCCAGGCGGGTCATGACCCCGGTCCTCACCGTTGACACCGTCTGCTCGTCGCAGGCCTGCAGCGTCTGCAGCAGCGTGCTGTAGTACCTGTGGTTTCAGCAGACAATGCAGACTCAGGGTCACGAGGTGGTTTGCAAAAACTCTTCATGCCCCTTCAACTCTTCCAGTTTGTCAGGTTGCAAATGTAAACTTCACTGCGTTTATCAGGCGTTTTATTAGTCACGCCGACATTAAGTAGAGCAAAATTGTGAAGTGGAACTAAAACGATGCATTGTTTAAACATTTTTTTGAATTAATTAAAATATAAATATTGTGTCAATACTTTGCAGAGCCACTGTTTGCTACAATTACAGTAGCAAGTGTTCTGGTGTTTGCTCATCTAAAGGTCAACAATTCTGCCCAAAGTTCCTTACAAAACAGCTGAAGCTCAGTTGGCAGAACAGAGAAGCATTTGTAGACATCAGCTTTCATCACTGGCCAAAATACTCAACTGGATTTAGACCTGATGAGAGGCTTAGCACTGTCAATCATCCTTGTGTACTCGCTGTTCAATGTGGTAATGACGGAGAAACAACTTAAAGGTAAACAGTTTCTTCCATCACCGTTGGTAATGCTAACTAGCCTGACTGTTCACAACATTGTCTGCTAGCTGCAGGATAGCAGAGAGCAAGGGGGTGAGGGATGAGCAGAGCCATTCAAGATAGTGATTGACAGCGCTAAGACCTGCCTCCTAGCTCTGATTGGTTGTTTCTAGTTAGAAGCTCAATGTTTTCACATATCTGTCTCACACCGTACTTGTTTCGACAAATACAGTAAAAATATATTTTTTGTGAAAGTTTTATACTGCAGCTTTAAATGTTGTCTTTAAAGCAACATTTAAATGTTGTGTAGTTGAGCTTCACTAGCATAAGCCTAAGCATAAAACACAGCAGAAAGTACTTTGTAAATATGTAAAGTAGAAAACATGTTCATTGTATCACATTTTTCACACTTTAATTCCCTCCTGCCACATCTCTGAGTAGTTCTGCTGTCTGCAGTCTGTTATTTACATGGATCTTGTATGATGCTCACACAAACTGTGACCCCAACTGGCTAAAACCAAAATGGAGCTCCTCAGATTTGTGTTGTTGTGATTTTGTTTTGTAGTTTCTTTCTGTTGCCAGGCGCACATGTGAATAGTCAGAGAACTGTCTGCTTATGTAAACTCCTGTAACTCTTAACGCTACATAATGTAAATAAAACTGACAGTCATGCAACAAAAAAAAGATTTTAAAAAAAATGAACATGTGGAATCCGTTTGACCTTCATGAGTCTGGGGTAAGATATCAGATAACTAAGTTTTGCTCAGTATAGTTACAGTTGTGGCTTCATTATGCCATTACATGTTTTCTACGACGGATGTCAGAGCTCACCTGTTGGGGAAGTGAGTGGGAACCTGCACCACCTCTCCAATGGCATCAGGGTTTGTCCGAGCCACAGTGCAGATGTCCAGACTGCTGTAGCACTCCTCTTGAACCTTTGACAAGGTGGGAACAGAGTGATTGAAAAAAAAAAAAAAAAAACACTGTTGTACAGAAGTATAAAAATGGGCCTGATTCCATGACTGAAGTCGCAACACCAACTGTTTCAGGACTTTCAATTCCAGTCATTAGTTTGCATAATTGACCACAATATCACTCAAACTTTAAATCTAGTTCAAATCTAACATGCTGAGAAACAGGCAACATATCTTGCAAATGTGGCAAAGCCAGCAGCCTGTGGCTTACAAGCAAAGTAAATTTTAAAAAGGAACATATTGAAAAGAAACTTTTGTATGACTGCCAGTGATTTACCCATGATGATAAAAACCAGAGTCATGCTTCAGAGGACGATCTCACATCTACATTAACATTTCTGGGCCTACAAACCTCAGCAATCATCGTCTGGAAGATGTTACAGCGGCGGATGGTCTGGAAGACTTTGTTAGAGATGCCCTGGGAAATGCACTGCAGACTCTTCTTCACGAAGGTCTTACCCTGAAGAACGGCAACAGAATTCAGACTGAGACCCGGCCAGGTGAATGGGGGTTCGATACAGGCAGGGGCCGGGTGGAGGGACTCACTTCCGTGTTGAAGGTGGCCGCAGCATGAAGGAACAGCTCGCAGATCTCGTGCATCCCGTCTGTGTCGCAGGTGGAGTTTTCAAGGCAGGAGAAGAATCCACAGCCCACTGCCACGGCGCCGTTCAAACATCTGGCCACATCGGCTGCAGTGACACATTCAGAGGAGACGTTTTACAGGAGAACCACATGACAAACACACTCCACTTTAAATGTGTGGGTTGCTTTGTAGTCCCACAGCGACTATGAATATTCTAAATAAGCAGGCTAATCAAGTAAAGGTGGACATAATGAAAAACATTTCCAGACAAAGATGAACTTCAAGCTTCATGGTTTATGTTTCAGCTGCTACCTGCTGCTGCTACATTTCTTACAAGCCAAGATGAGCAAAACATTACGTTATGACTGATATTCTATATTTTTCATTGAGTTACATTCTCAAAACGATTTTTTTTTCATATGAGCTTAAATATTAAGCAATGTAAAACAGTGTTTTTATGTTTAATTGTATGAAGATACACTGCAAAATCCTCCAATGTATTTCAGTGTGGAAGTTAATACTGAGCAGGAAACTCAAAGTTTGCTCATTTCAGCACCAATGAAGTGTTTAAAAATAAGTGATGGATGAACAAAAGGTGCAAGAAACTCTGGAAGTGCTTATTATGGTTATTACAACTATTTTGTCTTTATTTATCTTATAAGACCTTGAAATTATTTCCACTGCATAACAGAGAGATAATCAGTGGATTTCTTATGATATCATAAGATAAGATATATTATGATACATCTTATTTGACTGCAGAGCTTCATCTTATTAGACCTATCCCTGACGACGTCCTCCTAATTAGAAAATAATACTGTTAATGTTTTTTTTACAAGTAAAAGGTGGAATTCTCCAGGCTGTGATATAAACTTAAACACAAATGTCAAACTATGAGTGAACTATAGGAGAACGGGAAGAACAACCAGAGGCAGCGGGTAGAGCAGACACTCACTCGGGCTGTTGGAGGAGAAGCGTGCCCGGCGGGGAGCGGCCTCCTCCGGCGGCATCTGGAAGCCCGAGGCGAGGCAGAGGGAGCAGAGGAGGAGGAGCGGAGCGGAGCGGCGCAGCATCTTCTTCTTCTACGGTGCTGATGAAGGTGAGGATGAGGAGGTGGTGTCTGGTTCACAGCTGATTCCAGATGCTCGGTCTTCGTGACTCCTCTAACTCCACAGTGGGTATTTATACAGAGCCCGTTCTGAGGGAACCAATCACAGCTCGCCGTTCCCACGCGGCGGTCAGCTTGTGGTTTATTCATGTGTGTAATTAACCCCCGCGGTTAATTGGATATTTCCACCCACAGCACGAGTTACGGTAAACTTTCTTCGGTGTTTGCGCTTCATAGAATACTTAAACATGTTCTCAACATGTAAAAAAATCACTACGAGGAAGTAATTAAAACAGATAAATCTCACCTGAGGAGCCATATGAGCTTAATTTAAAACAGTGTTTTCACTTCAGTTGGTGGATCTGATTCCTGTCACGTTCTCTGCGTTTCCTTTGAGGTGCGTCACAAGAAGACGTGACGTTCATGGGGAATGGAAGCAGGTGGAGGAGGATGGAGGAGCCAGAAATTTTACCCAATAAGAATTACTTTTACTTCGACACATTCTTACTTGAACAAGGCTTTGGTAAAAAGGCTACTGAAGAACTAACTGCTCCAAACATTTAATATTTAAAAACAACATCAGATGAACTAGTTGTGTAGAAATCCAGGTGTTTTAAGGATCAAATGAAAAATAATTCATACAGATGACATCATTACAAAACAAAATCAGGCAAAATAAGTTTTCTAAAGCAATTTATGTATATATGAAACTTTAACAAAAATTGCATGCCTGTGTGAATTTTTGGTAATTTGGTGAAGTTACTCACAGTGGATAAGGTATCCAGAAAATGTACTAACATAAGATCAGGAATATTTCATAATACATATGTAAGTAAAAGTAAAAAGTACAGCATAGTAAAAAACCTAAAATTATGTTTTTTTCCCCAAAGAGTTACTCAACTAACTGTAACTACTCAACTAACTGTAACTAGTACTCAACTCTGAAAGCAGCACTATGGGAGCCAGAACTCATAGAAAACTCCATTGCAGCTTTTATGGGGATAATTAGTTATAATGGTCTATTGCGCTCAATAACTGTCAAATACTGCCCAATCAAAAAAATAAATAGTAAGATAGAAGATGTAATAAGAAAAGGTTTTTATTTGGACCACAAAGCAAAAATAAATGTTCTTAAAGGAAACACACTGATTTAAAAAAAAAAATCCATAGTTTTTTGCTAAGAAAGTTTTGACATAGGATGAGGTGTAGTTTTCTTTTGTTCTTGTCAAAATTGGTTTATTTCGCAAAACTGAATTTCTTTGAGTTTGCTATATATGAACTATTTCTGATGGTTTGGTTCATTTTAACAAAGATAAATCTCCAAAAAACATATATATATCACTGCAAACTAGAGGTGTGTGACACTGAATGTTTATATGATAAGTAAATACAAATTTAAGTTTGATATAACATCACATAACACTTGATATAACATTTATTTTGCTTTTTTTATTTTAGTAATTGTGAATTATTTTGGCTATTGTTAGTCCATGTTTTTCCTGCTGAGACGGTGTAATAGAATAGGCTTCCTCAGTCTGTTTGAAGTTTACACAATCATGAATCCATAACATGACACCAGCCTCATCAGCACAGGCTTGACTTAGAAACATGTAAATCCATGAGACATTTGGACAAACAGACAAACATTTTCCTCATCAGTTGAATGATTTTATGTGTTGAATGAGTCCACAGGTTTCTGCAATGTGAACTGGAATTTGACATCCTGATTCATATCCTCAGTAAAAGAGATCTAATGATGGTAGAAGGGCTGTTCTTTATCTTTATGAACGTTTTCCACCTTTATGAATCCTGCATGTCTGTAAAATGGTTCATATTTAATTGCTGTTTTCAGACTACTAAAGTTTTTTGTTTTTTGTTTGTATTTTGGAAGTGAGGATCAGGACCCCTCAGGCAGTATTTGACCCCTTGACTACTTCTATAATCTTCTTCAGGAACTGATGCAGGACTGTTGTTTTTGTGTGTGAGATGTGGAAAATAGTGTGTGTCTTATCTGAGGGTCGGGTATCAGTGAAGTGTGAGATTTGGCAGAGGAGCTGATGTTTCCACATGCAGCCTGGTTTGACCACAGGAAGTTGTGAGCCGTAGGAAGCCCGGAGGTCAGCGGGCGCTGATAAGCATCACCCACATCCACCCACTCTGCTCCCATCTCAGCCAGATCCATGGAAAAACACCAGAGTGTTCAGAACCTGCTACGTTTCCTCAGACTGGCTCTGTTTTTAATCAAGATAGATCTAGTTTTCAGTGCTGGGAAAAGTTCTGTTGTTTTCACTTTTTTTGTTACCTTTGATGTATCTTCACAGATGATCTGAGTAAATACAAAATCAGATTTTCAAAGTATAAATTTAGTTATTAAGGGATAAAAGCTATCCCAACTAACTTCATCTTATATGTAAATTTAATTTAAAAACTAATCCTTTCTTGTTGAATAATGAATTATGATTAACTACATGGAGTATCTCACAAGCGTGACATGCATTTCTCACATTTTTGTAAATATTTTTTTAAAATCTTTTCATAGGAAGTACTTAATTGTGACACTTTGTGTAAAGTTGTCAGTGTTCAACTTGCATAACAATAGCTGCGTCTCCATTACAAATGTCCGCAGATCTTTGTCTGTATTCCATAATTTCGAAAAAACGCAATTTCGCGTGTTTCCATAAAATAAAATAAAAACTTAATAAATAAAATTAAAATCACGTGAGTAAGTATGTTTACGTGATGTCATTAAAAATCATGGCTCATCATCGATCAGCCATCAGAGGATACTCTGATTTATTAGAGGGCGGCGGAGGACCAGGCCGAGCGCACAAAAACTTACATAAAATATTTGTCCTATAATTAGCAGAACAAAGTTGACAACAGAGTTGTGATATCTGTACCCTGATTGGATGAAGGATCGACTGAAATATTTGCTTCAGATACAGCTGCTTTTTATTAATCTGACAGTTTTTCCAACAAAGGATAAATTCATACGTTTTCCACTTAAATATTTCGGCTGTAAGTTGGTTTTCTTTCTTCATTTGCTATTGTGCTACTGCGCCTCACCGCTGGGGAGCAGGAGCACACCTCCATTCACGTGGACAACACTTCTTCTTCTTCTTCTTCATCTTCTTCTTCTTCTTCTAGTTCAGTCCCTTCAACACAACAGCAATGGCGACAGAAACAAACCAAGAAACAGGCAAGCTGGAGTTGTATCCTTTTATTTCACACGTGGACTACAGTGGAGGTGCTCTTCAACTGAAATGTCTGGATTTAGATTTCCGGTCTGCTTGCTTGTAGCTCGGTTCGGTTCCTATTAGAGTTCTGTTCTGGTGTTGGTGGTTCTTTGGACATTTTTAGGGGTGGAGGAGCTTTTTCTCACTGCCTGACATTAAACTATATCTGGTTTCGGTCAGTTAGGACTGTCGAAGTTATTTATTTTTTCGAAATGTCCCAATGATAGAGTGGACCATAGACATGAATACGTAGACGCCTCATGGAGCGCTGAGTCGTACGTAAAAGCGTCCGCCATCTTCTATGTGGCAGCCGGGCGATCGGAGCTCCTTGAGTCCTGTGCTGTGTGTTTCAACCGTTTTACGAAACAAACTGGATTCATTCTCACTTCCTTCCTCAGGTAAGGATGAAAGATCAGAATTGCTTTGCAGCTAGAAACTCGCTTATAAACAACCGGGAAATATTTCCTATGTAGCTAAATTGGCCCGAAGTAACCGCTGATTGTTAGCTTAGCAGCTAACGTTTTCATCCCGTTTTCTAATGAGAGAGACCTGATGAGAAACCGCTGTTAGAGGAGAAGTTCATTAAAAACCAGAGGATTTGGTGAGTAAAGATCAGTCAGGATCAGAGCTGGAGCTGCTGCTGGTCTTCAGTCTGTTTCCAGCTCAGCTTCTCCATGTCCGTATTTAGCTATAAAGATGCTACGAGTCAGAGCCCAACATGCTGAAAATGTCTTTTCTGAATGTGAAAGAAACGTATACGAAACATATCGTATGTATTTTCTATTACACTTTTGGATCATTTCTCTTTTATTCTTGGCTTTAGCCTGTGAATCAGGACGTCTCGGAGGTCGTTGAGTTCTCCCAGTGTGACCAGCAGACTGAAGCCTGTGACCAGTGTTCCCAGTATAATAAATACATGTTTTATTCTTTCACTTTTTGTGTATTTTTAAATATCTCAATCTGAAGTATTGGTGTATTAATGTAGTTTATGTAATGAAATAAAAATCATTTGTTAGAATTATTTTCACTTTTTGCTGTCAATAGCAGAGTTGACGTACTGTAATAAATATTTATTCTCTAGAAAAAAGAAAAATATGTAGTTTAATGTTTGACAATGATTGATTTATAAATCAAGTCATTTCTCAATAATGTATAAAATAAATACAGGAAAATTATTTGTCTTGAAACGTTAAATGTACATTAAATTATGGAATTATGTAAATATATTCTTTAATAAAACACTGTAAAAGTGTCTGTTCATCAATTTCAATATAAAAATGATCAGAATCATTTCTATCAAAACATTGTGCTCTTTATTCAGAAATGCCCCAAAACAATTAAATAATCACATCAAAAGTTAGAAACTCTCTCTAGTCATCTCTTTGATTGCCAAATATATTAATGTGTGTGAGAAAATGTGTCAATGGCAGGTATTAACTTAAAATACTTTGTAGAACGGCATGAACTTTATAAAGTTCGGTATTTGCTAAAGAAGGTGGTTGAGTGTGGTATCCAAGCGTGTTCATGGAAAGTTGAGTGGAAGGAAGAAGTAAGGACTGGGTGCAAAAGAAATGCTGTAGTACTTGCTCTAAACTTTTATCAAGTACCAATGCAGACATACAGTACTTGGCCAGTCTTCCTTGACCGCCCTGCAGCTTCTTGGACGTCCCCTTCCCATCATCTGGTGAGGCCACCGTGGCCCTGAGGTCCCTGTCCCCAGACCGGGAGCCAAGGAGAGGCGGCATCAGCAAGCGACTGAGCGTGTCTGGCAGCACGCTGTCTGTGTGAGCGATCGGAGCGTTTGTGTCTGCGTTCTGCTGCCGGTCATTCTGCCGCCGCCTCTCTGACCGTCTGTGGCTGTGTTTCAGGAGGTGGAGCGCAGACGAAGCTCGGATCCTCAGAGTGTCCGTCAATTCCTTCCTGGACCACCTGTCGCTCGTTGTGGAGACCATGGAACTCTTTGGCCCACCTGTCGACCTTTGATGCACTGCACACAGGGCTCTGGAACGAATAGATGGAACACAAACACAAGATGGCGCTGTTGGAACTTTTAGATATGAGGAGAGCAAACTGTATGATCTGACTTCTGGTTTTTCAATATCGACCGTTCACCAGTCTTTTGGGGAGTATTTATTTTCAAGTGTTTTTTAACAAGAAAGCACTGCAGGAACCTGAGGAGAATATTTGTTTTTCACTTGAATTATTTTCTTGTAAAGGTCAGACTTCCTGTGTTGTTGTATGTTGTCAACTTTGTAAAAAAAAAAAAACATTTTGTATTTTGTGGATTCTAAATAAAATCTAAAAGTGACTCTTAGGATGTTGTTGTAATGGCAGCTCTCTGAGGGGAGTTAGTGCATCGTCCAAAAGAGTACACTGATAAAAATGACTTCACTACAGATAAAACTGCAATAGAGGTATAATGACTCTAATATTAAACTAATACTTTGTCTCTGACTCAGTTACATCTCTCAATAACTCCTGGTTAAACAGAGAGGAACAAAGCATCGCATGAAAAGCATGCAGCAATTATATTAAAGATGGAAAAAGTTCTATCAGGGTTTCATTTCTTATTTCACCATCTGTACCCATTTTAGAACCAATTTAATGTTCAAAAGTTACGTCTGAACCAACCTATCATTTAGTCATTGGAAGCTAAAACGGATCACTTTTATTCTAGGAATAGTGAAGGAAGGTTAGCAGAGCTCAGATTAGTGAGCTGGGAAATCTCACACCCAGATCTGCTGGTCCAGTAAAACCTGGGATTTGTCTCAGATTTGAGTTTTAATACTGGACTTTTTATTCTTTGGATCATAAATTGGAAATTCTGCGCTGAGTCATGGTAACATTACAGATAAATATAAAGCAATAATGTTTGATCAAAGTGGCTTGAAGTCAATTAAAAAACTGATTCAACATCCATTTTTATCCGTCTGTCGGATTCTTTTTATTCTTTGTAGAATTCTTCAAAATTGACTGTAAAAAGCAAAAACTTGATTCAGAAAAATAGATGGTGAAAAGTATCTTTTGTGCTTGTGGTATGGTGGAAGGCCAGCAGATGGCGCTGTGCACAAAAAGTTGCGGCTACAATAGTCCGTATGAAAGGTTTCAATCCTGTTTCCGTCCTCGTCATAATAACTTATACTAAAAATCACAGATGACCTCCTGGCAGCGGATTCCGGTTTATTCTATTCTCACCTTCCTCGATCTAAGTGCAGCCTTTGACATATTTCTCACTCCATTCTCCTCTATTGATCTCCATTAGCACCACCTAACCTGGTTCCAGTTTTATCTCTCATTCAGGTCGTTCAGATCTCAACGTTCCCGTCGCCTCTGGTGTTCCCCAGGGCTCTGTAACAGTTTGCAAATGTGCAAAACCCCTTTTCAACTTTTGATTTGCAACATCCACTTCCAATAATAATTAAAAAGTAGGACTACTGTATTTGTTTAATAAAAAACTAATAAATCTTGTCTGTTGTTGGGGAATAGACGAGACTTATTATTTAGTTTCTCAAAACTAAAATACGGGTTAAAAAAATAGTTTTTTTTTCAGTTTCTTAAAAAGATTTTATTTTGACTCCCAAATCCTTTATAAGTTAAAGAGCTTGGCTCATGTAATAAAAATTTTGTGCAACATTGCTGTTTATAATTGTCTGTTTTTTTATTTATACTATTTTTGTGTTGGCTTTAATTGTAAATAATAATAATAATATACTATTATATTACTACTGTTAAAATGTAAATTACCTTTTAGCTGGAGATTGCTATTGCTGTTTTGCTATGAGTTAGGAAGGCTTTGAGGTTTGGTGTTTTGAATGATTTGATTTATTCCTTACATTTTGTCATTTTCTTCTGAGAAACATGCAGTTGAAATAAACCTTCCAAACAGAAACTAACAGTAAACAGAGGTTTTATCCAGCTCCATGCCTGCATGCTGCTCCACCACTCAGCCTTTGATATGGTGGTTTAATGCTGCAAGCTTTTCTTATCCCATCATTCTGGGTCATGAGACAGGATCACTTCCCTCAGGGGGAAAAACAAAAGCTGCTCCCCTATGAGGGAGAGCGATCACATGGTTTTTTCACAGCAGTGAGAGTCTATTAGCTCAGAGAGATGGCACAAAACCCGGATCGAAGTAGTGATGAGGAGGTTTCTTCCTTTAGGAGACCAAATCAAGTTTATACTAGAATGACTACATTCTTAACTGCTAACAATATCAACATGCTACCCTGAAGTAAAACACATGGATCCCATGTTGGTAAAAGCAACAGTCCAACTTCAACCAGTACCAACTGGTCAGACTTCTGTTGAACAAGGTCAGTCACAAGGGGGTGTTATTTACGCAATAACTTATTCTGTGTTTCATTATTATTTGTTATTATTTTGTAGAAATCAATTTTCATTTTAACATTAAGGTTTTTTCTGAACTTTGGTTTGTTATCAAAAAAGCCCTATCTTGTTGATCATTTATAAAAGCAACAGAAGGATAAAACAACTAAGGAGGGTGAATACTTTTTACATTAATACTGTTTATCGTACATTCACCTGAACCCACATAGAAAACAATATTGGAACAACGAGGCTTAGGTACAAACATTAAGTCTCATTTCATCACAGTCTGTAGTGTAGAGGAGTTAGACTGTCACTACTTTGCAATAAAATATGAGCAACATTTTATCACGTTAAAAGGGCAGCATTATGTGTTTTCCATGCACATACAGCCGTTTTATAGCACAATCAAGTAACCATGTTAACTTCAGTTTTTATAAAAATGCTGGGCCTCTGTCTCTTTAAACACTCCTGCTCTTTCTGAAACTCCGCCTTCAGGAAGTTATCACCACAACGCTCCTCTATTAACCCTTTAACAACATCTTTAGCAGCAATGCTCTGGTAAAATATGAGCTCAGCTGATGCACAGTTCTAACAGGTGCTAATTGCTGCTTGGCTAGTCTGAAGGAGCTGAATGTATGAGGTCTGCTCTGAGGAGGAGGCTTGGAAACTTGTAAACTGCAGCTCTGAGGAGGAGCTACATCTGCTTAGATGTTTTGTACAGTTGAATGGTTGCCATGGAGATTAAATGACATTTTTTTCAAACTTGCATTAAAGAATAAAGGCAACACTCCAGGTGCGTTTGTGATGAAGGAATGACATTATAACATGATGTAAAGCTAAAAAAAGAGCTGATTCTGCATGACACTGTCTCTTTAAAGCACCTCAACCTCAGCGCTTCGACAGCTCCAGTCCTGTGGTGTAGATACGTGGTGGTTATAGGTTGGAAAGTAAAACATTCAGCTGCTTCCATTTACTATTGCTAAACACTGCATGACTCATCAGTAAGCTTCCTCATTTTTGTGAGCAGAGTAAATGTTTTGTTGCCGACAACAAAACTACATCTACCTAAATCATGCCAGAATTTTAGTTGCATTTAATTTGGCAACATTATTTAATGCACTTTTCAGCAACGTCAGCCTGCGTTTACCTTTCTTGCTATAGTATGCACTTTATAATCCTATAATGCATCAAGCAGACGTTCCCCTGCAGCCTGCAGGGTGTGTGTTCTCCTAGTACATACACGTGTTGTCTCTGGGTATTTTTCCTTCCTCCCATAATCAAAAGCATGACCATTCTAAAATTGCTCATTAGGTGTGTGTTGCTCTGTGACAGACTGCTGGTTTGTCCAGTATGTACCTGAATCCAGTAACGACTGGAGACACACCTGCCTGATTAGTGTTAATCTGTTGCTGCTTTACGCAACAAATCAGCCAAACGGTTGAAGAATGAGAAAACAACTTCAATTTATCTCTTTTATTTGGGTCATGAAGCACACGCCGATGAATACATACACAGGCCAACAGATATGTGAAACAACTTTAATAAATGCAAGACTGATTTAAATGAGACATCCAGCATGAAGCTCGAGCTAAAAGTTGTGATGACCTAAAAACATTTAGCTTCTGTACCACGGTCGGGTCCGGAGCCGGCGGTGTGAGAAGGCATCAGTCTTAGAAGTTTTTCTTCTCCTCAAAGATGATGTTTGCTGTGGCTTTCTTAGCTGTGGAGGAATTGGAAATATAATTATTTAAGCAACACAGTTCTTATCAATGGAGTTCATATTGATAATGATTTTTAGCTCAATACAATAATAGAGCAACAACTTGAAGTAGGGTTTATAAAAACAATTTATTTTTTTACATATGTGTCAAACCGTCACTAAGCTGTGACAGAATGAGACAGATAATCTGTAAAAATGCTAGCATGGCTCAATTATGAATACATTTCATGTAACTGTTTACATCTGTTGTTTTTTAATGACTTATCATGTGAACAAGCTTATTCACGTGGGATTTTAATATTATTTCTTATTTAATTGAAACACTCCAATTGCAATTTTTTTTCACATTAGCAGATTGACAAAGATTTTCATACATTTGTAATGGAAACGCAGCTATAGAGTCCCAGTCAAATACATTTCAGTGTGTTGTTGTAATGTCACAAAGTTCAATGGTATTAAGACACTTGCAAAGAACTGTATAAATATCTTAGAAAATGAAGTTAAAGTACTGCTGGTTCTCATGACCATTAAGCAAACAAACACCCAGTGACATTAGCATCCAGATACATAAAACTGTTTATTAGATGTTACTATGGTCAGTCAGTTATGGCATAAGATCTAAGTGTTTGATTATATGATAGAGAAAATGGTGTTTTTATACTGTAATTAAGAAAATTTTATGCAAAAAATGTATTAGGAATGGTAAAAAAACAGAAGAAATGAGTAAAAAGCCAATCGAGTTGTCTATGGTGTAATAAGCACCAATAGTATTCCATACTTACCCTCTTCTCTGAATTTGTCAGCTGCCTCTGATGCCTTGTCCGTGATGTTTTTCACTGCGTCGTCAATCTTGGCCTCATTCTTGAGGAAGAGCGGTCGAATGACCCGTTGGTAGATCAGGATTGAGCCGTTAGAAGGAGTGGGAGCCATGCACCACACCAGGAAGGCACACTGCGAACAGAGACAGAGATAAGGCTGCCTTATCAAAAAGTAGACGGGACGTATTGATGGTAACTAAAAAGACAAAAAAACGGGAGGCAATCAATGACCTTTCCAATATAGTAGAAAGGGAACCAGGAGAGGAAGATATCAGCAAAGAACTCTGCCACACTGAAGAGTCCGTAGACCACCCAGTAGGTCAGCCACTTCGTGTCATCCTCTTTCGTCGCACTTTCAATCGCCTTGATTCTGCCAAGAGATGTCAACAAGCAATTCCTGAGATCAAAATGTTCTGTTTGATTCTCCTTGTTTATTTTGGATTTTAGATCAGTAAACAGACTTGCATAAAATTACAATTTCAAGCACTGAGTGGATTTGAAAACCTGCATTATTAAAAGTTTCAACTACGCAAACATAAACACCAGCTGTGTCCAAAGAGGACAGCCACATGTTTTTAAAGTGCATTTTGATTATTACTTTGTTTCTTTTCATCCACAACATTTTTGAAGAAACAAGGAAACAAGGTATAACAGAATAAATTATATGAAATGTTTTTGACAAAAACCTTTAAAAACCCTTGGTGAAATGAGTACCTAACATTTCCCACCCCTGCTCTGGTAAAGCCACGCCTTTCTGCTTCCGTAATCTCGACATCGCCCTCTGAAAGAACACAGGCTCAATGGTCTGGATCTCGTATCATGTGAAGAGAGGTTCATGGTTTTATGTTTACTGCAGAACTATGATCTGAAAGAGCCTTTGGTGTATAATCTACTAACTGACAGTCATTTGTCAAAATGCCTACGTGCATCATTATGTTGAATAATAAAGTATTCCTGGTATTATATTTGTTAGAGCTCCATTTGAAATGTTCATTAGCTACAGAGGGAAGCCTGATCAACAACTTGTGACCACATTCTTTTAGTAGTTTCTCTCCACTATAGTGATATTTGTGGTCAGTTAACCTCCATTACATATCAAAACATATGACTCTGTTTTCTTACTACTTTTTTACACAGGAGCGTCATGTTCTGCATCACTTACAAGAAACCTGAACAAGGTTTGTTTAGCGCAGTGTCTGCAATTGCTACATGTGCATTTTTATACAAATATAAATATAAATGCAATAGGTGCAGTGACTTGAAAAAAAGAATTCAGATCTACTGAACTTTTATACACTTTTTCAGTGTGCAACCACAAACTTTAATATATTTTCTTAGGATTTTAAATGACAGACCAAGAGCAAATGGTGCATAATTGTACATAAAAGCAATCAGAAAGTGATTTGTATGTTTCTTTTAATAAATAAAAATTTGGAAAATGTGGCCCAAATTTATACAAAACATCAGTTGAGTCAACTCTTCATGGGGAAAATTCTTGTGGGGATTACGGCTACACGTCTTTCAGAACATCTCTTTATCAGTTTTGGACATTCAGGATTTTTTTTTTACCCCAGTTCCTCTTTGCAAAATTTCTCAACCTGCATAATATTGTATAAAGAACATCTGTGATGATCATTTTTAACATTTCATCTTAAAGTGTCCTTTGGATTCAGGTCCGCACTTTAACTGGGCCACACATTGGACTCCGTCCGCCTGCTTGAAGTCTCCTGCATGGCTCGTTGTAAACCTCAAAGAGCAATACTTATGGATTTAATCTCGACACTCTTCCATAACAACCAGATTAACTGATGGCTGTGGATCTCTGCAGTTCCTCCATGGCTACTTTAATATGTCACTATCCTGAATGAATGCTCTCCTTGCCTGGTCTGTTAGCATAGGAGGGCGAGTTTATACATTTGCATAACAGAAAGTGAATGTTTGCATAAACTACAGGAGAAGATCGTCTGCTTGTGCATCAATCCCCAGTGATGAAACAACGTGACGGTTGGTGAGAGGATCTGTCTACCAGACACTGAGCTGCTGTCAGCATCAGTAAGGCCTTTTTATCTTCCCAGGGAATTGTGTGGTTTGGTTTCCTTTCTTTATCTTGTAAAGCTAAAAGAGGTTAATGACGTTTGCTAATGTGGCAAGCAACGTAGTTGGAGTGAAGCAAGTCCAACTCCCAACATATAAACTCCAAGCATGTCAGACCTAGACCAAACTGACTGTCAAACGTCCTGAACTCTGCAGAGAGTTTGCCCTTGTTCCATCTGGCCACCGCATTAAGACGCCTAAGATCAGAACCCGGCTCGCTCGGGTTTCTTTCATTCCTGCAGCCATTACTGAGCTTAATCTCCCTGGTTTAGACTGCAATACCCAGAAAACTTATTAGGTTTCTGAAATACTTATGTTATATTCATGTTATCTTTAGAGCTCAAAGTATTTTTACGCACAAGGGCATGAGTTAACGCTCCTAATATGTGTAGTTGTGAGGTACTAACAGGATGAAATTGGTGTCTTTTGTGGATATTTTTTTTCTATCTTTTGTATTTCTAATGCTTGATGCAAACCAATTTCCTCTTGGGATATGAATAAAAACTGAAGTGAACTGAAGTGACTAAAATAGGATGAGGTTGCCAAGCGTGATTTGGTTCTAGCATAGCATGGACTGAGGAACTCGTATGACCGGTAGGGCCTGTGTCCTTCCTCAAAAAAAGACATTGCTACATTGAACCTGAATGTCTCCGAAACAAGTCCTGACACATCCATATTCACCTGATATTTCAGGTAAAGGTCACTGGAAATGTGTTTGGCTTAACAAGCTGAAGATAAATCTGAAGTATTTCCACATCACAGAACTGAGACTACATTTATTAGATTTCATGAGCATAAATAAATGCGTCTAAGAATTTATTAGAATCTTTTGGACTAGATGAAGCAATTATTAAACTAAAAACCTCAGATAAAAATTGGGAACAACTTTTAATATTATTAATAATAACACCTCTCAGTCAGTTACACTTCAACTGCAGCCTTTTGATAGTCGTTCTGTTCATAACAGAGTTGAGGTCAATGTAGTACAGAGGTCAGTGACCTTAACCTTCAGAGTTGCATAAAGACAGTTACAAAGTCGGCCTCCTATCACCCAAAGAACATTTCTAGGATTAAAGGACTAATGTGTCCACAAGATCTAGAGAAGCTCATTAATTTATTAATAAAAATATTAAACAATTATAATTATAGCTATAATTATAATGATCAAATAAATAATCTAGGCGTTTATCTTTACTTACATTGATTTTTGCAACAGTGTCTCTACAGGTCTGACTAACAAATCAATCCTCCAGCTGCAGCTGATCCAGAACGCTGCTGCTGGAGTTCTGACTAAAACCAGGGAGACGGAGAACATCAGCAGTTCTACATCACCCAGTTCTACAGTCCTTCACTCAGAGAATAGACTTTAAAATACTGTTAGTTTATATATCACTGACCGGCTAAAAGATCTGCTGTTGTTGCATCAACCTTCCAGACCTCTCAGCTGAAACACTGTTCATGTAAATCAGGGCTGAAAACCCACCTGTTTAGAGTTGCCTTTTATTAGTACTAAGTGAAACACTGATAAATATATTTTATGTGCATTTGCTTGATGACTTTGATGATGGGATTTGACAAAATGTAGTTGCTCGTTTCATAATTAATGTCTGTATGATTTTGTTATGATGCACAGCTCTCTGAAATGTTCTATACAAATAGATTTGACCTTTACAATCTTGTTTATTCCTTCAGTCCAACAAATCAAAAAAGACACAAAAGCTACACAGCCTTTTAAAACAAAACACTTAAGCTAATTTTTGCAATATCTACCAAAGGAAACTTGTTTAGATTTTTTGGTCCTTTTGTGTTTTCAAGACTAGACTTGGCCACAATGCTTTTCTTCAGATTTGTCGTTGTTGTTCTTACATTATTTCAAAATAAAGGATACTTTGTTCAGGGTTTCCCCCAGTGTATTATAGGCCTGGCGGTCTGCCATGCTTTACTAGCGCCACCGCCAGGCTAAGCATTTCTTGTTTTGTTTTTTATGTGTTTTTTTAAAGGAAAATAAAATAAAATAAAAAAATTGCTTTTTAAAAAAATCTGGATTGCAAGTGTTTCTGTTGCTCCGAGCATTTCACTATCAGAGCAGATTTATTCCTAAAAGATATGTTTATAGTTTATGCATTTAAAGCCGGACCAATCACACCGCTGGGCCTCTCCGCTGGGCCTCTGCGCGTTGCCTCACGCGCTGCAGCGGCTGGATGTCTAAAGTTTACCTCAGCGTGGATCCCACTTTTCCTTTCACCCGAACTGGACACAGGCTGACCGCTATGGATATTTACATCAACCCATCAACCCCCTGTGAGGAATTATGATTAGTTATGAAGAGTTATTGATTAAGGTAAGAGTTTAAACCCACCGCGTTAGCTCTGGTTGAATATGACTTAGGGGCCCCTTCTGTTGCTAAAAACATCAGCACCTCTAACAGCTTCTGTGTTAGATTTAGTGAAATCTAGGACAGGGGGAGTAGTTTAACTGGCAAACCTAAAAAGCAATAAATTATAACTGCAGCTTACTAATTTGTATTTCTGAACAAACGGAGCTGAAACTCAAAGATTAAACTCAGCATCAGATTGTAGCTGTTGTAACAAAACAATCTGACTATGAATATTTTTTTTTAAAATATTTTTTGGCTATAGTGGCCTTTATTTGACAGGAAGGTGGGTAATGAAAGAAGAGGGAAGACATGTAGCAAAGGTTGCCAAGGCTGGGAATCGAACCTGCGACAGCTATGTTGAGGACTCCATATGTGGGTTGTGCTTAACCCCTGCGCCACCGTAGCACACCGACTATGAATATTGTTCTTTGAACTTCTACAAAGTAAACTTGCCAGCTCCTTAAGATCTTACATATAAATGTTAAATAATTGAAAGTATTTTAATTTATATATGCTGAAACCATTATGTCAAATTTAGCAGCAATGATAATCTCAATAAACAAATGCTACATTTATATATCTGTGGTCTATGTTAAAATATTAACATTTATGGGGCCCCTGAAGCTCTGGGGGGCCTGATGGAGCCGCTGACTTAATTTGGATTTAACAGAAGTAAACATAATTGATATTTATTTTAATTGTATTTTTTGATTAGTTGTTTATACGACTAGTTGTGGGTTTATATAGCAGTTCACTGATGATGTTTTCCCATAACATATACTTACCCAGTGATATTTTTACTTTTATTGTCTACTTGACATCTTTTAATACAAAAAAACGGTGGACCGCCGGTGGACCACCTCGGCGCGGTGTCCACCGGGCTTAGCAAGTTTTCTGGGGGAAACCCTGTTGTTTATAATATTTTAAAACAGGGGTCTCCAAAGTGTGACCCGAGGACCATCAGCGACGCTAAAAAGAATGATGTGCAAGCTTTGACCGCAACACAAAAATGGCACAAACCTGATTCTTCTGCTCAAGGTTGGAGACTGATGCAGTTGCCATAGAGATTAAAGGATTTCTCTAACATGCATGAAAGAATTAAGGCAACAGAGCAGGTATGGTTTTGATGAGGGAATAATATCATAACATGATGTACATCTAAAAAAAAGTCAATTTTACATAATACTGCCCCTTTAATTTAGCTTCATATTATACGGGACTACAAATATTCGGTGACTTTTACACAAAAGGCCGACTTTGTTAAATGTGTTTAGTAAACTCAGCTAGATAAAACAAAGGTTTCTGCGGAACGAGCGACCCATATCCTGTTTTCATTGCTGATAATACAGGAAAAAAATCTATAGAAAAACCATCAACATTTAGGATATTAAAATATCATATATTGTATGTTTCACATGTATGTGTGAAACGTCTCACAGCTCTTTTCTGTAGAAATTTGACTTTTGTGTTTGTATATTTTCTGTTTATAGTAGTATAGAAAAAAATTCAATATTGTGAAAAATTCAAAGTTTGGACATCACTACTTTTCATGTTTAGGATACTTTGCAACATGAGATTGCACATCCCATACTTTCTTGAAAAGTAATGCGGTTTTTAGAAAACTTACATACATACATTGGAGTTTGAACATTTTGTCACGTGTAGCATTGGAGATGTTAAGAAATATAACTTTTTGCACAAATTTCACTCCATCTCTGCTCCTCTTATAACAGCCTAATAGACACAAAGTGTGATACACCCCATATAGTGGGATATTTGTGATAAAATCTGGCCAATAAATCGACCTGATTTTAAGCAGGAATACTTTTGAGAATAATCTCTGACATTTTCTAGAAAAAAGGACGTTTCTGAGCTTGAAAAGTCAAATATATGCTTGAAAAACAACAACAAAGACAAGATTAATATCAGAAATGCTCTAGATATCCATCTACGGTTTTGTAGATAATTTCCGAGATTTTTTGGCGGAAATTTGCTCCGTCATCTTCCATCCACTATGGCCAGAATAATCCGTCGTACATACGTTGTTTTGTTTTTGTGGAGTCACGGTCAAAATAACGGGCTCAGAGAGGAGCCAGAAGTCTAGAAACGCGCTGGAAATATGATGACGTATGGAGGCACTATTTATTCACGGTTTTATAGGGTGTGTTTATCCTGGGAGGGGCTGCTGGCCAGAACGGTAGTTAGAAAATCAAACCCTTACGATATGTAGGCTGGATAAAGAAAGCCGATGAGGTTACACAGCAGGGAGGCTCCGTAACCAATGACGAGGTAAACTGCGACCACGGCTATGAATCCTGTAGGGGAGGAAGAGGAGAAAGAAGACATCACACCACGGACACTCTTTTTCACAAAATTAACACTATTGGACAGAAGTATCGCGATTGTAACGACTGTATCGTACTAAACACACGAGAAGACATGAAATATGTAACAAAACCACGATGACGTCCCGTTTCCGTTTTGTTTTTTTCCTCCACGCTTGCATCTCCTAAAATTACTCACCGGCAGCGATATACGTCCGGCTCACTCCAGTTCTGGCTTCGACTTTCGCCAGGGCATCTGTCATGAGGTTCTTCTCATGAAGGAACTTCTCAAATCTCTCCTTGAGACCCTGCGCCATGGCTGCGCTTCCTCCTTCAGCGATGCGGATGAATTAGGAAATGATGGCTGATGGCGCCACACCCCTGTAACCCAACACAACCCGAGCCGCAGCGACGGGGACGGGCCTGTGCGTTTCATCACACACCGGCCTCCGGCCTGGCCCTTCAAATTAAAAGTTTTCACTTGCAATAAATACATTTTTAATGAACTAAAGAAGACAAACACGTCAAATAGTAACCTAATACGTTTGATTCAACCAAAACTATTCTAATACAGAACAATTCAGTCGGCTGCATTCGTATCCAAATCCATCCATCCATCCATCCATCCATCCATCCATCCATCCATCCAACCATCCATCCAACCAACCATCCAATTTTTTTTTACCAAAACACTTTAGGGTTTCAGTCGTTATTTAGTCTCAGTTTTCATAGAAGCACCTCTTGTGTTTTTTAGGAGCCATTTATCTTTTTCTCGCCACAAGTGGGCGTATTTCATTTTGTGCTCTGATGTGTTGCTAATGGGAAAGGGCAAACAGTTTTCTATTGTGCTTGGTTTGGATTTGTGGTTGATTTATGTGGCTCTAAATGGAAATGCCAAGACAATGGACATTGTACAGAAAATAAATTTCTTTACAATTTTTGTGATTATAAGTCAAATTGAAGATCGGCATAACGAATCTTGATTGAGAGCATGTAAAACCAATGCCTACCAGGAACAGCAGCAACCGCCTAAAACACAGGATTTTAGCCACTACAGGGTTTACTGATTCTTTTTTTAAAGTAAAAAATGTAAAACTCCCCAAATTTTCCACAGAAAAAGTCCAGACTACTGTATCAGTTCTGAACCTTTTCTTCCTCATTTGCAGGATGTTGGTTTGTTGAACTCTGTTCCGGGAAAGATGTGTGCTGGAATCTCAAATAAACTTGTCAACAATGATGCTGCCTTAAAATCAATGTGTTTGATCACATTTCCGTTGTGAGGTTGTTCAACTAAGATGAATGTGAACTCACTGAAGTAAGTGGCAACTCGGGACATCAAGTTCTTCTTAGCAAAGTAACATTTTTTCAAAAAGAGCAAATTATTATTCTTTTTTTTGTATTATTATTCCCCACTATTTCCATTACCTTTCATCTCTCTTGTAGAACTCTTTATAGTCACTGGGGGGCGCAGCGAGCTTCTCTTTTTCACTCCCCCTTCACATTTATTTATATATATATAATACCTGCGTTTGCATTTATATATATATATATATATATATATATATATATATATATATATATATATATATATATATATATATGTATGTATGTATGTATGTATGTATGTATGTATGTATGTATGTATGTATGTATGGATGGATGGATGGATGGATGGATGGATGGATGGATGGATGGATGGATGGATGGATAGATAGATAGATAGATAGATAGATAGATAGATAGATAGATAGATAGATAGATAGATAGATAGATAGATAGATAGATAGATAGATAGATAGATAGATAGATAGATAGATAGATAGATAGATAGATAGATAGATAGATAGATAGATAGATAGATAGATAGATAGATAGATAGTCAGTCCATAGTACCATTTAAACCATACATATAAGTGTTTGCTGCATCAACAGATGATAAACTATTAAAATATTACATTGATTTTTTTTTGCATCATGAACTGACGATATAGCTTTCCATATGTTCAAAAGTTCCTCGGGTCTTTTTTCATTATTCCTTACATACTTAAGGATACTAAAAAAAATAAGATAAAAAGTTTTGTTCGGGTATAGGTATAGATATAAATAAAATTTTTTACATTGAATGGTAACAGGAGCATAGTCTGACTCTAGGCTACTCTCTTTTGTCTGGAGTCAAACAGTTTAGTGCAACACCTGACAAGTATCATGAGTTTTTGTGCCTAGATGTAGGCAGAATGTTACTTTCCTTGGTTTGCTATGACTCTGTGGGAGTGTTAGGTTTATCTCATTCTCTTGGCACAAATATTTAAAGACAGAGAAATAGAAGATAACGTTTTCATTTAATGAACTTGGTTGAATTAAGTTATTTAGACTATTTTCTAATTCGACGTATTAAAAGTCATTTTTAATCTTTCATTCTGAAGTAACTTTGTGGATGTGTGGCCAAAAAACCTTTGAGAAACAAGAAAACAAGTCTGACTGAAGTTTATTCAGCCTAAAAAGTGATGCAATCCAAAATATTCTAGAGTGACATTAGGCCATCTGTCCGATAGCGGAAGCCGGGCCAAAATGGGTCAGGCAATTGGACAATGTTCCCAAACACATGAGCTACATGTACTGTAACAGAATGAATAAAGAAGAACAAAGTTAAGGTGCCCAGTCAAAGTACAGACCCCAACCCAACAGAATGTGAGGTTGGATCTTCAGTGAGTTGTTCAGAAACATCTGGAAACTCAAATCAATTGGATGTTGTTAATAAAATGGGTTTTAGAAGAGATTGGAACATATAATTTTGAGATAATGTTCCCATTTTTGCCTTTTGCTATTTTACATGAAAACACTAACAGTATTGAAAATGTTCTTTGATTTTGTACATTCAAGTTTAAATTTAGATAACTTGACAGATAGTGACCAGACCGTTGTTGATTTGTCCTGACACATAAAACCCAACAACTAACAAAGGCTCTACCTCCATTTACCCATCATGAACAGGAGTTAAAGTAAATACACATCAGAAGAGGAGAGAGAGCATTAAGTGCACGTCCTCAGTGGCCGGTGGCCAGTGGAAAATGGCTGAATAAACAAGGTTCACAGCAGCATCACCCGCACACGACTGATGAGATTAAACGTAGTAAGCTGCTTTATGTTGAGAATAGCAACAATAAGAAGTGGAGCAGTCTGAGAGCTGCAGACAGAGAGGCTGCTGCCACGCTGTCTGGAACTGTCTCCTACCTTCTCATTTAATTCACTCCTGCAGGACTTCACAGCAACATGTAAGTCTTTCTTTTCTTCATGTCGTACATTTAAAAGTGCCGTTATTAGAAACACTGTGTCCTATCTGCTGGGTTGCTATCGGTTCCCCAGCATTAGACTCACTTTATATGTTTTAACTTCTGTTGAAGAAAATTTGCAGCTGTCGATACATTTTTATCATTTTACTAGTAGTGCTGTAATCATTTGACAAAATATCATTTATCTCCATACACATTCAAGGTCCTTCAGATATAATTATTCTTGAATTGTAATGACTCAACCTTTATTCAAAAGACATTTAAAATCTGGAAATGTCTTTATATTGTATGAGGAACACAAAGATAGTAGGACTTGTAGCGCAGCACAAAATACATCCAAGAACTTTTGCAACATGCCTAAACTGCATTTCTATCTTTTTATTTTTGTGCCAAATCACAACAAAATACCTGTGTTTGCATTTTAGACACTTACAGTCTAGGGAAAATGCAAAAACATGATGCTTTCTGTGATTCATCTTCCAGCTGACGTGTTGCTGTTGGACTTAAGAATGAGCAAAAGGGGGAGGAGACGGAGCAGCAGGAGGAGGAAGAGCTCCAGCAGCAGCAAACGTGAGTGGGAGCAGCTCCATCAGATTAATCATGTGCTTAACTCGCTCACGTTTTCTGTGCACCTGCAAGCTTTGAATTGAGCACAAAAGTCTCATACCTGGACTCCCTCCATCTTGGAAAGGAGTAGCATGAGCTCTTACTGACTCAGGACATCCTGTTCAGCAGCAGGTTCAGAGTTTTGCTGTAATTTGCCTGTAGTTCCAATCTTTTATTTCAATGTTTTTCTGATGTGAATCTGAAAAGAAAAAGGGACACTAAGGCAAATGTGTGAAGATCATGAACCAGATGCTTTAGACACACATTTTCTGACATTGTAGAAATACAAAGGTTCTTCTGTGTTAAATGAATGTCAACCGAACAAATTCTGAACAAAAAAATGTACAGTTCCATTTCATAGTAACATATTGAAACATTGATCAAATTTGGACATTTTTACTTCCAAATTCCCAGTTATAAAACCCATAAAATTTACATAAATTGAAAAGTTATCATCTATTAACCTCATAATGTTGATACATATTCAATGGACTCAACTCTCTAGAAATTACTCTATGCAGTCACAAGTCTATTTTCTATTTACATCTTTTTAAGTTTCATGATTTTTAGAATACAACAATAAGTACATTTACACTTAAAAATCATGAACTTACAGTGGTAAAGTATTCACACCCCTTAAACTTTTCTAACATGTTATTATGTTACAACCCCAATCTTGTGATTCTAGTCAATGTATTTGAAGATACACTGTATTTAAAAGGAAACATATCAATGTATCTGATTAGAATTTTTCATCAGAGACTAACATAGTGGTTATTCAGCCAACATTGTATCAGTGACAGCTCCATGAAAGGTTTTCAGTAGCGGGCGATGTCTTCACACATCAACTGGAACTTCTGGAGATGATGATTCCAAGAAGAATTTTAAATAAAATCAAGAAAATTATGGACAATCCGATTCCTGAGCATCATGTTCATGATATTGCCATAAAAAAAACCTTGTCTTCAGTCAGAGGCTTTTTCAAATTTGCTGTAAGACAGACTGCTATATGAGATCCTTTGCAACAATTATTTGAGCTTTTTTTTTTGTTAGTTACTAATTTCCCTTTGGGGTCAGTAAAGTAATTTAGAATCTTTGAACTGAATTGAATTTCCTTACAGATTATCTGTATTTCCTGCAGGTAGTCCGTCCCATTCTTCTGGAGAAGCTGTTCATGCTAGTCTGAGTGTTTAAAGCTGCAGTATGTAACTCTTATGAAGAATATGTTTTTTACACTGTTGTGACTGTATGTGATGAGACAGATCTATCAGCAGATGGACCTCATCCTCTTCCTCCTCCTGAGCTGCTATTGCTGTCTGAAGAAATGCACCGCTCCCAACTAAAAATAACCAATCAGAGCCAAGAGGAGGGGCTTAGTGCTGTTAATCAAGATCATGTACTCGCTGCTAAATGTGCTAATAGCAGAAAAATGACTTGCCGTTACAGGAAAATCTCCAACTAGCCTTAACATTCACTACAGGACCTGCTAGCTGCATCGTAATAGACAGCAAGTGGGGGAGATGGAGGTGGTAAGAGCAGTGCCACATGAGATTATGATTCACAGTGTTAAGATCCGCCTCCTGGCTCTATTTGGTTGTTTCTAGTCAGCAATGGGAGCAGGCAGAGGAATTTAGAATTTATAAAATGAGCAAACATATTTTTTCTTTTATTTCAGAAAGTTCCTCTGCCGTTCTCTTTCAAAACCAGAGCAGCAGTACAACTGTCAGCTATAAGAAGGACCTAGCTGGAAAGCATGGAGAAAACTCTCTTCAAAAAGAAAATATTCTGACCGGATTTGAAGATCAACAACATGGTCACGCTCCACCCAGCCAAAAACGATGTAAACAAGACTTTAACATGGCTGCATTTCAGGAACAAAGAAGTGCGTACACAAAAACAACAGAGCTTGAAGAACAAGGAGTGAAGATAGTAACATCAGTGTCCAAAAATGACATGGAAAAGTCCCAAACTGTCCAAATCCAACAGTCACATGAGTCCTTAAATGACGATCCAACCAACTCATCTACACCCGTAACAAACATCTTCAATGTCAGCTGCACTGGGTCACATGTGAAAGTGGAAATCCAAGAAATTCGACAGGGGAATCCTTATGGCATTAAGACCACTTGTGTTTTTATGAATGAAAACAAGGCTTCTGAGGTTATTATTAACCAGGAATATGAGGGGATGCAGATCCCTGACCATCAGCCGTTGGAGCAGCTCCCAAAAAGTGTGACCAGTCACAACCAGGAGATAAATTATAAGTTTACGTTTGGCAGCATAAATGAACAAACAAAGGAACAAAGTGAGTCAAGATCAGTCTGCTCATCAAACGTACGTGGTGATCCGAGTTACTGTCGTTGTTGCAGTGATTACATCCAACAAAACCTGGCTAAACATTTATTGGGTCCACCATCACTGCTAGATGGTAATATTCAGGGGAAGGAGTCAGGCGCCTTGAACAGGGATCGGTTCTTCCATATCTCAACACCCCGAGTCTTCGACGACATTAAGTGCAGCAGCACTTTAGAAGACCTGACAAATGACCTAGCTTCCTTTAGGATAGGAGGTTCAGCAGAATTAGCATTCCCATTTTCTGCACTGGAGAAGGAAAGAGAAGATACGACCCGTTCCTTTGATCAGCTGTCAGAATCGGATAACTATGTGCCTATGTTCATTCGGCCCTCCGTGTCTACCAATAGGTCCAGCTTTGTCAAAGATTTCATCTACTGCCAGAAGAGAAAGTCCTGGATCAGAAACAACAGCATCGCCACAGTGGAGCACAAGGAGTGTCTGCTAATGAAGAAAAGGCGCCAGACGTTTCCTGGAACGGCCCTTGATTCAGAACTGATTCAAGAGGATGTTCTGCTCCCGTACAAAGAATCAGTCTCTTCGTTCATCATGTGTTCTCTTCCTTTCCAAACTGAGAGGCTGGAAAATAACAAGCAGTTGGATGACATATTTTCTACGTATGTCAGAAAAAATTGTGTTTCTTCAGAAAGTAGAGAGAGTTCTAAAACTTGCTCAGACAGTTCAGAAACTACCGGAGAACTTACAGGCATGGAGCCTGACAGAGAAATGAGCCCAAACCTTTATGTGGAAGAGATTATTCAGGGAGGCCTGGCTATCCAAGTCATCCCTCCATCCTGCAGTGGTTCAGAGGAACAAATCCTGCAGACGATTCCCACTTTAATTGCCAAGGACAAAGATGACAGAAGTTTTACACAAAGTAATTCTGATTCCGCTTTACCAGAACGCTCAGAACGCTCAGTCATGACAGCACCTGTTGATGCTGTTCAAAACAACGTCCTGTCCAGATCAACATCTGAGGAGACAGACATGGATTCCCTAAAAAAACACAATGTTGCCATGGAAATCGAGTCCAGCCTGACTGAAAAGTCAGTTAGTAGCCCTCCACTTCTGTTTGTTACTGATGAGCTGAATGATAAGGAGGTGCCTAAAGAAAGTCATTCAGAAGACAGAAACAAAGCAGCAGACGGTTTATTATGTGTTGTAAAACCATCTACAAATGTATTGCTCCATGCAAAGGAGCTGCCTGTTAAAGTCGGCAAGGCAGAGAAACCCACTGTGTACAGATGTAAGTTGTAGTTTCATCTCTTTTTATCAGTTGACTAAAACTGTCAAGAATATAAGTTATCTGGTCTGACCCATTATGACTATTTCCAGCTAACTCTGAGGCTAGAGAGCATCTGAAGCCTGGATCTCACAAAGACAGAGACGGCACAGACCACTGGGCCAGGAAGAGAAAACTCTTCAAGGAGAGCAAGCAGTGGAGCTCTGCTGGTGGAAGTTCAATTACCAGCGACATCACAGAGGAATCAGGTAACTATTAGTTATAATTGGATTAAACTGGGTCTCAAAGTCTGAAGTCGTCGATTTCTAATAGAAAATGGTAACATACTCCTTTCACAGTGGCCATTAGTCTTTGAATCACATGGAGGAATTCAAGAATTTTGTTCCCACGTGATAGTAGTATGAAACAGGAGATGGACAGGTAGGTTGAAACTCCATCTGCACTCATTTGGTCTGTCATGTTCAAGAAAGAGTTGGGTTAAAAAGTCAAAAGTCTGTACTTACTTTGCAAGAATGGAGACATTTGTTTTCTCTTCTATAAGTGCGAACTGGTTAGGGATTTCATGCAGCATGTTCTTGAAATATATTCCAAGTAAAATGTTTTTCTTGTGGTCTCACTACTCTACACAAATGCTGCAATAGAAGGGACCTATAGGATCTTCCCGAAACTTCTGCCGGTTTTGTGTAGTAACTTCACTAGCTTCTTCTGTCTTGGCCGGAAGGAATTTTGTTCATACTCCTTCAATCTTAGTAAAAACACACATAACTATGTTCTTGTGTAGTATTTAACGTCTTCAAACAATTGATGTTTCACTGTCACCTGTGGTAAAAAGAAATGGATCATGATGAAAAGAACAAGATCCAAGATGTAGGCGGTTGGAAACTGGGTGAGGGTCTCCATCGTCCAGGAAGAGCCTGGAGTTTAGCAGCTTCTCCTCCACTTTGAAAGTTGACTGTTTACCTGGTTCATACATTTAATCAGGATCTTCCTAAGGTCCTCATTTTTGAGATTTTTATGTTCATGTTCCCAAGGAAGGTGGCCTTTGGGCAGAAAGGCCCATCGTCGTTTCCTTACCGTATTTAGTGCTGACATTTCACACGTCTTTCTCTAGTATCAGAGGATGCACTTTCTACAAATGTGACAGTTCAAGACAACGAAGACAGGGGGTTTTACGTAGAGACATTCCACTCTTCAGCGTGGATTTACCAAGGAGACGACATAAACTCAGGCGCCATCGGTCCCAATCTCACTGTCAGAACGCGAGCTGCCTCAAGTAAGCTAATGTTGAAACTCTATAAGAAAGCTTATTTATTCAGGAGTTTTTACATTGATCTTTGTTGAAACAAAATGCTCTGAGTATCATGAATGCAGGACGGGTTTGAATGTTTTGTCTAAATTCTCTCCCCAGTTCGAGACAGGACTGTTCAAATCAGCAAAGGGACAGGAGAATATCCCTGGGGCTTTCGAATACAGTTTTCCAAACCCATTGTTGTAACTGAAGTTGACACAAGTAAGTGATGAGTAATTCTAAGTGATTTAGTTATTTTTAATCAGCAGAACAACTCATAGAGAAGTGATTAGTCAAATGTAAACTGAATCTTTGCCAGATTTTGGGTACTGTAATGTTGAGTGTATTTCTTCTGCAGAAAAATGAACAAACATGTAGTTTTGGGTTTTGGGATAATTAAACCAAGTCAATGTTATTACATTGGTTCATTCATTTCCTATAATCAAAAACTTACCAATTGAATAGTAATTTTCTTGTCCAGAGGGTATTATGTGGCTGTGTTTATTTTTCTTTGTAGGATCATACATGTGATCTGTTTGCTTTCAGATGGAGCAGCGGAGGAAGCAGGACTAATAGTGGGCGACTACGTCCTTGCTGTTAATGGAATTGACGTTACCAGCATTCCTCATTCGGAGGCAGCTAATTTAGCCAGACAAGGTATGAAGTTCTCTCAGGTTAAACACCAGAAACAAAACTAAACATTTGAGACATTCTGAAAAGATTCTGCTGCTTTGAGCTTGATGATGTGTGATAAAGTGACGGTGTGATAAGCTTGTGCTTCTACTTACACTTTTTCAGGTAAACTTGGTGTTCTTGCCATAGACAGGAAATTAAATATGAACTGTTTCTGTCTTTGTTTTGTCTTATGCTTTATTTTTATTCTGCGGTATGTGTTTTTTTCTTTTTTTACTTTTGTATAAACAGGTCAAAAATGACCAAAAAATAAATATCTGTCTAAATAGCTATCTATGTATATTATTTTGTCACAACTGTTAAGCTGAAGCCTGACACTGATCAAAGTTGTAATATTTATTGTAGGTCCAGATATTCTAACGTTGACCATTGGATCAGACATTGCTCGGGGTCCTAACACACCCAGACCACCATGCCGGGGTTACCTCCATAAGCGTACCCAGTCTGGTCTAATCAAAGGCTGGAGGAAGAGGTGGTTTGTTCTCACACATGACTGCTGCCTGTACTACTTCAAAAACAAACGAGTGAGTATAGGCAGAGGGATGCTTGCTCTGAAGATAAACGTCTATAGAAAATAAAATGTCTCTAATGAACATGACTCCATTTGTAATCCAGGATGAAGGTAAGCGGCAGCCGTTATCTTCAGTGAAGCTGGAAGGCGCTGAGGTGGGGCTGGATGATTCCCTGGGAAAGCCGTTTGTTTTCAAGTGTCGCCCTCAGTTTGGCAGTCGGGTGTACTCTCTCTGCGCCACTTCCAACCAGGAAATGAAAAGGTAATGTAGGACCAACTAAACCAAATAGTTTTATAAAGTCTATTCTTCAGACTCTGATTTAAAGCAACATGAATTTAAGTCCGATGACGTATTTCAGTTTCATTCATATTCCATCAATATTTTAATGAATAATTTTTTGGTTGTGATCCCTTTGTGACTGCAGATGGTGTGAAGCTATGGAAAGAGCTGTTCATCCCATTACACAGGTAGCCAAATCTGTCAAAAAATCACCTTGTTTTTATTGTTAAAGCCTTTGAATCACACATTTCTCTGACTTTTATACTTATCACAATATCATATTTTACATAAACTCTGAGATTATTTTCTGTTGTAGAACCATGTGTGGGTTGACGTCACAAGACACAACTCCAACATGCCGCCGCTGGCTGTGAAAAACCCGGACTGTCTGGGTCTGCTCAACAAACTGGACAGGAGTAAAGACACGTGGGTCCAGCACTACTGCATTCTGAAAGACGCGTGTCTCTACTTGTACAGCGGCATCCGCTCAACCCACGCACATGGTAGGAATCTGTGCCAGGTGAAGCTGTTGAAGTCTTGTCAGCAGATGTAGTGTTGGTGTTAAATGCGGTGATATCTTTAATTGTTTTATTATACATATACATTATCATTTGCTTCCTATATATTTAAAAAGAATTAATGTATTAATGTGCATTACACCAAGTTTCAGAGTCTGGGGCTGTCATGAATTAGCATCAGTCAGTACCTCCAGGATGTTGCAATGTTTACTTTTCTTGTGATTATTGCAGCTCAAAATTAGTTATTTTGACTGATCACATTTTTCAAAAACATTTCAGTCAAAGTTGCAATTTTTTGTAAGCTATAATACAAATCAAATCAGGAGGGGTCAAAGTGCAAAATAAGAATTCCATATTAGTCATTCAAGTTAATATGAACAGTAGAAGCAAATCCTACAAAACATCTCAGAATGACTTTGGCTAAAACAAAAATAAAAATTTTACTTTTGAGTTTCACTCATGCTTCCATCATGCAGGTTTGTACAACAGGAATTTCAATTAGAAGGGGCTAATTTAGTTGCATTTGAGTTACAGTGATTGGTCAGAAAAGAAGGAAAAAGTATCACAGATAAGATTATTTCAGAGATATGAGATAATCTGACCCAGGTGGAAAATGTCTGCTGAAAGTTGCCTGTCCATGCAAACTTTGTGAATGGTGAGTGAATCTGTTACTAGGTGCAATCGCAGCATCGCAAATTCCTGGAGGAACCGATCAGTGTGTGACTGACTGAGCCACCTGATTAGCTACAAAAATCAAAACATCTGATAAAGATATATGCAGTCAGTTGTTAGTCCTTGTTTCCTCAGAGAGATTAATTTTTTTCATTTCTGAAATGATTTATTAATACATTTATCAGAACACCGTGTTGCCTCTGCCTTCAGGTGGGATTTACCTTCAGGGCTATGCTGTGCGGGAGCAGGCCTATGGATCCAAAAAGTCCACAATTGAACTGAAACCTCCGTCTGATGAGTTCAAGACGTTTTACTTCTGTGCCGACAATTCAGCTGAAAATAAACGGTAAGGAGTTGGCTTTTTGAGGCACTTCACAGCTTCATCAGCCAGATTAACTCAGTCTGTGATAAACTGGTAGAGCTGCTGCTGTTTAGGCCAGATCTCTTCTGCAGAAGAACAAACTGAATGAGAACTCTCCTCACAAAGCGTCGTAATGTGCAGTTTTATCCTATAATTTTGTTTCAAGATGAAAAACTTGTTGACAGAACCAACCAGAAGTTTTCAAAACAGGAGTTAATGTATCTGATCAGCTTCGATGTCCGACATGCAACCTCAGTGATTTTATGGCTGTTTTGTTTGTGCTCTATCAGATGGATTTTAGCCATCAAAGCCTCCATAAAGAAGTGGCGGCCATTTCACCAGGTCCTTCAGGACTACATGAGCCTCCCACCAGAAGAAACCAGGATGTGAGGAACAGCTGGACTCTGTAGATGTTAGCAGCCTGAGGACCGAGACGAGTTTCCAGTATGATGACAGTTTCACCGCTCCTACTGTGCTGCTGTTAAGAAAATAATATTGCTTGTAAATGTTCAAACCATTAAAAATTTCCTTAATCCAACAGGATGTCAAATGAGATTTAATAAATGTAAATAAAAGCTGATCAACTCCGTCTTCTGTATTCCTCTAATTTCTCATGGAGTATTTGGGTAGCACTTTATTTGAAGGGTGTGCATGAGACTGACATGACTGTCATAAACACAGAGGAGTTATGACTGTTAATCATGAAGTGTCATTCAGTAAATAAAGGCATTTTAATGCAAACCTGAACTTTTAATGCACTAAAACTTGCATTAAAAGTCCATTAAAAGAATCAACTTTGCATTAAAAGTGTGATTATTTACAGAATGACATTTACTGACAACAGTCATAAACATTCATGAAGACTCCTTCATGTTGTTGTGTCATATTTATGACAGCGTCATGTCAGTCTTATGCACACCCCTTCAAATAACGTGCTAGAAGTATTTGCAAAACTTTTCTAGAGTCAAATACATCGAACTAAAATTACATAAAGGTTTTTATTTTGAAGGCCTGAGTTGAAAATGTTATTTTGAAGGTCTTGACTAGAAGTGCAGTCCTGTGTTTTGTAAAGACTCTGAGTTCAGTGGTTTGAAGCCTGGCTGCATCGCCACATTCGTAATGAAGCCCGACCTGAAGCCTCTGTCTGTGATCCTCCTCCTGGTTGGACTGTCTGTCCCTGTGGACGGCTGTCCTCCCCGCTGCAAGTGCGATTGGAAAACCAAACATGTGTCATGCACTGGAGTAGAACTTGTGCCTCTTTTCCACTTGTCCTTGCAGGAGGTGTAAGTAATTAAGTTTTTGACTCAAATGTTAGTTAGCAAGTGGTGATGGCTGATGCATTTCTTACTTGTGTTTTAGGTGGCTCGTGAGGACAAAGCTTGCTTACATTCCTCAAAATGCTTTTGCCAGTTTGCCCAACATTTCTCACATGTAAGATTTTTATTTTAATCAACATTAATGTTTCTGTGAAATATGTAAAACTAGCCTGCAAAATTTAATTACAGTCAGACAACTCGAGGCAACTTTTTATGTCATTGAGAAAACTGAAAATGATCCTATTTATCAGCTAAACCGTTTAAATTAAAACACAACTGTTTATGCTTTTCTACTATAGTTGCAGTGTAGCTGTTCAGCAAAACTGGCTTTTTATTTGCAAACACAGCTGCACACATATTTCTTCATGACCTTGACTGATTATACAGCCTTTATTCTGACATTATGTTGAGTTAAAATAATCTTTTATCTCACAAAATTTGTCCTGACCCTTTAAAGAAATGCTGTGTTTATGTCTGTGAAACTATGATGCGTGAGTTAGATACAGCGTGAGTTAGAAACATGCTCTTTAAACTAAACAATATTTTTTCTGCCATTTAGAAATGTTAAACTGAATGCACATTTTGTCTGTTCATGGCATGGATTGTTTCAGTGCATGGTGGTAGCCTTGAGGGCCCACATTGCTGTGAAGCATAAACATTTAAAGGTTTGACACAATAAGATTTCTGGATGCCTGATGCCATCAAAGATGGGTTGGTGTGTGTGTGTGCTGCAGTGGTGAGTCAGCGTGAAGACAGTCTGACTAACACAATGATGGAGAGACAAAAGTAAAGACAAAAGCGTTAAAGAAAGAGAACAGTTGAAAACAGTGTTTTTGAAAGTGGGGGCCACCAGGGGGTGCCTTCAGAAAGTCATGTTGCCTGATAGAAATTTTCCATCATAGAACTCATTGCCAGCTAAAATCATAAGGTATGAAACAGCATTTATGTCAAATAAATGTAATAATTATTGAAAAGTAAATTAAATTGAGAAAGAAAGTAAAATTCAATGTTTCTTTCCATATTTTGTAGCATTGTCTTTGGATTTGCAAATAGGGTAATACCGTTTGAGAGGCCATGGCATGGAAAAGTTTGAGAACCTTCTGGCTGAACATTTTATTTTTTTCCCCATCTAATCTTGTTTTATTTTGTCTTTGTGCGTCTGCCACACAGTCAAGACCCCTGACTATCAGACAGGATTACATCTTTTCATGGTTACCAATTCGGTTCTGAATTCTAAAGAGAGCATCCATGTCAATCCAGTGTCAGAGCCAGATGCAAAAGCTAATGCCTCCCTGGAAAATCCTGAGGCAGGATTAAATGGGTGATATTATATATTTGATGTTTGGATGTTTGGACAGAAGAACACTGAACCAGAAATTCACTTCTGTTAATAACAAGAGTAACAATACATGAACGTTTGGGTGAATAACTTCCTGTGCCAGGATTTACTCAAGACACCGCTCTGGTTCACTCAAGTCATTATTTCAAGAAGCAAAAATAAATGCATTGTTTTTTCAGTCAGTTAAAATACTTTGTGAATAATAAAGGTTCTGTGTTTTGTGTTATTTATCTTATTTTATTTTTTTACAGATACATCTCTGATGACAGTGCCTTAAGATCTCTTGAGAGAAATTCTTTTTACAATCTGTCCAGCGTCATGCACATGTAAGTGACTTTAAACAGCTTGAGATGTCTTCCTTTATTGTCACATTCTGGGGCATAAATGTTAATTAGCTTGAATACTAATAATTTCTCATTGGACCCTAATATATCGCACCAGGATTCAGTTAAATAAGCTGCATTAGATGATTATTTTTAAGAAATAAAATGTATGAAAAACCAAAAACAGCATTTGTTCTTAGTGTGTGTCAGATCTGTTTGTGTGCATGTGATGTGTGTACACATGATGGTTTGTCTGTGTGTCCAGAGAGCTGCACAGCATCAAAACACTGTCATACATTCATCCAGAGGCATTCAAGAAACTTCCAAACTTAAAATATCTGTAAGTCTCTGTTTATATGTTTAGCGTAAGAGTATTTTGTTCTTTTAAGAGAGTAAATGACAATCCTATGAATACAGTGGATCCCTGGAATTCAAAGGATTAGGGACAAGAACCTCCTGCAAATAACTAGAATCCTTGAGCACTTGGGATCTCCTCTAATAGACTAAATATGCACTAATACACACAGTGGAAACCATATTAGCACTAGCACAGAAGCTAACATCCACAGACTTATCTCTGCTCTTGGAGGTACAGCCAATCAGTCGCAAGGAAAATTAATGGTGCTCCTGGATTGGCTGCTTTGAAAACACCAGCCAATAGAGTGTCAAGTAGATTTAGGAGCAACATACTTCAGATTCACTGCATTTTCTATCAGATACTTTAGATATGTCCTCTGAAAAAAACTCACCAATAGACAAAAATAATTTAAAGTTAATGTTCCACAGAAAAATTTGTAAATATTAACCTATAATAGGTGAGCGTCCACTGTAAACGTTTATTACTTTCTCATTCGATGTGTTTCATTGCAGTGGGATCACCAACACGGGTCTGACATCATTTCCTGTTTTACAATACGTTCAGTCAAGACAGGAGGATTTCATTTTGTATGTATTCTAGAGGTGTAAGCAAACTTTGCTAGTCAACAGAAACCTCAGCGTGTTTTAACTGGTGTGGATAATTTTAGTCATTTTGTCTGTTTATTCAGGGAAATAGTGGAAAATGTCTTCCTACGAGTGATCCCTGCCAACTCCTTCACTGGAGTATCTGAGAACGCTTTGACAGTGTAAGTTGGAGTTAGTTGAAGTCAGCTAAGGCAATCCAATTGAGAAATAGCAAATTAATAATTTACAGTCATTTTTCTGAACTAATTATGCACTTTGATCACAGCAGACCCTTTTAAGCATCAAACATAACGGTCACATTCAATTAATTTGGGTATTTTAGAAAAAGTTAATTCATTTCAGTGATTCCATTCAGTAAGTGAAAAACATGACACAGATTGAAGCTACAGTATGTAATTTTCCTAAAAATTAATTTATATTTTCTTCATATTTATCAAAACTGTCACCCTGCTGTGACAGCGCAATCCGAGACAAATAATTTGTGAAAAAATCAATCTCCTCCACATCCTCCCTGAGCCATCTGAAGAAATGCACCACTCCTTACCAAAAACAGAGCCAGGAGGAGGGGCTTAGCTCTGTCAATCATCCTCATGTACTTGTTGCTCAATGAGCTAATAGTGGAGAAACAACTGACTGTTACAGGAAAACTATTTATGTGCTGTCATCGGTTGCTATGCTAAGTAGTTAGCTGCAGCTTGCTGTTGGCTAGCACTGTTTTTTAGCACATATTGACATAAATAGGACAGCTTGGAAGTCGCTGTCTGCGAAGTTTACATCATGCTGGCCCTATAAATGAGACTTTGAACAAACACTTCATTATTTATCTGAAACACCGTAGAGTTATGAGATGTTTTTGTGTCCCACCATGTCATAGCATTCTTGTCTTCTTTGTCTCGTAGCATGCTTAATGGAAATGGTTTGACGGAGATCCAAGACTACGCTTTCAATGGCAGCCAGCTGGAAGAAGTGTGAGGCCTTTTGAATTAATAATAAAAAAAATATAAAAATATTGAGAACACTATATAGAAGTCATTACTGTTGTATTAGCACACTATTTTAGTTTGTTTTTTTTGGGGGGGCATGTCACGTTTAAAAATTAGCTCTCTGTTTTTTCTGCTAAAAACACATTTTCTGAAATGTTGGCATTACTGTTTCAAAAAAAAAAAATTGATTAATCACTTTTTAAAAATTCTCTCTTTGTAATTCCAGATACCTTCACAGGAATATGGATTTGGAACATATAGCCGAATATGCATTTTATGGGGTGATTCATGGCCCCACTCATTTGTAAGTCTATTAATAACTCAATGTGCATTGATTCATGTGGTCATACCTTACTTATAGAACATGCAGTATGTGTGTTTACCCTTAAATTGTACCATTTTTAAATAACAGTCAAGGGTAAAATTATTAATTTCCCGAGCAGATTTAGATTTCAAATGATTTCATTCAACCCAGAACTGCTTCTGGTTGGATGTCTCTTCTAGGATCATTGACCTGTTTACAGTCATGTCACAGAATCTCAATGGTGTTTGAGTCCAGACTGTAAGCAGGCCTCTTTTTTGGGTCAATCAGGTGTGAAGTCAATATTTGTTTTGTTTTCTTATTTGTTCACCAGTTTTTTTTATCCTGGAACTTTCCCATGGGTGTGATTTTTCATCAGTCCCTCTTTTGTGTGCTGAATCATAAACACTGAGCTTTATTAAAACCATGCAGTGATTTGATGTCAGAATCTTTATGTGAAAAAGCATTTGCCCCCTTAATCAAACACATGCTAACATCAAAGATCAGTGGAGTAAATTAAAAGTGTAATTTTCGAACGATGATTTAACTTATTAATTGAAAATAGGTTGGAACCATAAGCACCCTTGATCAATCATGAATTAAAAACAGTTTTAATTTGGTTGAACTTATGTGATTATCCACATTTTAAGGTTTGGTTTCTTTAGCCACACTCAGGCTTGATTACTGCCTGATTTAAAAAAAACATTGAAACAGAAATAAAATATTTAAAATATGAAATCATCAAGTAAAGAATTATGATAACAGATGATAATTGCTACAATGCATCTATCAATCTGGAAAAGTCATTTCTAAAACTTTGTGAGTCCAGCCAATCACAATGAGTGTCATCCACAAACAGAGAAAACATTGAACACTGGTGAACTTTCACTGAGGTCATTTAAAGAGCGACATCTGAAGCGCTGCAGGCTGCACTGCTTTAAGTCTAAGTTAAATACAAAATACCAATGTGAGTGAATTCCTTACTCTTATCTCTTCTCTCATTCCAGAGACCTTTCAGAAACCAAAGTACACTCTCTGCCTTCAATAGGCATGAGCAGCATTGAGATCCTTCAAGTTCGTAAAACATGGGCACTCAAAGCTCTGCCTCCTTTTAGTGCTTTTCTTCATTTGCAGAGTGCTTACATGACCTTCGCAAGCCATTGCTGTGGCCTTAAAATGCTCAAAAGATGGAGAAGGTGAGTAAAAAAACAAAAGTGCTGGAAACAGTTCCCACGTTCCTCACATTCAATCAAACTCCAGGTCTCACAGTGCAACAAGTTCATGTGAAGACACGGGCTGCAACGTTGTCATTCTATTTGTTATAGATAAATACTTTATGACGTTACCTTCTATTTAAAAAGCAAACGGTACAGTGATGTTTAAAATTGGTTGAAGAGATGTGAGGGTTGATCAAATTGGCCAACCAACCCTGATTTTTGAGTTTGAGGACCTATTTGCTAAGTTGAGAATGTAAAATGTTTTAATGAATATCACATTTTATAGGAACAATTGCTGCATTTCTATTACAAATATGCACAAATCTGTGTTTATATTTTGCCAGTGTTGATGAAACCATTGCAGTGTTTCTATTAAATAAGAGTTGAGATTAAAATCACACGTGAATAAGCTTGTTCACATGATAATTTGTTGAAAATAATGACAATGACAGATGCAAACAGTTGCATGAGATATATTCATAATTCATCCATGGTGCTAGCGCTAGCGCTCATCCTCTATCAGCCAATCAGAGGAGAAGTTGCCGTCTTATTCAGGGGTTTGTGCGACAAGCCCTGCTTACTTGGGAGCAGCATTGTATGCAGCATTTTGGAGAAATTGTAGTCGGCCATTGTGCAGAAGAGTTACGGATTCAGACCCACCTTTTTATGAACTGTGATGCTGTGAGAGCTCTGGTGGAGCCAGCTGCACATTGTCCGAAAAAAACCAAAACAACCTAAAACAAACCATCATCCTCCGACTACTTCCTGTCGTCTTCTTTGTCATTTTCACCAGTAGCAACATCCGATTGTTTATTACGTGACTCATGATTCGTTACGACCGAAAAACCACCTCATCCTAGCGCAAAAATACTTAATTAAAAACATGTTTTTTCAAAATTGCCTAGTTTCTATTAAGCTAATTTATTTTCATAACTTTAATTTGTGTAATTTTACAGTTAATGGAAACGTAGCTAGTGACTGAATTGAAGTATCCAGGAATGTCGACAAACAGACATTTACATAAGATGTGACTGAAAGTGAACCATATCGTGACACCTTGAGGCTGGTTTGCAACAATTAAAACATTCTTGTGTTTTTTTCTCTCCAAACACAGAGAAGAACATTTCTGCAACCAAACCAGGGCTGCTGTCACACAACTGCAGGAATCCTTTACGGTTCTGGGAAACAATCTGCCCAATCATCTGAAAAACAACTTTCAGACCCCAACTTACCATCGAAACAACCCTGGCATTGGGGGTCTGGACAAAAAGGCTAAGGATGAGGGCTTGTTTGTTGTGGATTTATCTTCAGAGGCGCTAGGGGAAGAGTTGGACTTTGCTCTGTGTGATGCTCTTCACCAAGATACCGGACCGTTGTGCACGCCTCTGCCTGATGCGCTGAACCCCTGTGAGGACGTAATGAGCCAGGGCTTCCTGCGGGTGTTGGTCTGGGTCGTTAGCTTGTTAGCCATTTCAGCTAACTTGTTGGTGCTCTTCATCCTGTTGACATCTCAACAGAAGCTGTCTGTCACCCGTTTCCTTTTGGGTCACCTGGCTTTTGCCGATGGCTGTATGGGGATGTACTTGCTGCTGATAGCTACAGTCGATTACTACACACATTCTAACTACTACCATTATGCTATTTCTTGGCAAACAGGAAGTGGCTGTCAGATGGCAGGGATTTTATCACTGTTTGCCAGTGAATTATCTGTGTATACATTGACTGCAATCAGCTTCCAGCGCTGGCATGCGATCTTCAACGCCATGAGGCCGGACAGACAGATGAGGCTGCGGCATGCGGCCGTGCTGATGCTCATTGGATGGCTACTTTGTGGGACAGTAGCCTTTTTGCCAGTGCTTGGTGTGAACACTTACCAGAGAGTGAGCATTTGTCTGCCCATGGACAGTGAGACAGTCGTTGCCCAGTTTTATATTGTTTCTGTTCTAATTCTAAACATAATGGCTTTTATAGTAGTAAGCCTGTGTTACCTGCACATCTACTGTATGGTGCACAATCCCCAGCATGATTCCAGCCGATGTGACACCAGCATGGCCAAGCGGATGGCTGTTCTTATCTTTACCAACTTCCTGTGTCTGGCTCCTATTTGTTTCTATGGTTTGGTGGCAGTGTTCCACCAGCCACTGATGACCATCACAGATTCTAAGGTTTGCATTTTTCTTTGGATAGTGGACCCCTGTCTGTTGGCTCTTCAGTATTCATGGATCAACTTATTTGCGCATTTTTCTCTGGAATGTGATTCCAAGCTATTCAGAAAATATCTGCTGATTATTTTTCCACAGATTATATCTGCAATATTCTAAAGAAAATGCAGTTTGGGAAGCTGAAATACATAGAAACAATGCTGCTATTGTCTGGCTTTTGCAAAGGACCCAATCCAAAAAACCCATTTATTTCCATTAGTACTGATTGCCTGAACCCCTAAGAGCAGCTTGGGAGTACTGCTAGCACTAGCTAATGGTTGACGCTAGCTTGCGCCAGGCTAGTGTCAACCACCTTGGCACTGGCTTTTGTGTTATGGTGTGTGTTAATGTATGTTGAAGAATATTTGGTGCTTGAACAATTATAATAAGCAGAGACAGTGCTAATAAAAAGTATTTACCCCCTTCAGAGCAGATACTCTTGAACATGACCCATCACTATTACTCATTATTGATTTGTAAAAGCAATAAAAATGACAAAACATCCAAGGAGGTGAATACTCACACTTCATATATGCAATATTTGAATGTTTTTAGAGGAGATCTCAAGTGTCAAGTGTTCATGGACTACAGCTATTTGTGCACACTTGTGTTTTCTAGCCCACTTAAATACAGGGGTCTACTATAGTTTCAATTCAGATTTTTTTTTTCTTTCTTAAAATAATAACCGATTTGTATTTTCTCCGCAGGTGCTGCTCGTGCTCTTCTACCCACTGAACTCTTGTGCACACCCGTTTTTTTACGCCATCTTGACCAAGGCGTTTCACAGAGACATCCTGATGCTGTTCAGTCGGATGGGGCTGTGCCAGAAGCAGGCGTACCACTCTCGAAGCCAGTTCCTCAGCATCACTCCACATGTTTACAGAGAGACTTTGCCCGGCCGCACTGCCAGTCAGCAACATCAAAACACATGAACCATGTGTTCACTTCTCAAACATATTTAAATACAACCCAGTAGTCTCTTTCTTTGTGTCTGTTATTATGAATTACAGTAAAAAATGTTGTCCTCCTTCAATTTGAAATGAATGGAATAATACCAATACTGCAAAATGAAAAACTAAAATCTGTTTTTAATACATGCTTACATGTTTTAACTGATCTATGTAAGTGTTACCCAACGTAAGTTCAACAGTTTTAAATGATTTACAGATTAGCGAATACATCATTCTTAATAAACCGTTGCAGAGGCTTTTAAAATCTTGTAACTTTAAGATGATGGTTAAGGAAAAGAAATAACTCCACTATTTCCTAATTAATTTTTGCTTGTATATTTATGCAAGCTGTACTTTTCCAGAAGTCAGTACAAATGCAATTTCATCTGAGGGAAAATAAGATAGAAAAGTATGCATTTTGATTATCTTCAAGTAAAATCTAAACTGATGCTTCACACTTTCCATATGCAGGTGTTTGATGTTATCTAGCTATAATTAAAGGCAAGGTCATATGTTTGTTTGTTTCTTTTTTGTTGCAGTTAAAATCCAAACACATTTCCTAATGAGGTCATCATCAGGGTTTTTTTCAGTCCCCTTCCGGACACAAGCATGCAGCACCGAGCAGCTCAGACCTGAAGAAAAACACTTCAGTGCCTCTGTTTAGATCCTTTGTGCTCACAGAAAGCAGGACAGCAGTAATGGGCTTCCCGAGGCATTACTGTGGTCTGGCAATGGTAAAAGGAAAGTATAAGAAAGTAAAGGAATTAATAGTGTTGGAAGAGATTTCCAATCTTTGGCTTCCAGTTTAGTTTATGTAAGGCCCCAAGTCAGGTATCTTCTTTTATTTTCTTCCTGACTCCTGGCAGTGAAAAATATGCTGATAAAATATGCTGGTTTCGTAATAACAACTACACAGTAAATATATGGGTGAAAATGATCTAAGGAAAAAATAAAATAAAATGAAAAAGAGGTGAAAGTAGATAGAAGCGCTGAGGGAAAAAGAAAAACAATGAACAAACTAGCATTTAGTAGAGTTGATTAATTTCATGTCACTGTAAACATTCCTGCATGGGGAAACAGTTGGTAGCCTTAATACAATGGAAATGTTATAACTACAATTTTTTTTAATCATTTACAATAAATGTATAAAGATATTTCAAAAATAGTCTATAGTTTTTAAACATTTAAGACCAACTTTTCATTCTCTGATAATTTTTCCCAATGTCTTATTTTAAATCCATGTTTAAAATAAGGCATTATCACATAAACTTGTTTTGTTTAGTACTTTGGATTATAGTACAAGAATCTCTTGCCATGAATCTAAAGGTTTTTTTTTTTTCGAATGTGAAACAAACTTAAAGCTGCAGTACGTAACGTTTACAAAATAACATGTTTTCTTCATATTTGTTAAAACTGTCATCGTGTTGTGATAGTGTGATATGAAACAATTAATCTGTGAAATAATCTCCTCCCTGATCTAGTATTGCTGTTGGTCAGAAACAACCAATCAGAGCCAGGAGGAGGGTCCTAGTGTTGTAAATCACGTATTAGCTAAATGTGCTAATGTTGAAGAAACATCTTACAGTTATTTGAAAACTGTTAATCCGCTGTCATCAGTAGCCATGCTAACTAGCGTTTGCATTCACAACAGGCTCTGCTGTCGGGAAGATGATGTAGCGTGGTAGAGAGCAGGGTGTGGGGAGATGCTGAGCAGCACTAAGTCCCGCCTCCTGGCTCTGATTGGTTATTTCTAGCTACCGCTGGGAGCACTGGGAGAACACAGGACCTTGATTTTTCCACAGATTATCTACCTCATGCCATACTGTCACAACATAGTGACAGTTTCAACAAACATGTAAAACAAATGTTTTTTAAAAGTTACATTCTGCAGTTTTAATGACCTTGAAATGAAATTATAACTGTCAGTGAGACAGTAGTCTCCATTATTAGAACTCACCACAACAGTTTTTCTTTCAAATACTTTTAATTTTATCTTCAATTTGACAACACACAGTTGGTGTTAATTCAGATTTTTCTGAAGCATATGAAGCAGTGTATTAAGTAGTAATCAACAGCTATTACTGCATTTTAGTTGTCTGAAATAATACAGTCAGAATGATAATTCTTAGTTAATGAGGCTGATCAAATCACTTGGCTCTTTGGCTCAGACAACAACAATAAAGTAAGCAATAGCATAAACATAAAAATACAGATTCACAGCCTGTATTATTTTTAAAGTAAGAAGAAAGTTTGAATTTTCTTTTTCTATTAACTTAAAGAAGTTTTATTGGAAGCTCTAGTCAGCCTAATTATGAAACTTCCTCCATCATGCATACTGATGTCTGTTTCTGCAAACTCACTTCTGTCCACATCAGATAAGTGGCAGAGACTTGCTGAATGTTAAAAATGACTACCCAGATGAAATAGTTTTTACTTAAGTTTATTTTAGTAAACATACAAACATTACATTTAATAGCAAATCAGTTTCCTATATCCTCTGACTTGAGTATTTTTACGGTCTGTCTGGAACCGTCTTCCCCCCAAACACTGAACATTCATGAACATCTTTTTACCAGATGCCTTTACTCAGGCTATAAAAACACATTGAAAAGTGAACTTTTTGAACTCACTTGCCCAATCTGAATTTAGAGTGTTTTCAGACATGATAGTCCGATAGACTCAGTTCAATTGGGGACAAAAATTGCAACATTTGTTAAATTTCCAGTTGCTGTGGTTTTTTCTCACTGCATTGTGTCAAATGATCCAGCAACCTGTTCCAACCTGTTCCTTCCTCACCTGTCTGCTGCACCAAGAACTACTGAAGCAACGACATAAAAGAAAAAGAAAAAAACCCGCTAAAATCTGATGCCACTCCCTTTTTGTTGACATTTCGTGAAGAAGGAAGTTGCGCTCATGTTCTTCTTCAGTGGTTCTTGGCGCAGCGCCCCCACAGGCGAGGAGGTGAACAAGTTTTTCAATCTAAAAGCAATCTATAAGTTGTGAAAACACCTTTTGTCTAAACCAGTGTTTCTCAACCCTGGTCCTCACCGCCCCCCTGTCCTGCATGTTTTAGGAGTTTCCCTTCTGCCACACACCTGAATTGTATCTCTGGGTGATTACCAGGCTTCTGCAGGACTTGATGGTCATGCAATCATTTGAATCAGCTGTTCTGGAATAGAGGCACATCTAAAACATGCAGAGCAGGGGGGCAGTGAGGACCAGGGTAGAGAAACACTGGTCTAAACAGACACCTTTCAACCACAGTTCTGAAGTCTTTGTAATCATCAATTTCAGAGAGTGATCCTACAGCATATCTCTGTGTCCAGATGTTTCTCGTACGATTGCACTGTAGACCGATTTGTATGCCTTCAAAACATCAAGAGCAGAAGGCCGGAGTTTAGGGTCCACATCTTTGCATTGCTTATGGATCTGAAAAAGATGAAAATGAACTAAATCTCCACCTGGAGTCCTTCCCATTATGAACTGTGTCAAATCTGGAATCTTCCAGATATCTGTCTTTTCATCGTACGGTGGCATGAGATCATCTGAAAATGGCTGCCCACTGTCTCTGAAAGGCCAAAGCTGCTCTGGGGCCACGAAGTCTCCAGTGAGCTCTCGGCTGCCGCATTTCACCAAGGTGCCCTTAGATGCGTCTACTTCAGGCAGAGCGTCCAGGTCGTTCACTACCAGGTGGAAGTCATTCGTTAACAGGACCTGGGAAAGGGTTTTCTCCAGGCTGTTGGAGTCACACATCACCCGCCGGCCAGCAGGGCTGTTGTGGAGGTAGTGGAGGATCGAGACGTAGTCTGTGGCCAATCTCAGTCGAAGGTGCCAAGTATTTAGATGCTGGTATTTCTGTTGTGCCAGAACGTCTTCTAGGTTTAGCAGTGAGCCATGTGGATGGTGCTGGGTAACTATAATGTCGTCTTCAAGGCAAAACCCTACCAACTGCACCACCTGTGGACCCTGAAGGTCCAGTAACATTGACAGTCCATGGAGGAAATCTTCTCGGTATTCCAGAGAGGCCAGCTCAGACAGAGCCACCTTATGACCTCTCCATTCTGCCAGATAGACCTGAGGAAAGATAACACAGAACATTCCAGTTATATTTAAATTAGGGTTGTCAATGTTAACGTGATTAATTGGAAAAGTTTAACACTTCAATATTACAAAATGCAGATTCATGGGATGGCACACCAAAACTGCATTGATATAAAATGGCAAACTGGGGGAATGATTAGCAACCAATGAGAATGACAAAAAAAAAACATTCAATTGCCAATTCATGACCTCATTTCATAGCCAAATGCCACCATGTTGTCTCCTTCTACTTCCATCCATCCATTTTCTTTTCACCCTTGTCCCTCAGTGGGGTCGGGAGGGTTGCTGGTGCCCATCTCCAGCTAACGTTCCGGGCGAGAGGCGGGGTCACCCTGGACAGGTCGCCAGTCTGTCGCAGGGCAACACAGAGACACACAACCATGCACACACACACTCACATCTAGGGACAATTTGGAGAGGCCAATTAACCTGACAGTCATGTTTTTGGACTGTGGGAGGAAACCGGAGTACCTGGAGAAAACCCACACATGCACAGGGAGAACATGCAAAATCCATGCAGAAAGACCGGGGCCGGGAATCGAACCCAGAACCTTCTTGCTGCAAGGCAACAGCTCTACCAACAGTGGTTGGTAGAGCTTAATTACTTAAGTTTGTTTTGGTCTCACTTTCATATCTTTTTATCCATCTATTAAACCGAGGCTGAATTTAAAGGTAAACACCTTCTTCACTGCTCCCTGGCCAATCAGCTTTATCTTGCGTACTTCTGCTTCAATCTGTGAACACTGGAGCCAGGGGCTACAGTTCTTCATGACCGGCAGTTTAAAGTGTTGAGGGAGACAGCCAGAGTGTGTGTCCACCAGCTGCTCCTCCGACTGATACACAGCATCCAGGTACAGGTATATCAAGGCACTGCTGAGCATCAAAGCAGCAAGGCATCCCATCACAACAGGAAACACAAGGGAGTTAATGCTGCTGCTGTGGTGACCCATGCTACTCTGCGGGTAAAAGAGAAAGCAAAATATTATTGTACACAAAAAGTGGGTAAAAATATAAAAATGTGCAGATGATCAAATAATTATCATCCTCACTGTATATAACATCTGCATCATAATATCCTGGGTGAAGGAATCCAAAGATACATTTGTGTTTGCAGTGCAACTTACTAAAAGACATTTAACCAGATATTATTCAATGTGTATGTATTTAAATATTTGTGTATTAATTTTGATTCTATCCAGATTTGAGGAAATCTAGAATAAACTTGATAGAACATCACATTTTGTTTTCATAATTCCATCCAAAAATGTGTGCAAATCATTAAAAGCTTTAAATTACTATGAAATAAAATTGAGACTTTTCCAAAGGCTTTTCTATTCAATAAACAGTCAATAATATAAATTTAAGAAATATAAAATACTTCTGTACAGGAAAAGGTTCAGAACATCAATTCAAAAACCTGGAACTCATTCAACATTTCACTCATTTTTCTGTTTGTCTAGATGATTATGGCTTACAGCAAATAAAAACATTTTGAAAATGAAATATTTTTTATTGTTCTGAGGTTCTCAGAAATTTGGAATATTTCTTGAGTCCAAGTTTCCCCCGGGACAAACTTTGGACACCCTAGACTGAACCAAACTTCTCATCCCCATAAGACGCTCCAGGAAGCAACATGACTATGCCTGTCAGATCATATCTGTTTGTTACAGTGTAAGCAATGAGAAAAAAGAATTAAAAATATGCCAGTTCCGCTCACTGTGGCACCGTTCATTATCACAGCATGCTATTGTAAACAGCAAAAGATTGTCTAGCAAAGCACAAATGTTTAATGTGCTAAAAACCTAGAATATTGTGTGTTATTTCTCTACACTCCGTTTATCAGGCATTAGCGCAGCCACCAAGTCTCTTTCAAATCCAGCTTCAATCACAGAATCTCACCAGCTGATCCTGATCATCAGTTTTTATGTACATACCTTCTAATTTGACAGCTCAACGTCTTCATTTTCCATTTGCTTCTTCTTCCTCGAGATTTATTAACGCAGCTTGCAACTGCAGAGCTGCATTACTGCCATCTGGTGGATTAATCGATTTAATCTCTCTTTTTTACTTTTAAATATCAAGTATTTTATTCCTGTTTCAGCATTTTTTCTGTTATTGTTCAGTCTCCTTTGACATGACATAAACAACTGACATTTCGTACCTCGGACTGTTCTCAACTCATTGGCTATATTCTAGACTCGCTTATCTTGCAAAACAGCGAGTTTACAATTGAAGTGAGTTACTACTAAAATGTAATTCCATGCGTCAATGTATTTTTTGGAATTATATATACACAAAGTAATGCATGAGCGGAGATGGCAAATAATAAATTAATTCCAATTATTTTGTTTTTATTTCTGAAAGATTAAACTGAGATCTGCAGCTTATGGAAGAGGTTTTTGGCAAAGCAACTATTAGTCACGCTCCTAATAAATTTGGGCTTTCTAAAATAGTGGCAAGAAGAAAGTCGATGTTTAAAGCAAACCACAGGAGGTCCTGTGACCTGGAAAGAGAAGCCCTGTTCAGACAAAATGGAACTTTCTTTTCAGGCTGTATGCAAAACTTTGCAGCCCAAAGAAAAGCACCTGTCTCATGATGGGAGCAGCAGAATGCTGGAACGTTGCACAAGAACTGGAGAAGTAAGGTTCCTGTAGGTTCATAGGATAATGGTCCTCAACATACAACCATAACTACATTAGGTCAAATCACATTCTATTGAATTATGATCTTTATAATTCATATTATTATTGTTGTTATTATCAGATTCAATTTTTCATACTTCTGTCCTACTTCTCCTTAATGTGTCCTGCTGTAACAACTGAATTTGTCCACTCTGGGATTAAAAAAGGACTATTCTATTCTATTCTATTCTATTCTATTCTATTCTATTCTATTCTATTCTATTCTATTCTATTCTATGTTAGAATGGGTCAGCAATGGTACCATCCAATCTGACTGAGCAGGGACCATTTTAAGATGGAAGAAACAGTCACTAAATGTTGTTTGTAATGTAAAAAACAAACAGACAAAAAAACATAAAAATGTTAAAGTTACAGGTTTTCATGTCAGTGCTGTCAGTTTAATGCACTGGCATCCTTTGCATGACGCTATTGCATTAAAAGGAATTTAATGTGGTTAGTTAAAGAAAGCATCGGCTTATAATGCAGAACATAAATATATTTTAAAACCATAGGAAGAAAAACAAACATTCATAAATGGTATTATGATAGTTTTCTCTCTATGACAGTATTACTTGTCTCATAAGCAGAGCACTGAACATCAGTTTCCTATTGATTGATTGATTTTACAGCTAAAAACGTCGGACGCGCTGACATAACTATCCAATAAGGTTATACGTCACTTCGGCGTCTACGTATGCTGTCTGTGCCTCCCATGGACTATTATGGTCAATCATGGGCTATTTGGTGCTTTTACTCTGAAAAGGGAAGTGCAGACGTGACTTCTTATCAATTAAAAAAAAAAAAAAAACGAGAAAACAATCGTCATCTGGAAAGACGTGCTGCGACCACCAGCAGGTATTGTATTCCGTTGATAGAAAATGTTAGCCGTATCTTTGCGAATTGTCTTCTCTTGTTTGGTCGCAGTTTAATAGAAGCCGGTTACAATATAGACAACCACCTTTAGCCTATGGAGCTCATAGATATTACTGTTAAAACCGCATTAGCCACATTAGCTAACAATGTTAGAGCATCTCTACAGCGAAGGTGTATCGTTCCAGCACTTATTAGCTGCAGTGAGCTCTATTTTATCCATTTTGACCAGGTGTAACACGCCGGTAGTCGGAAAACAGAATGGTAATATGTTTTCGTCTGAGTTAGGCTCTCCATCGATGTTTTAGCTGTCCTAGAGTTCGAAATGATTTGAACCAAACATATTTTAGCACACCAAATAAAAACGCCACCAAATGAAAACGTCAAGTTCCTACATGCTTATCGTAAAAACTCCTATATTTAACACATTTGTTATCTCTGCTTGGCCTTAACCAGCTGTCACCTCGGAACCAAATAAGTCGTGTTTACAACATCAATGGGAATTTAAAATGATTCTAAAGTCGTTCTTGAGAGTCTGCACAGTCGTATAAATGTTCATCTTAACACTGCGTATAGATTTAATGTGGTTGACGGTTTATTGCGTACTCCGTGTGTGGGAAGAGCCTCGTTTCCATAGTTTCCTTTTTGCTCTCAGAGGGTTGTTATGTTAGCACAGCGCTGACCTTCAGCCTTCTTTCCTCAGTTGGATCCACCATGAGGGATGAGTCATCAGGAGAGCAGAGCATTTCAATGAGTTTTAACACTGAAAAACATCCTCTAAATTTAAAGTTCAATGATGCCAACAGCTGCTGGCACACTCCCAACTCTGAGGAGAATACCACTGAGCTTTGCAGTAGCTGTAAGTAGGAATGTTCCCCACATTTTCAGTAGTTATATGTTGAAACAAACTATTTATTTATTGTATTAGTCCCACAAGTGGAGAATTTAAGCTGTCATGACGGAACAAAAGAGTAACGGAAATAAAAGAATGGTACAGAGTAGAACCATACAAGCTACAATGGAAACATAAATATGAAAATAGCTATATAAATATATAAAAGATACATGTATAAAAATATACGCACACAAGTTTACATTTACAAAACCGCAGCTGCATGCACACACATGCATATATACTTACACATACATACACTCATAGATACACATGCACCCACAGACATGTATGTTCATAATCATAGAAATATTGCACATCAACAGAAAACTACCAAGTCTATAGAAGAAGTGTGTTTGTCAGCCTGTTGTGTGAATGATCAGCTGCAAAGGATGTCGTAGAGTCTGACAACAGTTGGAAGGAAAGACCTTCTGAAGGAGCTGCTCAGTGCTGTCACATTCCCTGCATGGGCTGGGTGATGTTGTCCAGCAGGGATGACAGCTTGTCTGCCATTCTTCTTTCACACTCCACCTCCACTGGGTCCAGAGGGCATCCTGGAACAGAGCATGTCATCCAGATCAGCCTGTTCAGCCTCTTTCTGTCCCCAGTGCAGTGGAGAATGCACCATCTCTTTGGTTTCTCCTCTGTTTGTCTGGAGGTAGTTCTGCTTGCACTGCTCCACAGCCCTTAGTCAGTTTTTCATGGTCCTTGTGGTCCCCATCTGTGATGAGGCAGCTGTTGTGCTTTGTAGAAAGCAGTTTGTGGAGTTGCCAGAACCGTTCCCTGGGGTGCTCCAGTACTGTCTGAAACACAGCCCTGACCTTGGTTTGTGAGGTAGTCCAGGGTCCATGAGGCGAGCTCATGGTCCACTCCTTTCTTCTCCAGCTTGTCTCTCAGAGTTGTGGGTCAGATGGTGTTGAAGTAACTGGAGATGCTGATAAAACATGATTCTCACAGAGCTCCTGACAGTGTCCAGGTGAGAGGGGGGACAATGACGGCATCATCCACCCTAATGCCTTTATAGTGGTTATAAGAAATGTTGGTTGGATGAAATGTTGTTTAGTCAGAGGCCATGTATGTAACTGTAGCATTTTAAGGAACAGACGTTCCTTAAAATGTCTGTTCAGAAGAAACAGTGTAGCGTGTTTTGTTTGTAGCGTGTTCAGGAACTCCGCATTCTGTATTTTAGTTATCTTTATGTTCTAATGGCTTGTTTTCCCATTTGCAGCCTGGCAGTGAACGGCAAAGTGAAACCTGTAGGTGTGATGGGACTCCTGGTGGTCAGTTTGGTGGTAGCGTTCCTCCATCACGGTCACAGTGTGGAACTGCAGCCCTCCCTGTATGGGTCGAAGAGGTAAAGAACACCTTAAATTCAACTCAGAACCTTTTATTCACTAAAAGATTCTAGCTTAAATATCTACATGCCCTTTATATTGACTGAGGTTTAAATTCTGGGTTTCCTGCTGAATGTACTCCCAGTAATGACAAACAGAACAGATGTGCTTTAAATAAATAAAGGAGTGTATATTTTATTGAGTGTATGTTGTTGTCATTCCTAAGGGTTTGGGAAAATGTCTTAAATCCCAGTGACTGTGTGTCCAGAGTCAGGCCGCCACAGCTCTTTAACTCTCAGAATTTCACAGTGGATCTTCGAATGCCTGGAGTTTTACCAACTGAGGTGAGTCTTTTATTTTTTTACTCCCCTAAATCTACTCTTAAATTAAGAAAATTATGATAGGTTTTTGGTTCACCTTCATATAAATGTTACACAGAACATTTGTGTTTGGTTGAAATAAAGTGAGCCTCATCCTCTTGTTGTTTCAGTCGGACACTTACCTGTGCATGGCCTTTCCTGTGCCAACTAGTCGTGATTCATATATTGGTGAGCAAATCTTCACCTATTGAAATAGCTGTTTTAAATAAACAGATGTTTGGTAACACCATGTTTTTATTCACCATAAGAAAGCAACATGGTCTGTTTAAATTAAATATAAAAATTCAAGCACAAAAATAGTTTGAATTAAAAAAAAAAAAGGATTTTTACATATTTGTTAAAATTGACAGTGCAATATGAGACGGATAATCTTTGCCTCCTCAATATGGTCTTACAGCAATCTGCAGAAATACACCGCTTCCTGTCAGAAACATCCAATCAGAGCCAGGGGGAGGGTCTTAGCGCTGTCAGTCAGCCACCAATGGCTGTTTTCCTGTAACGTTAGGTTGTCTGCCTACCATTGGAACAGCTGGAGCTCATGAGCGCTGTGCAGAAGAGGGTGCGAGCGGCACGTGCACAAGCATGATTGACAGCATTACGCTTCTCCTCCTGGCTCTGATTGGTTGTCTAGGGGCAACAGGGAAGAGGCAAGGGAATTTCAGTTTTTTTAAATTTTTAAAATTTAGATTATCTGTCTCATCTTATACTGTCAGGAATAGTGACAGTAGTAATAGTTGTAAAATTCATATGGAAATGTTGAAAAATTGTTAACTCTGTTGATTTAGTTGAAAATGTTTCCATTAACCACAGTGTGTTTCCCCTCTCAGTGGACTTCCTACCTCATGCCAGTATGGACACGGTTCACCACATGCTGCTGTTTGGCTGCCAGACTCCTGTCTCCACCAGCAGCTACTGGTAAAACCCACATTTCAAAATAACACACAGAATCATTTTCACAAGCTGGAGCTCAGTTTTGAATGCTGTATTTCATCAAACTTTTGATCCATAATCTACATCATTTTTTTCTCATTATTTTTAAGCCCTCTGATCAGTTAAAACGTCCCATCATGATATGAGAGATTGCAGATGAACTCCTGGTGGTGCATGTACATTAGCTGGTTGGAGACTGGAGAGATGCTAAGAAAATATTTGTAAACCTCCCATCATTCTATCATTTAGCAAATAGAAATAATTTTGCTGATCCTAAATGACCTAAAACGGTAAAAGCTTAGTTGGGTTTAATTTAAGACTATCAAAAAGGTTGTATGTCTTTTCATGGCATTGGTTTTATCCCTTCTCTGCTCAGGGACTGTGGCAGCGTACAGGGAACTTGTGAAGACGAGTCTTCCATCATGTATGCCTGGGCTCGAAACGCTCCACCAACAAAATTACCTAAAGGTACGTCACACACTCAAGGTAAACGATTTGCATCATTTCAAGTTATGTATTGTTTTAACAGGTATTATTTTATTAGGAGAAACATTAACAAAAACAGTTTTAGGAAAGGTTCAGATGAATATAAATAGCTGCCGATAACAATATTCAGAATTCATTCTTTATTTAGTGAATAGTTGGTTAGCTACATTCAGACAGAAAAGAGAAAAGGTTTTGTGTTTTCTGGCTGTCTGTTTTTCACTGATTTGTTTTCCTCCTCTTCTTCCATCAGATGTTGGCTTTAAAGTCGGAAGAAATTCAGGAATGTCCTACTTTGTGCTGCAGATACATTATGGAGATGTCAGTGCCTTCAGAGGTGTGTGTTTCTTAACCTTTCTATCAAACTCCCCAAACTTCTGAAAAGATCCAAGTTGCTGCAATTTATTAGTTACTGCAAAGAACAAAATGGGGAAAAAAGTTGTAAGCGGTTTCAGGTCATCCTTTCTTCCAGTGATCTTTACGTTTTGCGATCAAGTGAAATGAATCCGGGTGTTGGCGTCATCCCATCAGTATTACACACTCGATCCACCTTCAGTTCAATTCAGAATACTTTATTGAACTTTCTTCCTGTATTTCTTCACAAATCAAAAAAGGACTAAATGTTTTTACTTTTCTAAATACTTTCAAGTCTTATTCTCGTGATAAAGAAACTCCCACACATATTGAAAAAACTGGTTGATAAACTGTTGAGAAACAGACTGAACAACCTTGAACACATCTACAGACAGACATGTGAAAATATTCCAGCCAAGCAAAAGCATCCACCTTTCATTGCTCTGCAGCAGTAGAGCAAAATAGTCAAAGATGGCAAAAGCTATTTAGAAAAGCTACTAACGGAGATTTGTGAAATAACTAAAATGCGATTTCAGGAGCAGTTATCTAAATTTCTTTTCAGTAACTGATAAGTTGTAGGTTTTTGGTCATTGCTCTTAAATTAGAAAGTGTTAGCATTGTTGAATTTCCAGTGAATGTTATCAGCTTTAAATTGGATCCATATTTTTATGGAGCTACATTCAGACAGAAAAGGTCAACTTTTCTCCAGAGCCCATATAAGCTCACTGAAGACTGATGAGTTGTTGGATTGTTGCTGAGCTCTGTCTATCAGACATCCAGCATTTACAGTCACTTCCACATTCTGCCATTCTGAGCCAGAAAAATGCATATGGATTTTAGCAACAGTGTTTTAGCAGTGGAACGTTTTCTGCGCCATGAGCAGACCATGGCCATATCAGTAGGACTTGGAGAGTGGATGATGTTAGTAACTATTCCATCCATCCATTTTCTTGCACCCTTGTCCCTTAGTGGGGTCAGGAGGGTTGCTGGTGCCCATCTCCAGCTGACGTTTCGGGCGAGAGGCGGGGTCACCCTGGACAGGTCGCCAGTCTGTCGTAGGGCAACACAGAGACACACAGGACACACAACCATGCACACACATACTCGTACCTAGGGGCAATTTAGACAGACCAATTAACCTGACAGTCATGTTTTTGGACTGTGGGAGGAAACCGGAGTACACGGAGAAAACCCACGCATGCACAGGGAGAACATGCAAACTCCATGCAGAAAGACCCCAGGTCGGGAATCGAACCCAGAACCTTCTTGCTGCAAGGCAACAGCTCTACCAACTGCGCCACTGTGCAGCCCTGTTAGTAACTATTAATAATTGTTTTTTTCTCCTGTTTTCCAGATCATCACAGAGATTGCTCTGGACTAACTTTAAGAATGGCATTAAAACCGTAAGTCCACTTACTGACACTGCAGTAGCATCCAGTCCGGATTACTGACTCTTCAATACATTCAGATAAATAATAAAATAGGATTTTATTTTTGTTTTCTTAAAGAAAAAGATGGAAAAATACTGCAACACTTTGGTTTAGCTGGGGGGAAGTATGCCACATGCAGATAGTGAAGGTACTTTTGAAGGCCATTTTTGAAGGAATAAGAAAGCAGAGTTATTTTTGGCGATTGTAGAGATAAAATGAAAACATTCCTTAAGTTGCCATATTAAAGAGGGTGTACCTGCCTGCAGTAAATGGGATAACAAACGTAAAACACCTTCCACTAAAGCTGTGTGTGAAATCAAGGAAGGTCTGGCCTGTTGGCTGGTACTGCCTCTATGTCCATTTTACTGAGTTAAAATGGAGAAAGTAAGAGCTTCCTTTGTTCTTTGTTTGTCCATTAAAGGCAGCCCTTCATTGCGGGCATCTACCTGCTAATGTCTGTGGACACGGTCATCCTTCCAGGGAAAAAAGGTACATTTGTTGTTTGTGAAGCTTTAGTTTGGTAAACCTCAAAGTCTCTGTATTATTCTCTGACTGGCTGTTGACTCAAAAACTTTATCAAGTAGTGTAATCATGTGGAGCACTGTAATAGATGATGGCTTACCTGCTTATAGTTTGTCAGACCATATTATTAATCTGTGTAGCTCCAGTATAGTGGTGGTCATTTGTTGTGATAAATTTCTTGTCGTAAGAATTTTGATTTACTGCAGTCATGATAAATTCTAAGTAATGCTGGTTAAAACTCTCCGAGACTGATGAAATGTAGTTGCTGTGAGCAGTTTAGTGATAAAAATCACTCTTCTTTGTGACTGGTGCACTGAAGAAACATAATACTAACAGAATGTTTTTCAAGAGCTAGCCAGCAGCAGTTAGCAAACATCTGGTGAAACTGTGCATCAGCTGTAGAAGTACAGCATCTAAATACTTCTACAGCATTTAGATGCTGGTAAAAACATTGTTAAAGGGTTTATAGAGGAGCCATGTTGCGAGGATTTCTTGAAAGCAAAATTTAGAAAGAGCAGAAGAATTTAAAGAGCCAGAGGTCCAATTTCAAGTAAAAATTTTTTAGTTATGTTTGATATACATGGTATTTTTGTTACAATTGAAAGTAACAGATGCTTTATCAGACTTTGGTTAATATGTGTTTCCATTTCCCCTTTAGCACATTAACTATATGCCTGGTAAATACATAATACTGCCCGTTCATCTGAAAGGGTTCTAAATGACTGGAAAGTTTCAGGCTTTTAATTTAGGATTTGTGACTTTAGGACGGAACATTTTCATGAAGTCGAGTTTCCTTCTTCTCAAATTCTTTAGAACCCGCTAATTATTAATCAACCTAACAAGTATTACCTTGGAAAATCAGAGGGTAGCTGAGGCTCTTTTTGTTTTACATTTTTTTCCACCAAATCGGTTCCAGTTCTCAACTGGTGCTGGAGCTTCCTAAGCCGTTGTTCCTTGTATTGCCACTGAGACAAACTCCAGCCGCAGCCCAGAAAATCGGCTTCAGAACCAGTACAGGAAAGAGGAGACATTATGCATCAATGATTTGAAAATGTTAGATTAACATCAGAATGTCGCTAATTTTCCTGGAGTTTATTCTGAAATCACCTGTCATCTTTTATCAGCTGCATTCACAGCTGATGAAAGCTGATCAGGATTGTGAAGCGTTCACAAGCAGCGATTGTTATTTAAAACGGAACTAATGACCTCCTGAACTATTGGCAGGGATGCTGGGATTTGTCATATATATATATACAGTATATTATTTATTTATTTATTTATTTTGATTGAGTATATTGTCTCCAATAGCTACAATCTATAACGAGAACACAATCTGGTTCCGTTTCTCTGCAGTAAACAGTGAAAGGTTTTACTGAATTCAGATAGATGTGGGCAAATGTCAGCATAAAGCTGACTGTAAGATGTGACACATTTGTGCAGACAAACAGAAAAAGGAAGCAGCAGAGAGCAGGTTGATCATGCAGATGAAGTGTGTTGCTGTGTGAGTGTGTGATGATGAGATAAGACGTTCCACATGGAGAACTATGACAATGAGTTTTTTATGAACTTTACTTTGAGCAAGTAATTTTTAGAAAGGGAACTTACTGTTCTAAGTAGCTACTAGTTATACTTCAGTAACTTAATTATGCAGTCAGATTTTGGCCCCAAGTTAAATTTTTATGAGATCACCCAGAATGGGATCTGTAACTATAACAAACAAAAATTGAGAGAGCTACATGAGTTATAATCCCAAAATGCATTGACAGAAAAAACAGTTCATTGTTTTTTTTTTCTTTCAGTTACAAATGCGGATGTTGCTTGTGACTATGATTCCTACCCGATCTACCCGTTTGCCTTCAGGACCCACACACACAGCCTCGGTGAGGAGTCGGGTCATTTACTGCTTCTGTGTCTCCTGGAGTTACACCCTTAGTTCTTCATGGTCATTTCTTTCACAGGCAAAGTGGTGAGCGGTTACAGGATTCGGGATGGGAAATGGAGTCTGATTGGGAGACAGTCCCCTCAGTTACCACAGGTAGATAACCACTGTGACATCAGTTTTATACAACTGTTGTTTTTCTGAGAGATTTCAAATTTTTCTCTCAAAAGTCACTGCTGTCTGTTTGGAAGATAGTTGACTGCAATTTTTCACATTTTCTTTCCATATAAAAATCCCCACTTTGAACGGCGCATTCATAAAAAGATTTCAGAATGTTTTTATCAGACTCATATTTCATATGTAATATGTGTTTCCATCTCCCATTAAACACATTGACTCTATTAAGAAAAGCCAAAAACCTCTAGTGACCATAAAAACATTTTTTGCTAATTTGTGGAAGGTATTTCACATTGTGATGCTTCCATCAGCCTTATCTAGTGTGATTCTTCAAAATGTGCATAAAAATACATTGATGGAACCATGACTACTGTCTTCCATTCAGAGTAGAATGTAAAAAACAATCTAAATCAGTTTGGGGTGAAAACAAAGACAGCAGTATTGTCTTCAGGTTGTCCGCTGCATGGTCCTCCAGTGTCTGTCCCATCTGAGGAATCCATTGATTAGCCCAACCTGAGGCGGTTAGTCCCATGGTGATGATGATGCACAGCAACGTTGCTGGTATTCAGAGCCTGAATGAATATAATCAGCTTGCATGAGGACTGAGAGACAGAGCTGGTCCTGGGCTTTGATTCTGACATCCCAGCTACGCAACCTGAAAACACACACAGCCTGTGATGTTGGTGTGTCATTTTAAATGATGTGAAAGGTTCATGGTTGTGTATTTATTATGAAACTATGATCAGGAAGGGGCTTTAATCTCCTTTAGGTATTTTTTACTGTCAACTTATTATATAAAGTGTCTTTTTCTTTAACTTTTTACCACATTATTATTATCGTCATCATCATCATCATCATCATCATCATCTATTATTAGAACATAGTTAAAACATCATCAAAATCTATGTTTTTAATAATTCTGTATTGTTTATTTTAAATAAACAGAACTGTTTCTGTATCTCCTAGCTGTAATGAATGTGAATAATGAATAGAAGTTCTATTTCTCATTTATGAATGTCTTTTCTCATTCATCTCCTGTACATTTCCACACTGTTCTTTGCTCATTAGTGATTGTTTTCATTCCAGGCTTTTTATCCTGCCAACAAGGAAGTGACTGTGCGGTACGGTGACACCGTGGCTGCCAGGTGTGTTTTTAGTGGGGAGGGCCGGATCTCCAAAACGTACATCGGGTGAGTTTCATAAATCACTGCCAGAAAGTAGAAAGTAGAACAACGCATATTTTGTCAATTAAACTTCATTTGAACTTTTTATTTCTCTTCCCACCTTTTGTAGTTTAGTGATTGTGCCCACAAATAACCTTGTGAAGCATTGTCAGAGTTTCCATGCCAACCATCAGGCTCACAATGCCTGTAAATGATGCAGACTGAAGTGGCTTTGAGGTAGCACCACCAATAAGTGCTGCTTGTGGCTTTAATTGTCGTAATCCTTTTTTTCTGCAGGGGTACTTCAAATGATGAAATGTGCAACTTTTATATGATGTACTACATGGACAGCAAACATGCCGTTCCCTTCATGAGCTGCATGGAGACGGGCTCTAAAGAACTCTTTCGACATATTCCAGCAGAGGCAAATGTTCCCATCGCTGTGAGTCCAGGTCACATGCACGCCATGATGCCAGTGGGAAACGCTACAGGTACATAGATCTACCTCATCTACGTCTGTCTCATAAACAGACTCGCGCATAGTGAGCAACATTGGCAATAAATATCCTGTATAAATATTTAGCTTCTTCATTGTCCTGCTCAGGCTTCAGGGAGGGCTGTGTGTTTTAGTCTTGTGCTTTGTGTTACTTCAGCCAGATGAGTGAATCATCTTCAGCTCAGTGCTTCTTGAAGGTGACAGTACTGCAGTGTCATGTCCATATCATGCGTCTGCTTCGTCATTCTCCATGCGTAATAACAACTTTTAGCTTGTGGTAAAGCAACAGTTCTACAGAAACTACTCACAGAAAAGCTCAGAGCCAAACAAACGCATAATAAACGAGTTTTTACAGCATCACAAGCAGTTAGCTTGTCAATTTATCCATTAATTTTCTTTATCAACTCTCCTATATAGCACTGCAATTTTTGATTATTTTAGTAATCAATAATCCTGATGGTTAATCAGTTAATTGGGGAAAAAAATTTGCAAATTCTAGAGTTTTTTCATTTAACCACTCAAGCCTGTTTTTATACATTAGTAGGAATACATTAAAAATGCAATTAGGCACATAATTAAAAAATAAGCATTTTGGCTGGATAAAGTGAAAAACAGCATTCCTTCAGTGAAAGCTTGATCATTTGTAGAAAATAATGCATCTGCAGATAAAATAACATGTAAAAGAATTCAGTTCTTCCTGCTCAACTTTAATATCAATACAGTGATCTGATCTGTTTATTATTTTTAATTAACCAATTATTAATTGAATTGCAGAACGGGCGTAATGGGAGGTCTAGGTAAAACATATTTACAGACAAAGGTTTAATTTATCTTAAGTACAGACTGTTTTTATTCTTCATACAGTTTTGACTTAATTACTGCTCTGAACGTTATTTTAGTAAATTACCTTTTTTTTAGTTTTTATACTCCAGTTAACGATTAATACGATTAATCAATTATTAAATCAGTCGACCGTTTTTTCAGTGATTCCTTCTACTTCCTTATTGTTCTGTAAAAAATCCTCCTCATTTATTTCCTCTCAGTAAATAAATGATTTACTCTGAGTTTGTGTCCTTGTTATGTGAAAAATGAGTTACAGCAAAACAGCTTGAATGAGGACAGATGAGAAGAGAGATGTAGAACTTAAACGTTCACTAATCTCTAGGCTCATTACAGACTATCATTATGCTTTACTTTGTGTGAAAGTGATTTAATGAAAGTGAGTCCATCAGGCGTTGTTGTGAAGCCAGCATGAACTAAAAGCCAGATAATAAGATTTCCAGTTAATCGTTATCCATTAAAAATTATGTAATTTATGTAGGACTTTTTTTTTCTTGATAATTGAGCGGCACTCCCTCTTGGGTTGATGAATACTTTATAAAACTAAACACAGTCTTCCACAGCTTTCTCTGATGTAACCTGAAACCTTGTTTTTACAGGAAGAACCTGCAGTTGCAAAGATCTGCTTCTCTAGACTGAATGTAGCGTGAAGCACTTAGAGGTCCTCTAAGGCCTGTATGCAAGTGCAGGCCATTTACCATTTCTGTTCGCTGATGATGCAGCAGTCTCCATGGTAACTGTAGTACAGTAACTTGCAGGGCAGCAAGTGGCAATTGTGAGAGGACAACATCCTGTTTCTTAATCTCTACAAGACTTGGAAAAAGTGCAGTCCAGTTTATTTGTGTCGTACATTTCAGCAACAAGGCTCTTCAAAGAGAGATGCAAAACTTTCAACGTCTGGCGATTAGATTCAGTAATGATTCTTAATTCAGAAACCATTTTATCTATTCAAACAATCTAGAGATTCTGTTTGCGTTATGGAACAAAAGGAAAAGACATTGTAAACAGAACATTCATTAAACCATTCCCATACTGTATACAATTCAAAAAGGTTATATTTAAACAGAAATGGCTTTGGGCATAAAATTCTGTAATATAAATCATGACTTTATAACTGTCTTTAAGTATCAGGTCTGAGTCCAAAAAATGCAAAAAAATCTACAAATAACTCCAAAAACATACAAAGGTTTTAATAAATGTGGCTGGTTACAAATCTCAGAGATGTGTAACATAAAGTAATTTTGAATAGAATTGTCTTTATTGGTTCATTTAGTTGTTTTTCATCCCAAAGTTACATCTGATTCTTTTTATTTTTTCATTTCTCAATCAAGACGACAAACAGCCGATGAATGCCAACAAAGCAGAGCCGGTTCTGGATCAGGGTGAGTTCAAAGGGAATCAAATGTGAACTATGTCCATAACACTACATGACCAGCTCATAGGTAATAAAACAGATGCTGAAATGTAAAAAAAACACACACAAAAAACAGATTAGTATAAGTAGCAGCATGTTATGTAGTGTAATATTGAACCATAGTCTTAATTTCAACAATATAAATAGCAAAGTGAAATTGTGGACTAGTTGCTACTGATATCATCCTTGTTGTATTTAACAATATTCCATTTGCATATTTTTTGATTTTTGAATTTTTTATTTTTTGCTGCAAGATACAACTCGACGATAAACCAGACTGCACTGAATAATGACTTCATATGCCCATCTGATATGATTCACTAAACAGTGAAATAAAAGGCTGACTGTACTGTAGTGACTGTGTGCCAGGCCAGCTGGAAGGTTTGACTGGATTCTAGTAAAAAGCGGTTTTTGTTTCCCAATTGGCTTTGTGAAAATAAACATTTATGAGGAAGAATCGTGGAGAATTCTTCAGCTCATATGGAAGTGTGTGTGTGTGTGTGTGTGTGTGTGTGTGTGTGTGTGTGTGCGTGTGTGTGTGCGTGTGTGTGTGTGTGTGTATTTATGGTGTGGTTGTAGATTCTCATTTGGAGCAGGTGTCAGCATGGCCGCAGAGTTCTCTTCAGCTGGGCCAGGTGTCAGGACTCGCCCTGGACTCTGATTCCAACCTGGTCATTTTTCACAGAGGCGACCACCACTGGGGGGCAGAGTGGGTTACTTTCACTTTTCACATAGTTATGTTAATAAATTATTAATGAATGTTATCTAAGCACTTTAATGTCTGTTGTTTTCACCAAAACCGCTACTACTAAGAAATTACTTGGAGATCTCACATGCAGCTTTTTTGTCTCCAGTTTTTGTACATTCATTTGAGCTTCATTGGCAGGTCTGAAACGGCACCTAAATACAACAACAACTTTACTTTGGCGTAGATTTGATCATTTGTAGCAAAGTATTCATCTGCAGATAAGAAATCCTTCTAACATCAACATGTGAGACGCCCAGCCCTTTCTGCTCAACTTAAAGGGGCAGTAATAGGTCAAATAGACTTTTTAGATCTTTACATCATGTTATAATGTTAATTCCTCATCAAAATCATATCTATAGTGTTACCTTGATGCTTTCGTGCATGTCTGAGAAAGCCTTTAATCTCCATGGCAACCATTTAGCTGTCAAAAACACCTGGTTGGACCTAGCTCCGCCTTCAAGATGCAGCTCCTCCTCGGAGCTGCAGTTTGCAAGGTTACACACAATAAATGTTCTCCCTTGTGTGTTTGCTTAGTTCTTTCAACAGCCAGGCTCGGTACCAGCAGCGGTCCCTGGGGCCCATTCAGCAGTCTACTATACTGGTTGTGGATCCGGCCAACGGCAGAATCCTGAAGGCTTCAGGCCGGAACATGTGAGTGTGTGAGAAAATGTTTCCTGGTTATAAATGTAAAGGTTATAATGCTGGGATATGATGTGAAGCCCTGCAGAGTTGGGTCTGTTTTTATTAACTTCAGATCGTTTTCTGGTCTTGCAGGTTTTATTTGCCTCATGGAATAACGACAGACCAGGAGAATAACTACTGGGTGACGGATGTGGCTCTGCATCAGGTGAGCTGGAGCGTGAGCTCTAACCACACTGGAGATACTTACACAAACCCACAGTTTGTAGAAGCATCAAGCTAACCTACTATCAAATAGTAATAAAAACGTACATGTTCTTTTCCGCGTGTGTGTGTGTGAAATAAAGGTTACACCTTCAAAATTGCTTTTGTTTCTCAAAATGAAACAATATTTTGCTATCATTTATGTTTTAAAGATAAACTGTGTTTTTGAAGAATTCAGCACAAACGAAGTGTTTCAGACCTCTTCAACTTTTTTCACACTTTGTCAAAAACAAACTTCAGTATTTGGGTGTTATGTGTTGGACCGATACATAGTAGGCATAATCTTGAATTAGAAGAAAAAAGTATGCAATATGGATGGGCAATTATTGTACCAATTTACTATTATTGTGTGAAAATGTTTTTACCATCTGAAGAATTTGTCATTTTTTTGACAACAATAAATTTGACATGATTATGTATGCAAACCCTGAAAACTTAACATAGTTCTGGTTAGTTATAAAAATGCACCATTTAATATCTCTGGAGTGATCAGTTGTTGTTCATTAAAAATGTGTTAAGAGCGTGTTTCAGTGTGTGGGCTGTGATTGTAGAGATGTGCAGTCACAGCTTCACTCTGCAGACAAAAAACCTGCAAAAAAAAAAAATCCACAAAATACGACCAACGTTTTGCCCATCTCGGCGTGTTTTTGTAAGTTCCTCACAGCATGAGGCCAGACAATTTATCATGACAGCAATCAGTCAAAATTCTTATCATGATGAGAGGTTTATCAAGATAACTGATAAACAATAGAATAAATTCCCACCCTGACAGTGGCAGTGAAGTCTCCTTCAGCTGTTTTCTGCGTTGCTGTGCTTCAGGTGTTAAAAGTGAGCGGTGACGGCAGGGACAGAACCCTGCTGGTCCTGGGAGAGGCTTTCACTCCGGGGAGCGACACTGAGCACTTCTGCCAGCCGACGGACGTGGCCGTCGACCCTGAAACCAAGAACATCTTTGTGTCCGACGGCTACTGCAATGCCAGGATCCTGAAGTTTGCTGCCGATGGCACATACTTAACTCAGTGGGGAGCAGGTAGCCAGCTCAAGTTACACACAGAGACATGGAGGGTTAAAGTCCTAAAACCTAGAAGTTTTAGTTTTATTCCAAAGAATTGTAATAAATGCTTCAGGAAATATATTAAACTTCAAGGTATTCCTCAGTGCCAAATATCAAAGTGCAAATTTAATCAATGCAACCAAACTTATCAGGATTCCAGTTTCTGTGCAGTCAGAGCAACAATGACAGTGTAATTCACTGTGATTACATGTTACCAGCACTGATGCTCTGTGGATCAGAAATTCACCTTCTCATCTTTACGTTCTGGGTAAAGGTTCGTCAGACAGAAGGAGGCGCACGCCGTTCAGGATCCCCCACAGCTTGGTGTTCCTTCCTGACAGGAAGGAAGTGTGTGTGGCTGACAGGGAAAACGGCCGAATCCAGTGCTTCATCGCTGAGACCGGCGAGTTTGTCAAAGAGATAAAGAACGAAGAGTTTGGAGGAGAAGTGTTTGCCATCACCTACAGCCCTGCTGGAAGTGAGTACACTGGCACTGTTGCTCCAAAGTTAGGTGTAGTTTCAACATCTTTACTTATCTTTGTTGAGGCTTTATAAATTTTGAATATGTCATTTTAGTTGTTTTAATGAATCTCCTTCCTGTCGTCTCGTCCTGAAGACGGCCTGATCTTTGCAGTGAACGGCGACTCGCCCTACCACTCAGCTCCACTCAGAGGGTTTGTTCTAGATTATTCAACCAAACAAATTCTGGATTCCTTCAGCCCCACCCAGAAGGTAAACACGCTGACATACACTGACAGATCTTTTCTTAAAAACAGATGTTTGCTAGAGAAGAAACAAAAGTGTTAGCCGGAACGTCATTATTAGATATTTGTGACTTTTTTAAAAATCCATTTCTGTATTCCTCTATTTCTTATCGACACTAGAAACTCTCATAAAGGTTTGTCAAACAAACCTTCTTAGATTAGGAAGGACAATTGTAATTTAATGCCGGATTGTTTAATCAGTTTAATGCAGTCAAGTTGGCTTTTTAAAATAATAATTTTGCAGATGTGATGATGTAATTGATTCTAATGTCTTGTTGGATTTTCCCGTTGTGGAGAACTTAAGAGAGGAGGCAAGGTTATTTATGTGTAAAATCAACGTTTTTGGTATTTTTGTCATGATGTAATGGAAACCATCCCTAATCAAAGCTGAAGAACTAAAGACTGTGAGATGTCTCTTAAAGCTTCTGCTCCATTCAAACTAAGAATTATTGAATAATCAGCAATCTTATACAGTTGTGATCAATTTATCTTGAATCTCAGAATATAAACACTTAAAACAAATTGTCTTTACTTTTAAAAGCTCAGGAAAAAAAAGCTTTGAGTGTTTTTCTTTCTTTTCGTATTTGAGGATGTGCTGACCTTGAAGTTGGTGCTCTCTTTAAAGACAATGTATCATACAAAATTCACATTTTGCACATTTTGTTCTTTCATTTGGATTTCAACTGCTTCTAAAAACAGCCAAAGTGTTAAAAAAACATCCAGCCAGTTTTTGGAAACAAGTTGATGTTTTTTTGTATCTGAAAAATGAGCTGTTTCAAAAACCTTCTGAATCTAACATCACATTATCAGCGGGCACTGCCCCTCGCCTAGCAGGTAACGACGCCCAGCCTGTTACCTAGCAACCCCTGTCAAGCTCCATTACGTTTGGTCAATTGGTTTTACCACTGCATGCGCCATACAATGGCTGCTGGAAAAGAGAAGTATTGTTGACTTGCCATCCAAAAACCACTTGCTGCATGTTTGTTGGTTGTGCAGGAGGCTCCACTTCTGCTTTTAAAGATGTATAGTTGTATATTTGCGCACATGTCATTTTAACGTGGGAGTGTAAATGTTGAGTTGGGGGGCGTGGCCAGAGGCAGCTTATTTGGATTTTAAAGTGACAGAGCCCCTAAAACAACTCATTCTGAAACAGAACAGAGCAGACTGGAGTCTCATTATGTAAGAATGATTTTGCATCACCCACAGACCTATCCTGACCTGTTCAGAAAAACATAATAGGGTCACATTTAATTCAATTTCTCCACTGAGTTTTTTGAGTTCAAACACTGTAACATTCATCGTTAGTGGCTGGGTTTAAATATTGTTGGAAAATAAGTTTATCTCTCAGTTTTGGTTCTAAACAATCTATTATTTTTCTTCACCTTCACAATCATGCATTACTGTATGGTCATCTATCACATACAGTGATAGATCACTGTATGTGATAGATCACCATACAGATCTATCTGCATAGATCTGTATGGTTATCTATGATAGATAGAACATAAAATCGAAGTTTGTGAACATAAAGTAACAAATGTGAAAAGGCTAAATGTATGAATACTTTTGAAAGGTTACAGTATGTTAATAACATGGTTACTGTTGTGTTTTCCTTTCCACAGGAGTTTAAAATGCCTCATGACATTGTCGTAACTAAGGATGGAAGTGTTTTTGTCGGAGACGCAGGAAGCAATTCAGTCTTTAAGTTTACTGCAGAAAGTAAGTTCATGCTCATTATAACGCCATGCTAAATGTTTTAACTAAATGTGCTTTATTTTCTTCACGTGGGTTCAAATTCAGCTTATCCAACATATTTAATTGTCTCCATGTGATTCATTCACAGATTTGTTGGTTACAAACTGCATACATTAGTTTTTATTAGAAACTTTCTTGTCTCCATTTTTCAGAGTTGCACCGTTCTGTGAAGAAAGCTGGAATCGAGGTCCAGGAACTTGAAGGTAAGCAGACTAAGTTCCATTCGTGATGCCTGACTGCTCTGTCAGATCCCAGCTTCATCCCTCCTGCTCTCTGTTAAGAAGTGGAGGCATTCGTTCAAGCCAAGCTGAGGCCACATCCCAACATTTCAAAGACTGCGCCTGTCAAGGAGAAGCAAACCGTCGCAGAGAAGAACCATCCGCTGGTGGAAGTGGAACCCAGGAAAAGCACACCGAAGTCAAAGAAAGAGAACAGCATCCTCCCTGCTGTTGTTGTCTCTCTGCTCCTCGTCCTTCTGCTGGTCATCATCTTCCTGGGAGTCTTCATGTGCTGGATGAAAAACAGTATGTATGATGAGAAAACAGGACGTCTAACCTGACTTCATGCACTGATTCTCTCTAAGAGTTAACAAATATCTGCACATTTGTGTTTGTGCAGCTGCGGCTGAAAACACTTACTTGACTTTCTTGTCAATCATTTATTGATTTATGTAACCCTTTATAACGCAGCGAACCAGACTGCCAGAGTGCTTTACCATCAGAACGGG